>NC_092665.1:15523451-15839523 GCF_032118995.1 Asterias amurensis
TCATTGCCATGCATGGCTGCTTGTTTTTCAGACACTCCATTGTCGTGAATAACTGATCATTGTTATAATGCATCTGCTGCATTTTTTAATTCAAAGACCTACCTTCTAAGTTCTATTAAAGTTCCACGTAGGCGTTCAGCGCATTGCTGAAAATACCCAAACCCCGAAATGCCTAGTCGCCATTGATGCATCATGGGTTTTTACAAAGAAACAGACGCATGCAATGGTGATAGTTTCTAAAGCATATAATATTATTGTAATATTTATTGTGGTTGCCTGAAAATATTTGTATAACATATTTTGGGCTCTCGCGGTTAAAAAACTGTTCAGTCTAAAAATATTTTCACCTTGGCATAACTTTTGATTTTGTTGTATGCAACAGCTATACCAGATCTCTTCATCACATACCTTATCGATACTGGAAACGAAAGCTCCATAGGGACCAAATTGAAGTGCTGACAATCATTGTATTTTCGTTTTCCTTACGATAACATACTTATGTGACAAATACGCCCATTTGCTATAAACATCATGTTATTTACATATCATTATATGTTTTTCCTGGTATCATAAAAACTAATGGGCCCTTTAAAAACCGGTAGCAATTCACCTAAAGTCAAAATGTCGAAGACAAAAAGTCGAAGACAAAATGTAGCCCGGCCGAGCGCAATTTTTTGTTTCTGCACTATACGAAATTGCCACTGTCGTAGTGCATTTCAATTGGAAACGTTTGTTCTTCTAAAACAGATTCAAAAAGGGAATCCCTACAACAAAAATTAGGAAATGTTTTGAGGATGGCAATCTAAAGTGCAGAAAAAAAAATTGCAGCCCGAACAGAAAACCCAGAAATCTGACAAACCCTAGCCATTTGGAAACTCCAAAACAACCATGTGGTACGCACTGGATATACGGGAAACAGGGAATCGGTAACCGGCCGATGTGGCCCTGTCACTATATTGCTTTATTGAGGACATGCAGGTTTAGAATGGTTTAGAATGGACATGGTTTATAATGGTTTAGAACATCCATACGCATTATGCACTATAGGCCTACGTGATACCATGGAGCAATAACTATGCTTCATGTTGAGACACAGTAATTTGACTGTTGAGGTAGTGATCGCACCAGGGTCTACAGAAAGACAAGGTAAGGGCAGGAGAGGGGGTGTATTCAACAAAACAACTGAACAAGGTCCCTGAAAATGATGCAACGAGGTTGATGATACCACGTGTACATCCCCTTTAAAGCTTTCTTCGCGCTTAGTGTGACATTTTGAACTCAGGTATCCCAAATAAGTCCAACTCCGCCTTGCCCCTTATATCAATCACTCCAAGCAGAATCTGCCTACGTGCAAACACTCATATATACTCTTTCTCACATAAGCAGTAGGATTAATCCTTGCGAGATTAATATTCAATTTGAATTCAGGCCCGAACCCCTACATTCCAGGGGTGTCTAAATCCACTTCGCGTGTGTGAACTGATCACCAACAATGTACTATTGCGCCATGTTGTATGATGGCGCATCAGCAGCTGCGCTGAGGCCGGTTGGCTATACCCGGATATGACGTAATTTATTTTCCCCGGGTTGTACACAGTGTGTAGTGACTGTGGTTGCTTGCATGCGGCCGTTCGGTTTATCCATAAAGATGGGACATGGTTTATCATTGAACATGGTCCCTGCGCTGGTCGTTTCTAAATGCCAAGCAGTCTACTATAACGTGAAGCATGACTCGTAATAAAACAAACTGCTCAAAATAAACCAAGCAGCCAAGTTTCAGAGAATTCGTCATTGAGAAGTTTCCCCTTGATTTACACGGCTAATTTCCATAGCTGATTAAAATATCGGGTGAGGCATTCGCGCCTACTCAACGGGTGTCGTCCACAATGATGCAACCCTGTCCTAAAATTGTGTTTATTTCTTATCGGTAAACACGATTTTTGAGTCTGATTACGTTTTTTCCCTAGGGACATAAATTCCAAATGCACACATTGGATCACTACTAGCCGACGCTCTTTCTTATTGCAAGTTTGAACAAGCGGTATAATACAAATATTTCGCTTTAGACGAAATCATCAAACAATATTACATGTTATCAAGCTTTCCATTGGTCCCTACACTCTGTGCTTTTAAGGTAATTAGGGCGTGTCGAGATGGCGCCCGAGGCTGTTGCTAAGGATGTTACTATTGTGAAGTCCTATATGTTAATTTAGAAATGGTCTCATTTCGCTTGAGAAGAAATCATCAAACAATATTACATTTTGTCAAGCTTTCTATTGGTCCCTATACTCTGTGCTTTTAATGATAATTAGGGCGTGTCGAGATGGCGCCCGAGGTTGTTGCTAAGGATGTTTCTATTGTGAAGTCCTATATGTTAATTTAGAAATGGTCTCATTTTCATCACACCAACCGTAATGTAATAATGTTTACCATGTATTCGTTTGAATAATATGACAAACCTCACGAGGCTGCCAGCAAAACTGAAATGTGTTCGAGTGTTAACTCTAAAGAAGAAAGAGGCGATATGTACCTGTAGATCTGTCAGAGTCAATAAATTAATTGTTTATTTTCCCTTACATCTATGGTTTTGAATTATTGGTTAAAAAAACATCTCAATTTCTCAAAATCGCAAGTACTTTACATTTTCCCAATGACTAATATTCATTTGGTATTATAAATTTATCAGCTCGTCCGCTGATGTTGGTTTGGTCAACAAATAAATAAATTCACGCATTATTAAACTGGCTGCGGAAAATCATACTACTATAAATAATTATAGCATCTCGGGTTCTCATGTTTTTTTTTAATAGTTTTTTTAAAAACTTCATTGCTGGGTCCATTATTTTATTACATATGCGAATTTCATGCAACACAACTCCTACTCTTATTATCATGTAAATGTACACCCGTAGTCATAGAGAAAGGGTGTAGTAAAGCGTTACCAAATCACTCCAAGGCCGCTTGTAACCCGCAAAACACGGCACAATTTACGAGGATTGAAACCTAACATGCGTCATCGATTTGCAAAATTCGGCAGGCAGTGGAGTTTTTTTTTTAAACCATGAATTGTTTCTCCTTATCAAATTGTGCAATGGATGTGTGCTTAGTATACCTTTAAGCATTGAGGAAATAACTCAGTGAATTGATTATATTTTTTGGTCAGTCGTCATAAAAACGTGTACGTAACGTGAAATAGGGGACAAATTGGATCCTTTTGGTTCTACTATGATGAACAGTCGTAGTATAACAACCTTTATTGTTCTAAATACATGTACTATGAACAGTCGTAGTATTAGTAATAACCTTGTACCGTATTTGTTTATGATGAAGTCCACATGAACACAACATTGAAGTTGCTAGGTAAAAATGGGTTGCTGTTTGTATCTACGTCACGTTCTCTCTAAAGACATAAAAAGAACCATAGTAATCAATCATGCATGCTGCACACTGGCAATCAAACAAAAACCCAATCAATATGTGCGCACAAATTGACGTAGGCAACAACCCTCTGCGCATCTTATAGAATTCTCATCGACTGGTGATTTTGTATTGACCGGGGGTAGGTACAGCATTGTGTTGTGTGTGTGTGTGTGTACAGAGAGATGGGTACGTGGTACCGACCAATCACTTAATTTGAACGGGGGATTTTTTTCGAGTCGATCCCTGAATTGAGAAACGGCTCATTCCTTCCACGCCCCCGCAGCAGTGCATGCATTGGGCAAACTTCAATGTACACACGCAAGGCGCTTGGAAATTTTCCATTGGTTTGAATTTTATTTATGCATTTTGTTCCCCCGGGCTCTGGCTCTGATCTCAGTAGAGTGTGGAGGGCAACTTAAATCACGTGAATTTAATAAAGTTATGTGGACTGTGGCTGGCCGGCTGGAACTGGAAAAGCGCTAGCTGTGCATGCGGGTTGCTAGAGCGAGGCCATCGAATACGAAAGGCTGTTTTGTTGTTTTCACTTTCAACCGAGGTCCCCCCACATGTGTTTCTTAGTGGTTTTGTAATCCTAGTTGTTGCAAGGTTATTGTCGCCTAGTGACTGGGTTCAGTTTGGAATAAAAGTAACTGTAGAAATTTGTCTTCGTAGATTGTGATATAATTGGCACACAATACGAGGAAAAAGTTGGAAGAAATACAATAAAGATGTACTTACAAGACGAACGGCCATGTACACACACCATCCAGTAACCTACATTTTTGTTGTCTTAAATTAAACACCGATTGCCCTAGAAATAGTAACCCCAAATAATACATCAAACAAAAGTGTGATTCTCTCTTCGTTTGTTAATGATCAATCTAAACAAACTGGCAGTGTAAACATTTTTTTCGCAGAATAAACTACACTTAGGGTCATAAACAAAATCATCATGGCAATTTTGAATCTTTGGGAAAAAAAAATCGACCAGCAATAAAATTTAAAATGTTTTTAAATTTGAACATCGGATTGGCACATTAACGAGATAAAAATCAAATTGTCCAATTTTAATGAAACCACATTTAAATACAAAGCATGCAATTCACCATACAATGCGCTCGAAGTGACACACCCAAAACCTGCACTAACTGTACAGCAGCTAGCCGACAACACCACGTACACGCACTTTGTGTGGCCTCCGATCCCTTGCTGTTTTACTCAACGTAAAAAACACACTCAACTAAGCCAAGCGGTGTTTACGCGGCAAATGGAGGCCGTTCTTCTGCACGGCTTTGTTGTTCACTGAAAAATGAACCTTTTTTTTGCAGCCTTTTAATCACCTGAAATACTCACAAATCCCGCAAAACAAGGACGGGAAGAGACTCAATATAATATCCTCAACGGGTTAGGGGTAATATATTTTCCAAAACAGGGTGGCATTAATGCTTTATTTCTTGTTTTCTAAAAAGCGTCGACAAAGAAAACGCGTCGTCTTTTTATATTCCGCCATTGTTGTGACCAGAGGTGGTGCTATGTCAAACGATAGAAAATGGTGAACTTTTGCAACCATTTTTCGACACGAAAAACACCATATATCCACTTGAAGGCAATACGGGGTGGCACAGGAATATATCCGTAAGAGCATGGTGATCTTTTAGATATAAAAATCCCGGTAAAACTGGTAAAATTTATTCCATTTTAGGGGTTGTGTCCAAGAGACAGAAATGAACACCTCTTTCGTGTGTATGATCAACATTTCCCATGATGCATACATGCTAAATAGCTACTACACGCGCGCTGTATGTGGGATGCAGGCTCTCTGTAAGGGATGACGTCACCCGCAGTATAAGGGAGCTAGCAAAGGGAGACACCATTTTCGACTCGCTGCGAAGACAAGCTGACGAATGTTTCCATGGATTTCTAGCCGAGATTTGAGCGACTGCTGGACGCTTTTCTGGGACTCTAACCCATGGCCAGCATGGTGCGGGAGACCAGGCACCTTTGGGTCGGGAATCTACCGGAGAATATCCGCGAGGAGAAAATTCTAGAGCATTTGAAACGGTGAGTATCAAAGCGAGAGCCCCGATATCCAGCCCGCCAGAGTGTGTACCATGTTGTTACTCCGGTGCGAAAAAATCATGGCGATCGTTGTCCATTCAAGGATTTTTAAGCCGGCAGCCGCTCGCTTTCCTGGATTTACTTACCTTTTCTGGAATTATACACACCCTGTGACGACATGGAATTTGCCGCAGATAACCAGGGAATATGTGTCAAGATTTTTGAGGATATAATACGAATCAAAAAAGGATATTTTAATGGTGATCTGGCCCCTACACTTGGCAAATTTTTGCCTTCGTTTTTATCGTCTGCTAGTTTTGTGCGTAAATCATACGCATGTGTTATGTCCACGTAGCCTGTGTAGTAAATTGCCATTGGACACAGCACATGCATTTTGTACACAGTACACGTACATTCAGAGCACGTTTCTATCTGCATTTGGCATTTGTAACCTGTGTAAGCATAAGGAATATTTTGGAATGTTGTATTTTTGGGGTCGACTTGAAGATTTTGGTGCAATAAATGGGTGCAATAATGGGCCAAATAATGTTCTAAATTATATAGTTGCCTGAATTGGATACAGATTTTTTAGCATGTTGTAAACAAGAAGGTTTGACAATTTACAAACTCTGTCTGTACAACCAACACAACAAAAGCAGTCTGTTTTTTCAGTTTTGACGGTGTTCTCTGTCACTTGTGTTTTTTCAAAAGTATTTAATTATTGTCAGGAATTATGCGCAGTAAATCATTATTTGTAAACAAACGTAATTTAATATTGATCATAATGAAGACAATTTGGCATGGAGCCCAAAGAAGAAATAACATGCAGTAAAAAAAACAACAAATGTTGACTCAAATTTGTTGTGGTTACTCTACTCATGGTTTGGAATATGTTTGAGCTCTATTGAGCTTCGGGAAACAATTTGATTCGGGTTTATAATTTTTGTTTATATTTCAATATTTCAGAACGCGTTTTGTTTTGGGGAAATAATGCGGCGACATTTTCACATGCACATAAGTCATTACTGTTTTCAGTACATGAAGCAAGAAGGCAACATCTAAAAATAAAACCATGCGGATTGTGTTTTATTTCGTTACATTTTTGTTGTTGAAAACAAAGTTAATGGCCTGACGTTTCGACCCTAGCAGAGTCGTTATTTTAACTACATTTGCAAAAACTTCAGCAGTTTTTCAGACCAACAATTTGACTGGTTATTTTTGTTATAATTTAAAAAAAAATGTACACATTGGCATATAGCATACACAAGTACTATAGCTAGGGTAAATTAAAAATACCTATTGAACTCTCAATTGTATGGAGAACCAGATAGATATAGCCTACCGCTTTGAAATTAAATTTGGTTTTCTTAAATTCAGGTCAACAATAAAACATAGCTCTGAAAAAAAAAAATGAAGCGCTATGTAGCTGTGCCTATTCGTGTTTATGAGCCTGAGGTAGTTTCATGGCACTTCACCATTCTTTTAATGGCAAGACAAATTTCCATATTAGTGCACTGTATGAGTTATAGTGGACATTTTAAGGGGCACCAAGGCAGTTACCAAGAGCCAACTGCCTATGTTGCCTTTGTGAAGTATCCAGGCCCGTACCGCCCAACCTGCTGGCGCCCGCCTCATGGACTGAACCGCAGCACAGCACTGTGCATACTTGACTTGGTTCGTATTGGTGTGTTACACATTGACTCCGACCATATTAGATTGTAGCTTGTGAAATTCAATAAACCCTGGGCTTGCACAAATGCAGCAAACCAGAGCAGTTGCGCGACGGTTCTAATTGTTTTTTTTTCTTCTTCTCTCTCCCCCACACAAGCCAGAATTGTGTTGCACACTCATTCCGCACACAAGCATGTCAAGCACATACAAATTTCAAACACACAGCGAATAAAGTGCTGAGGGCTCAACCCACGATGTCAGACTGTACTAGTGAAATTAAAAAATGGAAAAACAAGTAGAAATAAAAACAACAATCCAACAAAAAAACAACACACTCGTAAATTGAAAGGATGGTTAAAATCGATCAGACACGCAGATCTTCTCTGCCCCTCCATCCAGTTTTTTTAGGAAACACGTTCTGGATAGCCTTACTTCATAAGATATAATAATATTGTTTATGCAGGTGACCATAAAATAGGGTTTGCACAGAGGGGGCTACCTAGAGTTCTGAAATCTGACCAAAAAGTGACTCGCTGTGTTGAAAAGTAAATCCTTATTTCGTCAGCTGTGCCTGAAAATTTACAACCCACAATGTCTTACACATGAACACGTCAAGATTAAAAATTTAGAGAAGGAATAAGATTTATACATAAGTAAATAAAAATAATAATAATATAATGAACACTTGAAACTGATGTCTAGGAGGATTTTAATATAAGGGGTAGTTTAAATTGATCCTAAATGCTGGAAATAGTGGGAAACCAGTTCTGGCTTTTTCCGTAAAATATTACAATGTTGTTTACACTGTGCTGACGGTTGACCACAAAGGGGGTTTTGTGCAGGGGCTAGCTAGGCTGTTGAAATCTGACCATAGAAAAGGGTGACTCATTTTATCAGCTGGTTTGCTGTGCTTCAATATTTACAGCCCCCTAAAAAATGTTTGACTATGTACCCTGATGATTTGAGCCTATCCCTGTCCATCAAAAGATGTGTAGATATGGCATTTTAGGGCTGATTCTTGTACAAATTGTGTGAACAAAAAATAAATCTCCCCTGATTTTCTCATGTGACTACACAATTGTATTACATGAAACACATAATTAAAAACAACCATCTGAGGTATAGCGAATTTACAATTTTAAAATTGTTTTGTAAAAATGTGAATCTTCTATATCGATTTCGTATGTAAACATCATTAATAAACCACAAGGGACACTATGCTTTCTATTTTATAAATAAAATTTATTATTGGACGGAAATGGGGTGGGTGGGAGACTCGTTATCTAGCCCTCTATGGTACACGGTGTTGCCATAGTTTGTAGACCATTTAACCTGTAACATTAACATTTACAAAACGAGTGGCAGAGCCTGGACAATTTGTACACGGCTTGATGGAAGAAAACACTCTGATATTTAGTGGAGATTTCACCATTTGATTTTTATCAACTTTTAACAAGAAGAAACATGTTTTGCTGTTAAATTTTTAACTCTTGGATTAAAGTGGTAATGATAATGATCAAACTTAAAAAATTCCCAAATGACCAGTGTAGTGTCTTGCCTGCCTGAAAGGTCCCGTCATGTACAAGGTTTCTCTTTAGTAAACAAAGGTTATGGCAGGGTCCTGGTTATGTTGTATATAGGGTTACCAATCACATTCACATTCCCAGTGTACTGTTTAAGGTTGAAAGTAGGACCTGCCATAAAGAATGTGGTTTTGCCTTCAGGCAAACTGGGGGAATTTGTGGTTGCCAGCTCACTGTCACAAAAACACCAGCCATGAGAAGACGAAAATGCTTTGGTATCCCATCACTAGTAACCCTTGCTCTGAAACTAAAGTACTTTTGTGAGTGTTGTAATTATTTTGTTTGTTGTGACTTGTGAGCTTGTGGTTTGTTATTAAAATAATCTTACTTCCTTGTAAGATATCCTGTTGACCTTTGACATGCAATGCAAAAACAAGCACAGATGAATAAAAAACTGCGCCGTAAAAAAGTTGTCTATAAGTTTCATAAGTTGTATTTTTATTGTGTTACTGGGTGGGGTAGCTTTCATTTCTGTTAACCACTGACGATGAAAATATTTGAAATGGAAGTTATAAAACTGATTAAGATTGACATGAGATTATTATATAAAAAAAAACAATTAGTGAGGTGTGAAATATAAACCACAGACTGACTTCTAAGTAACACTCAATATACAATGGTAATTTCTCAGATGTTGTTAACACCCAATCTTGTTATTTAGAAGGAAGTAGGGATTTTCTCGCTGCATATTGAATGAGAAAAAAGGTGTTATGGAATAGAAAATAAGATTCCTGGTTATTGGCTTGTCTCTCTGTTGACTTCCAAGGGTCCAAACTGTGACAATTAGGGATGCATTGAACTGCTCTGAAGGACATGACTAAGCAGTAGAGGTCTTCATGAGGCACTTTCCTCTTGTGAACCTCTAAATAAGAAGTCTCTTTTGTTGTTTGGATCCTGGATTGGGATTTTTAAGCTCTCATTGAGGCCTTCCTTTACCCTGGCATTGTTTGGCAGAGCTCACAGTGGAATCCACCAGGGACATGGTTGGGGATATTTGGCTGTGCCTTCCACCCTTTTGTCATGGTGGTTTGTTGTAGGCTCAGTGACTTCAACCTGTTGTTGACCAGCTTAGGGGCCACCTTAGAAATGCTGTAAAGCCTCACCCATGGCTGATCCTAAACGTTGGGACTATGGTTACATCACCTGGGATATTTACTTTCCAGGGGGTCTCTGTTGCATGTACTTAAAAAAGACAAGCCAAAGGAATTGATAATGTTGGCAAACCTTCAACCGTCAGCTTACCCTCTTTTTAAAAATCAAGACATTGGAAGCTTTCCAAGCAACATGTTTGTCTGACCAAAATGTAAACACGTTTGTCATACTTCACTAAAAAAAAACCTTCTGCAATGTTCCAACATTTGTAGTCTCTTGTAGTTGGGAATGTTAGCATTAAGTATTAGAGTGTTCATGTTAGATGTATAGAAAATTTTCTTTACTAGGTTTGTGAGAAGAACTGAAAAGTATACATACATACATATTAATACATTCTTATTTTGAACTCGTGCAGTTTCAGAGCCACATGGAATGTTCCTACATTTGTAGTCTCTTGTAGTTGTTAATTTTTTGTCAGCGACTTATTAGCGGGATTAGCTTGCTTAGCGATTTGTATGGCTTTTCATTTCTTTACTACTAGTCCACAGGCTTTTTCACAAGTCCAAATTTTATATTAAAATATGGATGGTTTTTAACTCTGAAATAGCCAGCTGGACCAATTGCAGATAGTTTTAACTCATGCTTTACTGCAAATGTATAACAAATACTGGACAATGATGAATCAGAAAGGGAGGGGGGGGGAGGGCAACTTGTTTACTTCCTGCTTACAATGTCCATAAGATTCTGAGTGTTCCTGGATTGATTTTCAATACCTGAATGGCGAGAGTGTGAGAAAATTCCAGTGTACGGTTCAGCCGAAAATAACAATGTACACCATGAACACATCGCTTGGCGCACTCAGTATAAATCAGGTAATTTCTGTGGCTGGAAAGAAAATAATACATGTTGGCACTACGTGTTATGAAACTAACAAAAGATATCACTTCCTTGCTTGGTGGTAACTAAAGTGAACCCTGAATACAATGCTTTGAGTTGAGGGTTGTATTAAATTATTCAACACCAGCACCAGTCACATGAGTATGACGACTGGAGAGATTTGTATGGCTGGTCAACCAGTAAGCGGAGTCAGTCGTACAATAGAATGCAGTCAGAGTGATGTTAATTAAATACCAGCCAATGAATGAGTATCATCAGTAATGAACGGGTGGATTGTATGCATGTGTTGAGACCCAAACAAAATAATAATTCACCCCTTCTTACAACATGTCTGCACAAAAACGAAACAGCCTTCAAATACTCTGCTAGGTTTCAAATGTCAGGCCATGTATTTGTTTGCAAAAACAAAAAATAATCAAAATGTAAGTAGCTGTGATGAAGAAAAACTTGTGTTTTTCTTTCAATCTTCTCATTTAGCAATTTTCCTGGAATAAATTTGATTCTGAGTTAAATTTAACCAAGTAAAAAATATTAATAATGATTTTTGTATTAAAAAAAAATGACAAAATTCCATAATTTCTCAGTCTTCTTTCAAATGTCTGTTTGGCTGATGATGATGAGTGATCAACAAAATTATAGAGTGATATTATTATATTATCGGAAATTCAAGTGAACTAAAAAAAAACACCCCAAAAATTACTGACTTCATCAAAGTCTGACATTTAAAATGCTGTCTGGCGAGCAGCGTGGGAAAAACACAAGACCTGTATCTTCACAGAATACCACTGGCATAAATATGTCGATAATTATGGTATAAGATTGCCTATGAAACAAAAAACGATTTTGTTTTTCACCCAACGAGAGTTATTGAACCCTATTGATATAAACACAGCACTGACCCATCTGGGGGGAAGTATATTATTTTATTTTCCACTGATGTATCTGGGTCGCTAGAAATAATATTGATACTTCTCTCAAGGACAGAACTAACAATAGTCACACAGACTGATTCTGTACAATAGGCTGGCATGTGGGTGTGGTGCGATTTTAACATAGTATACGTGCAGTGCAGGTCTATTTATCCAGTCTAGCTGTATCCTTCTATCTCACTGCGAACGCAGCCCTGGATATTTTTTGTTCATCATTGTTGTCTCGTTTTTGTTCCCCGCTTTGCCTCTTCCCCCAGTCTATTGCGAGATTTGTTTCTCCGTCGATGCAAAATGCAATGCCAATAAGGCTAATGCAAAGGGAACGTGTTTTCTCATTTCGTTTTCACTTTTAGGTTTATTTTCTTGTGTGTGATACTCTCATACTACCGATGCTGTTCAATCCAGTTTTGGGCCACTCAACCGATCAACCAAATCCAGTTTGGGAATGAGCGCATGATCGGTGACTGTAATAAAAGCACAGGGTTGCGCCTGGATTAATACAGACTTGATGAGATTCAATGAGTCACCAAGAAATCATAAATTCAATGCTTCTTCTTTCTTTCTGTTTTTGTAGTAACGACGCCCCTCTGCATTGCCTGAAATACATTCAGCTTTTACAGCGGATGTTGGATTTTTTTTTCTAGTCCCGGTACAGATTTAGTGCTTGAATGTCTCTCTGTAGACCCAGAAAGAGGTTTTGTGTTTTTGAATGCAGGGAAAATTGCCCAGGTAGTAGGAAGAGGGGAAGAATCAATTGTGTCAAAGAAACGGAGAGGAAAAGGTTTTTGTGCCAAAAATAGGCATCTTGATTTGTATTTATGTGGAAGTAAAAAAAAAAAAAAAGAGAGAAAAATCACAAAACTGAACTAATAAAGGTATTTGCAAAGCCTGAATTTACATTTTAATCTATCAACAATAAGTCACAGGTAAAAGAAGGGGGGGGGGGTAGATTCGATATTAAATTCCCAGCTCTTGGCAAGGCGCCAATATTGAGACATACTTCCCGAGATATAGCGAGATCGCGGCCTGTCCCAGCTTAACACTGCAAACCCTGATAACAGCATCAGAAAATAAACATAGATTTGAACTTTGATATTTCAGCTAGTTATCCATCAATCTGAAATCCAACAAGGGGGCTAGAGTCCATCTGTTATGAGTGTTTTTTTTTCTTTTACTGTATCCCATTGCCTTCATCGTCATGGCAAACAAACAAATGAACTCCAACGAGGGTTAGTGCAGGCCGAGCAAGAACCAGATGATAATGATCCGTTTGGAATTCTTTTTGAACAAAACAGGATAAAAAGCTTGGATTTGCATTTTCTTCAATAAAGGCAAAGAACTTTTTTTTTTTTTTTTTTATAACCGTTTGATTGTTTTTTTTATGTAGATTCATAAAAAAAAAAAATGTAAGCACAGTCGTGCCTCTAAATAAATTCTCGTTGGCGATATTATTTGATTTACTTCCATTAGTGGTATGGTTGCGTGTAGAATTTTTCTTGTTAGTCATTGTGTTGGCCACTTTTGCTGGCGACCTTGACATTCAGTTATCTGTTCCTTATATTATTGACTCTTGGTAAGGAACGGGACTAGCCACTGGCTAGCCCATGACGGTTGAATATAATGATGTGCAGAAAATGTTTTGTGGCTAAAAGGTAGAGTAAATAGACTTAGTGGTCAGATTCCTTTGAATTCGTTCAACATCCATTGATCTATAAATTAAAAAAATACCACAAAAGATTTTCAGTTTGTAAATGAATTACTTTAAATGAGTGAGACAAAAGTATTTTGTTTATATTTTAAGCCCATGTGATTTTCCTTTTTTATTTTAAAATGGGATATATTTTAGCCTGAATGAACAAAAGTATCGCCTAGAAGGGCTTTTAAGACCAAGATAAACACTACGTAAAAACATTCCAAATACCTCATTCCAAATCGGCATCTTTTGTTCCAACTTTTAAAATTTGGGTCGTGAATGCCCAACAGTTTGAAAACCCTCCACAGAACCCTGCTACAATTTAGTACTGTACAATGCATGTGATCACAATTTTATTAGCAAAAATTTGTCCGCTAGTATTAGTCATCTAAACAAAAAAAAATGCGCCAATTTTGTTTGTAGTGTTGTTACGAGAAACACAATTTTATAATTTTATCAGCGAGTCAGAATTTCCATTGGTTGACTGTAAAGACATGTCATGTTGGAGTAGCCTGTAGAGGTCTGTGGTTTCTACTGGATAGAATATCCTTGACCCGGCATTGGCTGAGAAAGAAATTCAAACATCACTTATTTATAATGTACTGGACCTAAAATAATAAATAGGGTCAAATTGAAATAAGAGGACGCTTTTGTTGTAGATTGAGTGAAATAGAAAACTAGTGTATATTAAAATGATCTTTGTTTGAGGTGATGTTAAAAAAAAAACTTAAAAAAAAACAAACTTTATTTTGTTTTATGTGTGTAGAACAACAAGATGTTTCCCCCTCCGTGAGGGTTTGGTTTAGATTGTTTACCACGCATTGGTGTTATTCTATTATAATGCCATTTGCAAGAATCACATCAATGTTTTATTTTTGTTGTCTTTTTTGTAAGTATACATAAGATGGCATATTAAACCCAAGTTTAAAATCAGGAAAATCTTCACATGCACAACTCAAATAAGTAGGACTACATGTACCCCCATCCATCCCAACCCTTGAAAATCCAACCGCATGTTTTGTTAGATTCTGAGGACTGCACTCGTAAAGGGGTAACAGTTTAATAAGCACTATTCATTTTAAGAATTCCAAGTACAGAACAACAACAGGCTCGGAGACTCTTTGAAGCAAAGTTGTTTGTGTATGAATTCACTTGATTCTACCTGATGTTTTTGATAGGAGTTAGGGTTTTTGTGAAGCTGTTTTGATAAAACTGCACTGCTACTTCGACTTGTCTGTAGTTTGTGTTATCATAAGGTCATGGGTCATGCCGTGTTTAACACGCAATGATATGACAATAGCTCTGTGAAAAAAGTCTTTCCAATGCGCGATGTTGGACATTGCACCGTAAAAGGTTGAATAAGTTGTGGAATTTAAACATACCTTTATCACAGTGCTAAGTTCAAGTAATAACAGACACACCGGGTTAGTAGACAATTGTTAATTTTGTTCCTGGTTATAGCATTAATAGGGTTGGGCGGCCAATGTTCAAGTGCTGGCTGGCCCCACACACGGATAGATTATATTCAAATGATTCGGTTCCTGTGTCTTCTAAAGTACATGCGTGATGTCAGGTGTATTTGAAGTCTGATTATTGTCTAATTATCTTCAAATTTCAAGGAACAGATGTCTAAAAAACATTTGTTTACAACTTACAATCTGGACGGCTGCAGGGGCGTGAGCAAAGGTGTTTTTCTGTCGCCAAATTTTAACAACAGGTACCAGGCCAGATAATTTTGGGAATCCTGTGTCATCTTCAACCATCCTCTGAAAGTTGTAACTTCAGGTATCTTGATCTTGATTGAGACTGATTGTAAATCTATAGGTCGGAAATAAAACACAGGTTATTAAACGTTGCCCCTGGTCTTAGCCTTGGTGCCTGAACTTTAAGGTTTTCCCAATGAAAGTGTCCTTTGCGAAATGCAAATATGGCAGAGCTCTCTCTAAGTTGAAAGTCTAGACCTGTTTTGCATAATTTTTACCACAAAATTGTGGATTTTGTTGTTGATTGGTTTGCAATCGGGTTAAGATAATTAAGATAAGTAATATTTGTTTTTATTTGTTCCATTACAATTCAAGAAAGGTATGTTAATTTTCAAGGATATACGTCACACCCATTGCACTCATCCAAAATGAAAAATAATCATCTCTAAGCTAAATTCTGTTCGCAGCACAGCAAGCATGCAGTAAAAAAAAAAAAAAGGGTCAAGCGAAAGCTAGTTGACACCGGTGAATGAATAGAAATGAAAACAACTTCACGAACAGCATAATTCACTTTCAGTGCGTTATTACAGAAATTCTTGACAATTTAAAGAAAATTGGACAACTGGTTGTCCTGTTTCAAACTTGGGACTTGGGGATCCCATCTACATCTGTCATACACGTATTGTATACATCAAAATCGGTTAGTGTAGATTTGTGCTGATGGATTTATACAACTGTGTGCTGGAGTAAAGACAGGTGTGTACATGATTGGACACTTCAATAATATTAAATTTAGCGGACAAAGAGAAGAGAATGTGGTCAGGGAAATGTGGCAGTGTGTGACTTCCGAAGCCTAATTACAATATGTCAAGGACCTGATCAAAATTTTCAAAAAGTACTGCTGAAGAATTGCAGCCAATATGGCCTAGAGAAGAAAAAAAAAACACCCAAAACCCCCCAATTTGACTCAAGAGCAAATTCCCAAAATTCATAAAAATAAAACCACTTAAAATGTCCCCCATTGCAAACATGTAGCAGGGTTTGTAAAACCAAAGAATAACACCAAGTACAAACACACCGGTTACTTTTAGAATCAGTGCCCCCCCCCCCCACTTCATCATGGCACTGCTTACATAAGAATTCTGTGCTTACACAACAGTGCCCTGTAAAGCGAATGAGTCCAAGTGCAGAAATTTTAAATTTGGACCAGATGGTTCTGAAAGTGCAAACAGTCGTCCTGGTCTCATCTTCCTTCCCTTCCTCTTGACAGGTGCTTTACAGTCTTCTTAACGAGGACTCATTAAACATGTCCCTGGGACTGAATGCATTGTCCGAGAGACGGGGACTAAAATCTCAATAACTCCTTCTATAAAAACTGTTATGGTACAAAGGACGTGTGCTGCATGTAAAAACGCTGTGACCCCGAGCCCCGACGATAAAAGTCGTTTACTTTGCCACAATTGGTCTCTCGAAGCTGGCTGAACTTTCATGTATACTTGAGAAATCGATTTTGAAATCGCAAGTGTCTGCAAAGTTATTAACATTTAATTGAGTGGATCCATATTGCAAAGGGGGAAAAAATAATTCTTGCCAAGCAAGTTGTTGGTTGGTGTTGTTGTTATTTGTAATACGCCGAATCGTCATCGATCAGTAACATTCTCTGTAAAATTTAGAAAATTTGGTTTTAATTCACTATATTTTAAGTTGAACAAAGACAAAATTGACTACAGCGGGATTCGAAGCTTTGACCTCATGACTAACATTCTGGTACTCTACCAACTGAGACATCTAGCTCTAATGTTTGCCTTTTTGGTTGCCATTATTTTGAGCAAGGTTGTCAGCAAAAAATTTGCTCAACCCATATTATTTAAATTGTGAAATAACATAATTGCCTCATTAGTGCTGTAGTAACCAAACAATGCGGGAACTCATTAGCAGAATACTCCGGGAGAAAAATATCTGCCGTAAAACAAACCTTGAGATTTTAATGAGCCGCTAGGATAAGGTCTTACAAAAGAACCAAGGTTGCAGGTGTTTTCTTTTAGGTTTTTAATTAATCCCTCGCCTTGTTTTCTCATTTTATAATTAGCCACGTTGTGGATCCTTAGTAGAGTTTCTCTAAACTTCATTTAAAAAATAGGTGCATTGGCAAAAACACCTTGAGTACCAGTCAAAATTCACTCCAAGTGGTCTGGATGACTAGTTCAGTGTTGAAATACAGACTAGTGTATAAGCTGGTGGGATCGATTTCACAAAGAGTTGGGACTAGTCTTAAGAGATATAAAAAACGTATGGCTAGTTCTAAGTTAGGACGAGTCACTCGTCCTAAATCGAGATAAGACTAGAGTTAAACTCTTTGTGAAATCCACCCCAGCAGGCCAGTAAATGAAAAACTTAAAGGCAAGGCAAC
Source organism: Asterias amurensis (assembly GCF_032118995.1). NCBI lineage: Eukaryota > Metazoa > Echinodermata > Asteroidea > Forcipulatida > Asteriidae > Asterias > Asterias amurensis. The sequence continues at coordinate 15,540,908 of NC_092665.1, forward strand.
CCTTGTATGAGCCTTTTTGAGGGGTGGCGGCTGTGTGTTGGGTGTATACGGACAAATTTACCCAAACCTTGTAGTGTTGTAGCATTGTGTCCGCCATATCTCAAAAAGGCTAAATAGGGTTGGACTTGCAGTTAGACTGTCTAAACACTGTGATTTAAACTGCAAGCGAATTGCTTAGTGAACATTTGAAAATTAGTATCTAAACTTTACAATAAAATTTAAATGTTTACCATAGAGTCAACAATAGAAAATGCAATTATTGAGCATTTTCATGCATTTTCTGGCACCCTCGGTTCCTATATAATTTTGATCAGTTTCACCATGTTATAAAAACAAACAAACCCAAATCCATACTGATGGACGAGGTGGGGGTCAGAGAAAGAAGTTTCTTACTGCACGTTTTAAAATGTTAATCTTCGGAGCGAAATATGTAAATTTAACTCATTGGATGAACATTCCACACAGGAATTTGTCGTTAGCCAAAAGGTCAAATTAAACAGCACTGTTGCTGATTATCGTACAACTTGGGAATGGATTGCAAAAATATCGTTGTCTGAAATGTACAGACTGAATGCCTGAAGTATCCTGTCATTGGATGGTTGGGATGCACTGGAAGGTTTTTTAAAGTTCGATGGCATTTGCAGCTGACATCACACTGGAAAATTAGTTCATCACGAAACTAGAGCCCCTCTTGAAATCTCCTCCAGTTGTCTTGACTTTGTTAACCCACCCTTTTAATTTGGTAAATTGATATCAAGTGTATCTGCAGAAATTATTACATGCACTGCAAAACCTACAGTGACTCAGCACTATTTAGTTCTTTTACATGAATCTGGATGTGGTTGTTCACAGTTCAGTTGTTCGAGTCCCAGTTATTCATTTCCGTTTCCCTTCCTTATGAAATATTTGTCTGTTGTAGCCATGATGAACTTTCCTTTATTAGTGCAAGCGTACATCATATGTTACTGTGATGTAGCATACATGTGTTGTGCATTCCACTTTAAAGTGTTAATAGGCTTTTTTTTCAAAACAAAGTTAATGGCCTGCCGTTTCTAACGGTAGCAGAGTCTTTCTTGTTTTTTGTACAATCTGTAGACTATAGAAAATTCCAACTCCGCCTGCGTGAGGCCATTGAGCAGCGTACAATTTGTGTTCACAGTTCTTGATCTACTTTATAGCCATTGATTTCAATAGTACCAGCCTGCGCTGCTGTTTTTGTGTGTGCATTGAAAGCGCTATGAAGGGTTGAAACCCAAAGATTGCAGTCTCTCTCCCTTTGTGGCTGGCCCTGGGTCACAGAACTTCTTCAAGAAAGAGTGCCCTTTTGAGACTCCCCAGGGGATCGAAATTTAACCTGCTGCAGACTGGGCTTGGTGTATCAAGTGTTGTTGTCACATAGTCCACCAGATTCAGGGGTCTTCTTAAAAGAAAAACCACCATAAAATGGGCTTGGAGTGAGCGGAAGCAAATCGTTTGTTTGTAAACGACTCTTTTTTTAAGTGATCTCTGGATTGTAAATTGAGTGTCATAAGATTTGATTTGTTAAATATGAAGGATACAAGTCAGTGGTCCCAGGAAGTAACTTTATATTTCCTTTGAATCAATTTAATTTACAAGCATAAGTCTGAAAAGGTGTGGAATGTTCCAGATTTCTGGATTTAACTTCATTTCATGTATGTTTTTAAGTCGATGTATGTATTGTAGGTGATTTTAAAGTCAAGCAAGCATAAATCCTGTTGAAAGATTTTGGATAACAATACAGTCTCTTTAATCTTGTTTTTCAAAGGATCACATCAATTAAAAATGGGCAAACCCAACTTCTAAAGACCATGTAACAATTGCTTACAAAAAGAGAGTGCCTTTGTACATTCCGGGGCCTTTATGGCAGTCAAGAACCTACACGTATCATAATGGGAGATTTTAACATTTTTTTGTAGCATAAAACATGTATCCCCAATGAATGCAATTTTTCTTTTTGAGTTGGTTTTGACACGGGTTGTCATCCAAAGTACAAAATGCGAGGAGTAAAAGGGGTATTTTGGGGGTTAAGAAATGAAAACTGAGGATTCAGATTCAAAAAGAAGGATTTCATTGATAATAGGAACTGATGCTCTATGATCAATCATGAGTGAGAGACATCACCAGCCACTCTAGACAAAACCCAGCAGGGGAGAAATGTAGAATTGAAGGGTTTTTTGTTGCAAAAAAAACAGCAAGTTGTGTCTTGACAATGAACTCACTGTTGTCGAAGGAATGAATACGCATCCATCATTTTTGAGAATCAAAATTTATTCTGAACTTTTCTGTGTCTTTTTTCCTTTCTTCCTATGATTTTTTGATATTTTGAAACTTATCTCAAACCACTCGTCCGTGTCAGATTGTTCATCAGTGGTGCATGGATGATTGCCCATGGATAGGTGACTGAAGTTCTTTACTCGACTATCCAAATTATTTGATGTAAAATATTTGCTATGAGAATAAAAGGAGTCGGTGGCTAAGACCTCAGGTACACAACTTTTCAGCCAATCAACAACTCTTAAAAAAACGTCGTTTATTTATTCAGTCATTTATTTATTCCAACAGGATGTCTCTTTCAGTGGCATCACCTGGTATCACAATGGCTCCCAGCTTGTGTATTAAACATAAGGACAATAAAAACATACTATGAAAGACCACCAGGCACAAAAGTAGTCTTTTATAAAAGTACAAAAAAGGTTTGATCTCTGATGGCTCCCTAAAAAATAACCACGGCAAAGTGGTGTTATCATGAAAGAACACATTCCTTTGGTTTCATTTGCTATTCCTTTTTTTATTTCACCGACCACTCTCTCTAACTTTATATTAAATATCTGCCCAATTCCTTCGAGATAAGACTTGCAGTTGGTACAAATTTCATTATCAAGAGTAGACGTTTCATGGTTTCAGTCCTGGAACTAAGGGTTTTGTTGTGTATCCTCTGGGATTTTCATGAATTTCTTCGGAGCTTACACTCATCAAAGAATTTAATTGAACAAGTAACGTAGGAGATGTATTTCAGCTCAGTGATAATTTGATTATCACGATGTAAAGTGGAATGGTTAATTTTTGTGAAGTGAAGAAAATTCAACAGGAACACTTAAAACAAAATATAATCAACGGCAGCTTTTTAAAGTTCATGCAAGATTTGTTGCATTTTAATTTTTTAATTTCAATTCTGCAAAAGTTCGGTGAGGTGAGATTTGGTAATAAAAACCCAGTACTTCCCAAGCTCAATAATTTTCATGACTGGCAAATTATTCAATGCAGTTGAACCCACTGCATCAAAACACAGGTTTTTTCATACAATTCAGGGGAACAGTTTCGTCCAGCATTTTTTTATAAAAAAAAAAATTTAAGCTAATTCTATTTTCTCAAGAAATTTAGACTGAATATGTATACGTACTTATTTTGTGCACATTGAAGATGGCAATACTGAGTAACAAATCCTGATTTTTTCGTAGCAATTGAAACATTTTTTGTTCTGCTACATGTATACCAGGGAAATTGTTCACTGCCATACCTCTGTTTAGTACTTCTTTATAATTTTATTTTTCTCCACAAGTTCATCAAAATTTCACACAAAAGAGATATAAAAAGGTATGGGAAGGCAAGGCTGATGAGGGAAATGTAAAATTTCCTATAACCTAAAGGTTCAGTCTGCCGATTAAAATATTACATCATGTGTTTAGCATTTTCAACTCCCTGGATATTTTCTACGAGACCTCCACATAGAGTGAGAGCTGAATGTTATGCTTCCATACCCAGCATCCACTCCCAGCTAGCCTAACTCCAAATCAATATTTTAATTTAGAAATGAAGTTATTGAACAGTTCATCCTCCTACCCCCCCCCCCACACTCTCGCTCGTGGAGGTTATTTAATTAGTATCAATGGCGTCATGTGGGCGCCTGCAAGAATCTCTCCTCATGGTAACAATAAATTCTGGGTGTTTAGGTATTCATGACGGCACGGAAAAAGCGAATGTTGCCATCAGCATAATCATACCAAGAGGATTCTGATACCGACGGTCGACCGGTTTAATGTAGATTTTCATAAATAATTTCCTGGCTCGCTGAATCGCATAATTCCTAAGTCGAGGGAGAGGATTATAAAGTCTGCCACCATGTCATAAATATTTCCCGGATAGTTTGCTCTTGAGAATTGTTAATGAAACAACATGAAACCAACGACAGATAATGATTGTTGGGCGGGAGTTTGAAGGATTTGCGAGTAATTTATTTGAAGTAATTTAAAACGTTGGCGTTGTACTTTAATTAAAGCTGGTGAAACAGCTCAGTATGTGAGGATTAATTTTCATGGTAAGAGCAATTATTTATAAGTCCCTGATCATCTATTTTGTAGGAGTGAAAACATTAAAAATAATTTTTTTAATTTTTTGTTTTAAATATATAACATTGTTGTTATAGGCCCTAACTATTTTGTATTTTATTTATTTTTTTCATTTTTTCATTTTTTTTTTGAGGGGTTGGGGTTGGGTGGGGGAGGTTTGACATTTTAGTAGGGATGAATCATGAGGCCTCAAAAGTCTGCATTTGATAATAAATAGATTGTTTGTACTATGTTGGATGGTACATTTGGGAAAAATGAGCAAGTTTAATTTGTATGGAGTAAGATCGAGATCCTTCATGATTACCTTGCGGTCAAAGATTCCTCCCTGTTGATTCAAAGTAATTGCCGTTGCTCCATCTCTAATGCTCTCCTAAACAAACCGTAACAAATCATAATTGTGAATTGTGATCATAAGCCCACAACGAGCAAGTCGTAAGACACGAGTGCGCTGGTGTGTTGACCATGTTGCCCCGGCAACGGCTGAAGCAACAGCCTCACCTATCCATCAGCGGGATGTCACCGTACCGCGTGACAAATGTTTGAGAGAGCATCTCACTGATTACAGTCCTTAATTGGCACTGTTGATGAGGTACCCTGGGGAATTTGTTTTTCACACCTACACTGTCAGAATTTTCTCATATCATTTTTTCTGAACCCCCTTTGCCGAGGTGTGAATGCAGTATTCTGTCTTCACGAGACTCCCAATTCAGGAGTTCCTTTGAGTGCTGGAGATTCTTTCTCTGCATTCACTTTATCGTCTCTTCATTGCTCTATGGTCTGTTGAAAGGGTAAAGGGGCAATGGGCAAATTTGTTTTTTGCTGAAAATTGCTGTGAATCTTACTCAAAGAACGGTATTGCCTCCATGGCTTCTTTGTGTTAGCCTTTTTGCCTTATTAATCCCTTCCCATAGAACTCTAACTCAATGTATGTACTTCACAGGGCTTGAACCTCAAAGAAAATCACCACCAGATCATGGGGCCATATTTTATATAGACCTGCGCAAGCACAATACAATTTTGCTTACAAGAAAAAGGTTACCAGACAAAATAGGCCTACCATGTACCTGCCGGTTGCCCGCTATTTTGTAGAAATTTTTGAAAAAAATTACACTGATTTTTGAACCAAGCATTTCTGCGAAATGATATGTGGTGATTGCATCTACACAGCTCACACAGTCAACCCTCCAATAGTGTAGCTGCTTGACCATCCAATATCATCCACTGGAGTTATGATTGATTGATTTGAACTATACGCCACCCTGCAATATGATATCATGTGATGAGTACAAACACAGTACACACATGGACACAATTACAATGTAATTCTGGGCACAGTTGTGCCACCATGCACAACCTGTGCAGGTGAATGGTTTTTAAAATTCAACTTATTCATTTTTGGTTTTACCCATATACACCGATGTGTGTTAGCACTGTACACTCAGCGCTTTTCTGAGTTCTGTGAAAACAAATCACAGGCATTTTACCCAGATAGGATCAAACCCCAAGTTTCTGCAATTCTAGAGCAACTTGCTTTGAAATGTTGTAGCAAGAGTAGGAGAGTTTACATAAATAAAAGAAGTTACCTTTCCCTCAAAAGAGTTCAAGGCCTAAAGATACTTTCGTTTGTCTTATATGTTCAGATATTACTCCTGAAGATCATATGATGCAAAGAGTTTGACTTTCTTTTCTGGAACTTGGGTTTTATGCTTGTTTCGGTTGATGCTTATGTTGTTTTCATTAGTCACCTCATTTCCTTGTGGTGGATTCAGATAAAAGAACACATTGCATAATCTGCCATTGTCATTGAGAAAATCCCCCAAAATATCTGATGTCAAGTAATTATTTTACCACTTTAAATGTTTTGTGTTTTTCATAAAGAGAGCAATGTTGACACTAGCTGCTCTTCAATGTCTTGAAAATAAGATTTGAGATTAATTTGAGCATCAAGAATCTGATTCGAATGTTTGAGGCATCGATAAGATCTAAGCCGCAATCTTTCTCAGGTTATTTTTTACACGATATTTCAATAAAAACATCTTCTAGTTCTTTGAATGGACATGTTTACATTGAACAAATACTGAACAAAAAAAACCTGAACAAGAACTATAAACGCACAAGCAATAACAAGCCAAACTATTTCTATCTCTCAGCTCATTTGTTTAAATTGTGAAACAAAATAACCATGCTGTGATTGAGAGCTAAGCGAAGGTTAAAAAACCCAACAACAGCGCCTGAATAACACTCCCTTCATGGGGCCCCTCATTGCAGTAAACCTAATAGCAGCGATGGTATTCACTTTCCCTCTTCCTGCCTGGCAAGCTGTTTCTCCATACAGGGATTCTTTTACCAGCCCGAGGTCATCCATTTCAACTCCCAGACTGAAAAAAAAATATATCTACATAAATAAATAAAACATGAAAAAATAGAAGGGGAAAATATGGAGCAGGCTGCGCCGGAAAAGCGGAGTCACATGATGCTGTTGTTTTGTATGGAGGCTTTTGAGTCGGTTGACGTGGGTTAGTGTGGTGTGAGTGGATAGGGACTTAGAATTCAATACGTATCAATGGGTCTCTGTAGTAACTCTGGGCAGTCAGCAGTGGAAGACAAGATTGCACTGTTTGAGCACAAATAACTGTACTGGTTTAAAGATGAATGGGGTGCACATTTTCTGGCGAGAGCGCTTGGCTTATTTTATTGGTTTATCTACGGCGTAAGTGAAAGCACATGGATGGGAATTGGTTTGGTTGCTCCGGTTTTATGAGCTTAATTAGACGATCAATGTTTTAGGGAAGAGGAGAGTGGAATTAGGCAGTGATCTCGCTTGTACTTTTTCGTGATCCGGATACATGTTTATAGAACTTTGACGAATGAGTGCTTTTTTTATGTCTGTGAATCATCATTGACATTTAAAAAAGAAAAAAAGAAAAAAAAAAAAAAAGAAAAAAAAAAACAGTTTAAAGTAAGATTGCCAAGCACTCTGCCTTGTACTAATAAATAGCAATTTAAAAAAAAAAACTAATTAACTCTAATTGAAATTAAAGTATTCATAATTATTTGAACATGACATTAATTTGGAAGTATAACAAATTAGAAATCAGTTAATTATATTCCTCGGGAATTTTGGATGCAAAATTACTTAGTGATGACTAGTTAGATTTTTGTTAAGCCATAATTTGTTTTACCCAGTTGCGGGAGGTTGCGTGTAAGAATGGTACTTATTAAAAATAGTATGAGGGTCGGAACTCGTTTGAGTGTGAGCCATTTTGTCAGATGGTATAGCAGTTTAGGCCTGTTGCTCGTTTTTGAAAGAGCAAGGGCATCACGGCATTTTCTCTCTTGGTAAAAGGCACACTAGAGGAAATTGTAAATTTCTAGGATGCCTCGGTGAAGTATCAGGCCTGGCTGTTACTTGAAGTCAGTAGCAGGGTTAGTAACCAGACCAGTGCCAAGCCAGCATTCTGATGCTCTCCAGTCAGCTTGGGCTTGTTCCCCCAGGGACTTGGTAGTGATTACTATGAAGTAGGTCACTCTTTGAGATGGCACCAGCCTACATAGACTCAGACCTGATTCTGGTGGTATTAATTGACTTAAAGGCAGTGTACGCTATTGGTAATTGTCAAAGACTAGCCTTCACAGTTGGTGTATCTCAACATATGCATAAAATAACAAACCTGTGAAAATTTGAGCTCAATCGGTCATCGAACTTGCGAGATAATAATGAAAGAAAAAAACACCCTTGTCACACGAAGTTGTGTGCGTTTAGATGGTTGATTTCCAGACCTCAAATTCTAAACTTGAGGTCTTGAAATCAAATTCATGGAAAAATACTTCTTTCTCGAAAACTGCTTTACTTCTGAGGGAGCTGTTTCTCACAATGTTTTATACCATCAACCTCTCTCCATTACTTGTCACCAAGAAAGGTTTTATGCCAATAATTATTTTGAGTAATTACCAATAGTGTCCACTGCCTTTAAAGCTGCAGGAGAACCATGGAGAGCCCTTGCTAGAGAGCCCCTTGTGTGATATAAGATTACCAGCATCGTTCTGCACAAAATCAAGTGTTGAGGATTATAATTTAGTCTGCTCACTGTAACACCATAGAAAAGATGCCACATTCAATGCATACAATAAGTTCAGGGATTGAGTGAATTTAATTAACTGGTGGCACAGTAGGCCAGGCATGTCACTTTCAATTAAAGAGAGGATGTGAAATAGGGCAGTGGAGAGCTTCTTTACAGGGAGTGCAAGAACTTCCTAAGTTATTGTCAGTGATACCATGGTGATACCATGCACTGAACACTAACAAGCCTACACAGCGTGGCTATTCAAACGATAAAGGTTTGTCTCTGGCACGGCCCGGGAATTTCATATATGAGAGGGCAAGGCCGTTTTGATATACCAAAGGGCACTGCCATTGGAAAATTTTAAAGGATATAGGGAAAACTTTTAAATTGACCCCAAGACCAAGACCAGTGGTAGCAGCTGCCTGTGTGTAATTCCAGGCCTGCTTACTTTTACAGCGCCTGCTAATTTTCAGTGCGTCAGTAGGATAGGGGGAATCACGATAGTCAAGAAATAAGGAACAACAAGGTCTTGCACCCAGACTTCTTTAAAGCCGGATCCATGGTAAACTTGTTTAGGCAGTTGTAGGAAGCGAGCACTGATATGTGTGACTGGGAGAGTAACACTTTTTTAAACGGGGTGTTTTGGCAGCATGAAGTGAACGTAGAGCTAGTCATGCCTTTAATTTCATCCACTGTGGAAGTGGTGTGAGGCACATCTGACCTTTCAGTTTCACATGTGTACTTGAAGTTTTCCAGTTTGTTTCATTTTATAATCGCTCTGTCCTTAACCCGACACTGTGTTGTTGTGAAATTGCTCACTTTTGATGATATTACGATAAACCCTAACCAGACTGACACTTCTGTTGGGTGTCGGAGACCGGGCACAGCTTGCATTAGGTGACGGTGACAACTAAAGTATTGACAAGATTTTGTTGTGTTGAATTGGAGCAAGTCTCACTTATTCTATTGATTTGAGCTTGTTGACAAAGAAATGTTATGTCTATTATTGTGTTATTAGATGGGGATGATTGCATATTATAACAAATCTAAAAAAAGGTGTCATGACAAAATTGTTTTCTCTGCCAGAAGACGATAAATTTTCCCACCTGATGGTTCCCACTCTGGATAAAAATTGTCCAAGTATGGACTTAGCATGCTGAATTGAAACAAGATCCTCAAAATGTTTTTTTACTTTTGGATCAACAGTTTGCAAACGATGTCTCTTGAAAAGCAATTGTTTTCATGGCGCATTTTTCTTGCAAATCGGCATCAATGTCAAATTTCTCAAAGGCTTTCCTGGATTTACACAAAAGGTAGCTCAGGCTTTGAACAGCACCTTGGAAAGGACATAGTAGTTTTCTTCTGGTTGGGGACACTTCTACTGTGAAAATGTAAGTTTGTATTGGAACCTTGGAAAGGCACCATAGCAAAAGCACAGGACACAACAGCAGTGGGTGCCGTGGATTATTTTGAGGCCTGTTAGCTTTTGCAAACTCTAAGAGATTAAAAAAGGCTAAAAGAATTTTGAAAAACAACTTCCTGTGTTTTTATGTTACTGTCAGTTACAACCTTTTCCCACCCCTTTCTAGGCTCTTGAGATTGGAGATGTTATGTCAGATTGAAGATAAAGGAGTGTGTTATTAATCTAGAGGAAAGAGTGCAGATTTGTTTGTCAGATTTTCTAAACCCTGTGGTGTATTGCCCATATTCCACCAGCCCTTGGGCTTGACTGTGTGGAATTGAACTGGGGTTTTATGTGCGCTAACATTAACGGTCATAATTTTGTTTTTACCCCGTCCCCTCGCCCGACGGCCTGTAGGCTCTGGAGTTGTTGTGAAGCACCAGGTACTCACAGATTTGTTGTTGAAGCCGAAGTAAAGTCTACATGTGTAGCACTTGAAATGGAGGTGGAATTGCTGCTCAGTTTGTTTAGACAGTAGAGACCGTGGTCAGTTCGATCGGATGGGGTGATGGTCAAACACGAAACTTCATGGCTGCTGTTGAATTTGATGGAATTAAAACAGTTTAAAGGGTTGTTGTCGTGTCTTTTACAAATACCTTGCAACCACTTGACCTGATGTAGTTTACTTCTTCACAAACAACCACCGTGCTGTTTGTGGCGTTCTTAATGCTGCTTGAAATAAGTGCTTAGCGATATATCAGCTTAGCAGACCATTTACATTGATTCCAATAAGACTTATGGATCCACCAGATGTATCTTGTGCTTATGCCAGGAATTGCTAAGCAAAAGTTATCTGTATTATCGTTTGTTTTAATGCTGCTACTGCCCCAGTTTTTGTTCGTTCTCCAGACAGACGAGTTTACTGAGCAATTTCACCGCTCTAATTGTATCCATTAAACCTTATATTGCTTTCATCATTTATTCATCCTCTATCCTATTTTCCCATCTGACATTGCAGGTATGGCCGCGTTGAAAGCGTGAAAATCACTGGAAAGCGTGACACCGATGGGGGCCTGTCAGCATTCGTCGACTTTGTGGATATAAATAGTGCGACCAAAGCACACGATGCACTCATCAAAATTGCAGAACGTGAACTGCGAATAGAGTACAATAACCCGGACTCCCTTATATCCGAGGATGCTATAGGACATCGGGATTATGACGTTGGTCATGGGAGGCATTCCCGGTATGATGGTCGACGTGATGGGTAAGTTTATTCCCTATCCTTTAAAAAAAAGGGTGAAAAAAAAGAAAAGAAAAAAAAGAAGCCAAATCAGCTATCTACTACTGTTAACTCTTTCAGTGCCCAGCTCGTACATGTACGATCTATTTTATGTACTAAAAAAGTGTCATAAATCGTACATACAAGTACAACCCATATAATGGGCTACTTATGTACAGTCAAGAAGCACTATTGAAATTGGGATTACCAAAGCAACACAAACCACACAATTCACTCAAAAACGCGAAAGCAAAATGAGCACTGAAATAGTTATGATATTGTACAAATATTGGATGGATAATAAGTGCATTGTCGCAGAATTTAATATGGACTATTCCATTTCATGAGGCGAATGGAAAATACAGATTTTCCCCGAGTGATTGTATTCTGCGACAACACGCAAACCAAATGCAATCAATATCTGATTTACACAACGCACATAGGCCCCTATATAGATATCAATAGGGAATGCACAATGACATAGCACGCTGATGTTACCTTTAAACTTTTGAAAATGTTAAACAGGGTTCAACCGAAAAACTTGTTGAGAGGAAAAACTCTTTTCCTTCTGTAGCCTTCAGACAGTCTATTCAGGTACAAAAACAGGGGCCTGGTTCCTCATGACCGTGTCTTTCGGTTAATTGAACTGTAATAAAAAAAACTTTTTATAGTTGATCTTTGAGGATCTACGTCTTAATTTTGTGGAGTCTGCTGATGATTTTGTCCAGCAGGATGTATTCTTGATATTATTAGAAGGCAAAAGCCTGAGACACAGGATGTTACGATATGACTCACTAGAGTCTCTGCAAACTAAATTGCCTGTTCAGAAGTTTTCTTAAAGGGGCTGTCCACAAAACCAGACTCGCTCGCAGGGGATTTTTTTGTTATTGTATTCCATACCTGCTGTGATTGAGACTAGCGATGGACGTGACGGGTGCAAGTCAGTGTTGATGAGTTACCGACAGCGGAGGTGACCGTGCTTGCTCCGATGGATTGCCAGCCTGTGGAAATTGACTGATGGGACACGCTTGGCTTTAGGAACATGGGTTGGAAGCACATTCATTAGAAACAGATGCTTTATAGCTCATGCTGTTGAGCTTTAACGCTTTGAGTTAACCAGCAACTGAATCGACTTGACTGCGTGAGTCATTTACAACCATCCAATGTGTAATGATAAACAGTGAAAGAAGCAGAGCTATCTATCTGGGAAAATTAATGCAGGGTGCGGCCGCGCAAATTATCCACAGTGAAACAAGACATGCATCAAGTTAAAGGATATATAAAAGGGGTGGGGGTTTACACTCGGTGAAAGGCGTGTTGTGGTCGAGTGGTTAAGTAAGGGCTGTTGCATTTCTGATCAGCAGAGAGAGTTCATAGGCCCAGTTGTGTCCTTGAGCAAGATACTGTTACCACACAACTGCTTTGTTTGTTGGATGGGACATTTTGGATGGAGCATTAAGCTGTGTAGTAGGATTAGATGCACCTAAAAGAACCCAGAACATTTATGATGAACTTTAAGTGTTAACCCTGGTGTTTCTGGTTCATTTAGCAAGTACCCCTGTACTCAAGTTTCCTCAGGCTTGTGAGTTACATGAAGGCTGACAGTTACTAAGATCACTTGTGAGGCATCCTTAGTTCAAATACCAGAAATACATTACAATCAGTTACGGCTTTTACTGTGACTACGAATGATATTACCGTCTTTTAGATGAAATATAACTCTTCATCTGTTTCCTCTTCAAGATGTCACAAAGACCCATTCAGCATTGTTGTGATGCCTGTGCTCTAGAAAAAAATCTGAATCTATAATCACAGGATTTGCTTTTAAAGACACCCCAAAGAATGCTTGCTGTATATTTTCCCCTGGCAGTATGGAATTTCCCCTTTGTGTTATGAGCTGTTGTGGCCAGCTGTTGCTGTCTCGTCTACTCGATAAGTGACTGAAAACTGATTTTGACCTTGTCGAAAGACCTTTCTTTCTCTCCCAGAGAATGCATGAGGTCACTTGCAGCTGGGTTTTATCACTGGCTTATAAAAAGTAATGATAGTTACATGGTGGATTATTAAACTCAGGTTTGATATGAAATTGTACAGTACCAGTAAGTTTGGAATTTCAGTTTGAGGTGGCAAGTTAATAAAATTCTCTTGGTTAAGTGGGAGAGAATCTCTCAGGCAAACAATTTCCAAAACAGGATGCCAGCATCTTTGTAATTTTCTCTTGAATCAAATAACAGTTTTTATTGAGTTTTTATATATTTTTTTATGTACACCTTCTCTGATGATAAAAGTGTTAGTGGCCTTGGCGCTAGAACACCATACAGTGGGTAGTCGATGGGATCCATCGGGTGTCTGGCAGAGGACATAGGCCTTCACGGCATCCTGCCTACAATCCCAGTGTTTGGCATGAGGACGTGCGTGGGGTCCGGCCCTGCAGTTGGAGGCAATGAGGGTAGGGCCTACATTTTGTTCAGGTGTATGGCTGACAAAGGCATGCAACTTTTGAGCTGATTTCCTCTTTTTCTTTTCAAAATCGTGCCATAGCAAACAGAAAAACACTTTGCAAAAGTTAAGTGTGATCGTCAATTTCCTCTTTTTTTTTGCAATTAAAAAGTTGCATGTCTGCGACAGCATCTTAGATGAAAAACTTTCAAAATTAAAAACTTTCAGTGGTTCAGTGTTCCAAACAGCAGGGCCCAATTGCATGGCTCTGCTTACCATAGAATTCTGCGCTTACGGAACCCTTGTAGCACGCAATTCTAAGATACATAAGCGCAGAATTCACAGTAAGCAGAGCCATAAAATTGGGCCCAGGTCTGATACTTTAGGGAGGCAACGAAGGCGGTTGCCCCCATGCCCCCTGGGCCCAATTTCATAGAGGTGCTTAAGCAAAGAATTCCTTGCTTAGTAAAATCAGATTATCGGCCAAGACCCCACTCAATTGTTATGCTAAGTAAACAACAGCTAAATACCAGTCTCAAGCAATGTACATGGCATGAAACTTTGGCCAGTAACATGTGTAAAATAAGCCAGCTATTTTCGTGCTTAAGCAAATTTTTTGCTTAAGCAGCTCTATGAAATTGGCCCCCGGTCATTGCCCTGGTGCCCTTGAATTGCCTTGCAGTAGAATTTTACAATTTCCTCAAAGGGTACCCTTTACCAGAGAGAAAATGCCTTGGCGTCATTGCCTTTTTAAAAAAGAAGCCTACACAGGGCTGAAACACAGTGAAATTCTTGCCAGTTGATAACTTTGTTCAAGTACGAACATAATCAAAATAGTTGGATTAATCTATCTTGTGGACAACCGCAGTAACCTAAGCATAATGTTTTGCAGTCATTCATTCTTTCGGTTGATTTAATCCTGAGGGAAAAAATGTCGTCAACTTTCTTCAGGGTTTCATTATTTCTACTGATGAAGCAGAAAAAAGCGCACTTCCTGCTCACATGTTTCCCCAGTAGAGTTTTTCTTGTGTCTTTTTTTGTTTATTCAGCCACAGGGACTTTTAAATGGCGAAATACCAGCATGTCTGACGAATGGTTTAAACATGTGAAAATAACAACTCTATTGATAGAAAGTTATTATTGTTGTTCCGGGGGAAAAGTGCACTTTTTTTATTTTGTATTACTCCGAGCAAAGTTTTTGTTCAAATACAACTTGATCAGTATTTTATACTTTATTTCAAAGTTTGTAGGCTCAAAATGAATGTTGGAGTACACATTAATAAAATAATTCCTTATTTTGGGGGTGTTTATTCTTAAGTTGAGTTGTGGGTTTATCACCTATTATTATTATTTGTTTGAATTTTTTTTTAAATAGCTGTGTGCTTAGATACTTCTGAATAAGTGGTCATTCTAAATTCTGGTTTTTCAAGTTTCCTTGTTTTCCCTTCAGGATTCAAGGATTTTTGTTTTGTTTAATGTAACATCTCCCAAATTATCTTCAAGGTTCAACTCCCAGTAGAAGACCTTTTAGGACTACATTATGTCATCCTTGTTAAAAGGTCTCTTTTCATAACCACTGATCTGTTTTACTCGTACCTGGCCGTTTCCATAGCAGCCTAGGATCTTGCTTACTTTGATTGCTGCACATGCAGGAGAGTTGGGAAGTGGAGGGCAGGGGGGGGGGGGGCACACACCACAACAAACAACACACCAGTGTTAGTAAACACGTTAAAGCCCTTACAGCACACATGGATTTGAAAACGCATGATGCAAGTGCTCGTGGCAACAGATCCACAAGCGTGCTCAATGCACCGATAAGCCTCAGAAAAAATATGATTGCTTTTTTATTAATACGCCTACACACTTGAGGAAAATTGTGAGGGAAATATCTGGTGTGTTGGTTTGTCTTTTGGGAAGTTTTTTTTATTCCCCGGTAGCCACCTCAACCTGTTTGTGTTTGCTGGAGGCAAGTTGGGGTTTAGGCAGGTTTCCTGATGTGTAATGTTTTTGTTTTGTGTTTTTTTTCTTCTAATAGTAGCTAAAATGTGGATTGTTATCCCTGTTTTTATTCTCTGTATTCATGTACGAAGGTCTCAGGTCTGGAATTTCATCTTTGAGAGGGCAAGACAATTTTTTTTGCAAAGGGCACTTTCATTGGAAATTCTTTTGAAGCTTTTGATGGGGCACCAAGGCCAAGACCAGGGCAACAAAAGCCAAGACCAGGGCAACAAAGGCTATGGTTTCAGTGGGGAGTTCATGTAATTCCAGGCCTGTACTTTTTTATCTGGACATTTTTTATCAGTAGATCTTTTTTGTAGTACGTGATGATGATTGTATAGTAGCTTTATTTAGCTCTTCACTTTAATCTACTACATGTTTCTACACACAGGTTGCAGTGTCAATATCAGAAAGCCTGGTTTTGTTGCCCTCATGACCAAAGGCAGAGAGATTAAAAGCAACATATTTTGCATGTCATGCCCCATTTTAATTTTCAATAGAGGAAAATCGCGTGACAAATACTGTCGGTAAACAGTGGCTGTAAGCACAGGCAAGTAACGTCATTAAGTGAGAACATTGTGCACGTGGCACCATGGCTGTCTTTGTGTGTATTGTTTGTGTATTTACACATGATATTGCCGTAAAAAGCTCTGTTGTATGTTATGAATCATCCAAAATCATAATGCGGATGTGGTGTTCGGGGCTGTTGCTTAATAAATTTGAAATAATTATGCTGGTGTGTTTAAAGTTACATCAATGGTGGGACAGCTACAGGCATGGAATTACTCAGAAGTCATGGAGGCATAGGCCTTTGTGCCCCATGTCATGGCCTTGGTGCCCCTTAAAAAAGTATCTTTATTGCAAAACATTGTGAATGGTCTTTAACAAAAGGTCTGTTTCAAAGTTCAATTGTTACATTTTAAGGGTTTGGATCTTGTACTGGAAATCGCTGGTCAGATTTGTGAAGCTTTCCTGCTTTCTTCAAGGAATGATGCTTTTGAAACTAATTCTATTGTACTCCTGAGTGTTAAAAATAAACGAAAATATTAACTTGTGTGTACACGTACATTCACGTTTTTGATAATAAACTACACTTAATTAAATATTCCAAGTAAACCGGATTCTCCCACCATCCATGACTTTGCACTACGGATCTTTACATGAACAGTTCCAATCACTGATTCCACTCTTCCTCAGCCAATCGGAATCAGCGACCTTTGACCCCACACCCAATCAGCTCACCCCCATCTGCGCACCCCCCCCCCCCCCCCCCATCACCAGGGTCAGCCAGAGTGCATGCACACCCCAGACGTGTCCCTGCACTCTGAGGGCTTCATTTTCAAAACAAGACCTGGTGTTACACAGACTCCGAAATCCCTGAACAACAGCTTCGCCAGTCTCTCTATTCACCAATCCTCTATTGTCTGGCTGTGCGCTGTGTTATTGTTTCCTTGAAATGGTGTTCCAGGGACAGTGTGGAAGCTGCCTACAAACTTTACAAGTGCTGGTTTAGAAATCCCATGGTTTTTGTACCCATGCAGGAAAAAAAACAACTTACTCTAAGCTCTTTAAAAAGGTCAGCGGTTGGGTATTTTTCTGTTAGTGGCTTTCAACACAAATGATACTTTCAATCAGATTAATCACATTCCTGTTTAAAAAAAAGTCCAAGCATTAAAAGAGCTTTTTCACTCTTTGGGTTAAATTCCAACCTGTTTATGTGAAGTATTTAAAACACCACTGAATCTAGACACAGTTGGTAGCACATCCATTGTTGGTCGTATTTTATCTGCCAAACAGGCAGGTCTATCTGACACAAAGTTTATTCTTTCAAAATTTCCTTCAAAATTTGATTGAGTGACTCTAATGTTCTCTTCCCTTTTTATATGCACCATACTGTAAGGGTTAGTGTTGTTGGTGCTATGCAGTTTCTCATTTCTTTGTATTACAAAATTTGCCCAAGTTCTGTTTGATTTGACCTGCCCCAGTTTATTAATGCATGATTTTTTTTACCTAGACTAGTTGTTGAGAGGGGAGAATGTGTTACATTGTATTACTATGTAAAGTAATACATTTAGGATGTACTATGTATAACATTACAATGTGTTACATTCGTGTACAATACTGTTTACACTTCTTGTATTGTTATTATGATTTGTGTAGAGTACTCAGAATCAACACTACATTATAAACATTTTTTTTCCCCAGTTTGTCAGAAAACAATTTGCTACAATATTTATATCTTGCATGCAAAAGACATATCTCACAAATTGTGAAGCCCCATCACAATGTACTAACATCACTATGTTCCCAAAGAACCAAGGGCAGCAGATTCTGACACTGTGCTACTGCTAGGCTTAAAACTCGTTGAAAGACCTCTTTTATGAGTCTATAACAGTTTAATCTCCTCTTTGACCAACTAATTTATTAAAAACAAATGTTACCAACTGCCATTAGTCATGAGCCAAAGATATGTTTCTCTTTGTGAACCTCATAAAAGTGACCTAGATTTCAGCGTCCATCTGGAATATGCTTTTAATAGAAAAGGGTGTGCATGTCACATGATCACACCCAAACTGACGCATGTCTTTTTCTGAAAATTGTAAAAAATACTTTGACCTTCGTCTACTACTATTATAAAAAACAAATTATGCAGATTTTTTTACGAGAAAAAGCAAAATGCAATTATTTATATTATACGCCCTTCTTGTATTTTTAATCAATAATTTGTCATTATAACATATGGGGCTCTTGGTGAAAACGGTAGAGAGCATGTTTTTTTCTGAAGCGTTCTACAATTTTGGAAATCTGTAAGTTGCGGATCAGAGAGGTTAAGAATAGCCTTTGTTGTACCTTGTCTGGCCTCCTGCCACAGGCAAGGCAAGGGAAGTAGTGATCATGGGTTTGCAATTTTCTGTAGGTTTTTAGTCACAGTCTAATTGTTAGGGGATAAGCCAGCATCTCATGGGATCAGCTTCAGGACCCATTAGTAATACCAGAGGTCAGTGAATTTGCTGAAGCATATAAAAAAAAAAAAAATCAAGGACATTCTGGATCAGAATTTTGGAATTCAAAGCACACAGACTTGAAAGTGGGTCCTTTATAAAAAAAAAATCACTTGGTGATTATCTTTGGTTTTACATGTAGAAGCCCTCCTGTGCAATCTGGGGCTTTCAAAATGGTTTTATCATCTTTATGATGCTTGTGAATTTGATCTGAAGTGTAAACAGAAATCTATAAATAAATGTTGGTATGGGGGAGGTGGGTGGCCATATTTGGCTAAAATGTGTGCATTTCGCCCTGGTCTATCCATAGTGTTAGCAAGGGGGTTATCTGGGTTGTCTTTGGACACCCTGTTTTAAATTTCGACACCCTGTTTTATCTGTCATTTACTTTGTAAGTGACAATTTGGACACACAGTTTTTAAATTTCCAGCTAGTTTTACAAAATTTTCCCAAATCCAGGTTAAAACCTTGCAACGATTGATGGGTTTCGATGTTGAAAACTTCATATCAGTATAAACCAGTCTGCTGGGAACAGCTGGGGAATGACATTAGGTTGTCTATTCACCAGTCCTACTATTCACCCAGAGCAACAACCTTTTATAATAGAACTCATTTAAATAACGTAATCCCTTATGAGGACTATATTACTTAGACTATATATCATTTAGGTTGGTTGCAAATGCAAGCAGTGAAAGGAAAATTTAATTAACTGCAAGGTTATTGCTGTGTTTTTATGGTTTCACATTCAAAACGTTTTCCACAGGGTGTTGGCTTGCACTGGGGTAAAGAATCGAAAGTCTGTAAATAATTAGATTTGGTTTATTCATTAAAACATCTGAGGTTATTTTTATGATTTACTTTCTGAAAAGGTTCCTAATATTTTAATTAACTTGATGTCCACGTGTGTATCCATTCCTTGTCCCTTGTGTGTGTCGTAATGTAGCGAGTACATAAAAACTCTCACTCGCAGATGGAATTTGTTTTTGTCACCATTCTAATTTTCCATTCACTGTGGCCGTCAGCTTGCGGTTGGCGTCAATACTCCCTTAACTAAGACTTGACCTTTTCAGGATGGAAGGTATATACGTGGACTGTATGTTTAAAAAGAGGACAGAATGCGTGTGTAGCCGCAGGGGGAAATTTTGTGTACTTTTTAAAAGAATTCCTTTCACAGTGAAACCCTCCTGCAGACTGTGATGGGTCATGCAGCCATTCTAGTTTTTGTTGTCGTTGCTTCGAGAAGACGCTGGCAATTATTGATGATGGTTTTTGTTTACGTATGAGAGGGAGTTTGATCTAATATTAGACTGGGATGGGAGGCCTCGTGGAGGGAATGTTTGTTTATCTCATGAGCAGTTGTAGGGACGCCTCCACCATCTATCTTTATTAAGGCGGGAGGATAGTCACAGTTTTTAGAAGGAAGGACGGTTCATTTCAATAATGTTTTCTTTTTCTGCACTGATTGAAGAGATGGGTTTTTATTTGATTTTATTCATTGTCCTCTCAGATGGAGCCAGCTCTATGAAGAGACCTAGTACAACATTCTCGCCTTTCAAAATATTCAATGTCTGTTTATGTTGAGTCTGTAGAAAGTCCCAAAACAATAAAACAAACACAAATTGAATGTTTAAACTTGCTGTATAAGAGCTAACCATTCGTTAAAAATTTATGAGTTAAATAAATGAGTGTTTTAATAATGCTATTTTATAAATGGATTAATTTCAATGTAATTTCATTTGTATTCATCTATTTTTTATTATCCTGAATTTAAAAAAGACAAAGAAGAAAAAACCTACAAATATTACAAATGAGAGACAGTTACTTGGTTGTGGGACTATCACTACGTATGTACAGACCAGTTAATATCTCACCGCGCCTCATGCATACACAAAACGTACCAATACATGCTGTGGTTGTGTGTTACTAAGGCCTAGATTTATTCAGTCCTCGTTTCTGCTAGATACCTCGGGGAGTAGGGCCGTAATATTTAATGAGTTTGACATTTCCAATCGGTGATTCTTCAGTCTGCCTTGGCAGCCGTATGCACGGGATGTTTTTTCCTACCGATGATTATGACTGCAGCCAGCCAGGGCAGCAGAATCATAAGTGTGTCATAATCTCCAGCTAGGGCTCGGGCTGGGGTCGGGGAAGAAAATCTACCAATAGACAAACAATTAAGCAATCTGCAGAGGAAACGCTGGCCAATCACTTATGGATTGGATGAAGGGTCGATCTGAGGCGGGAGTGATTTTTTGTTCCCTTTTTTAATTTTATTTTTGAGTGGTGATATTATATTGGGTTTGAGAAATATTGATGTCTCGGTGATTGATGCAAATGGGTTGATTTTTAAGTGAAATTTAAGAGTGCATAGACGCAAGCAACTATCAGAAAGTTAAAGTGCTTTTCATCCAAATTCAATCGGGGAAAACAGGCATCTACTTTTTGATCATGTTTATTTTTGGTTTTGCTCATTATTGTACTGTTAACAAGTTTAATGTTCATTCCGTGTTAAGTTGGCCTTTCTTGATGGTCACAAAACGGAGGGGATTTTATCAAACACTCAGTTTTTTCACTCATGTACTGGGAATGAGTTTATGCAGCAACTTTGAAGACGGACTATTTAGACTTGTGTTTTGTGCACGCTGAATGCTGTTTAATTGAGTAGAAATGATGACTTTTGAGTAGAAACTGATATAGTTTGCTGTGCCCACAGGGGAAATCTTTCAGTAATTTTGTAATTATACCGAATAATTTTCAAGTATGTAGGTATGATCTACATATTTAATATCAAGTGGAAATGTTGTTTTAACGTCCCAGTAGTTGTTAAGGTCAGCACATCCAGGTTTTAAAGTCTGTTGTTTATATTTGGGGACATACAAGTTGGGGAAAGCTTGTGGCTCTTAAGTTCCTTGAAGCTCTTATTCCATTAAACCATTACAGCTAATGCACCACCCCATTAACACAAAAGTACTTTGTCCTGAAGGGGCAGGATTATTAGCTAGCCCTGCCACACTATTCCAGTTCCTGACATTATTCCATGGCCCAATGATAAAGTGACTATGCAGTGTGCAAATGATGGGATATTCACGCTGGCTCGAATAGCACTTAATATGTTTACACTTCTTTCACGAATTATTACCTGAGAAGTTGTGTTACGCCAGGAGAAATAAACTTGAGTGTCATGCATCTCCTTGATTCTTCATGAGGCAACAGAGTCTCTGTCTCTTTGTTTTTGCCGTGGCGTCCCTATTCATTTTGCTTTGTGCCCCTTGAAATGTTTCAATAGAAAGTTGAATTTTTCTCATATTAGAAGTGCCCCTACAGTATGTATTGTATATATCAAGGATTGAAAAAACTGTTTCCAGCCTTTCCAAATCGACCCTTGATTCTTTCAGCTGAAAAGGTGCTTGAAGCTGTAAACAAATTCTATTGTATGTACTGCTATTCTTAGAGATTGCACAAAGAGGGCGGACCGTGAACATTTTCTGACAATATTCCTCGGGAAGATATTTTTGTTTAGCTACTGACGTCAACGGAAGTTAGAAGTGAAAAATAGGCCATGTCTACACAGTAACGTACCACGGGGAAATATTTAATTTTCTATCCGTGTAGCTGGAAAGGAAGGTAGATACGTGGTTGATGGATCTCAATGGTTTTGTCCTTTGAGCAGAAGGAAAAGGGACTCGTTCCCTTTTTACAGTGCCAAGATGAGATGTAATTTAACTGGTGTCGGTCTAATGTTTCATCGGAGCTCAGCGCAGCCAATCATGCTCTTGCGTTATTCCCGCCAACCCTGTCAGCGAATTGCGTGCGTGGGTGGACCCATCCCAGTACTTCTTGTTTCCATTTGGGTCCAACACAAACAGAATTTGCAAATCAATTTCTGGGTCGGCACAGCACCTGAAATTGATTAAATTGATTGGAAGGGGCCCGTCCTATCATCGCGGTAGTACGCTGTACGCTTTCGGCTACGTAGACTAGGCCCTTGAGTGGTGCTGGCCTTTTAATAGTCGAGGCTAGGCACACGGGCCTGGCTCAACGAGGAAAAAGGGTAAATGAGTAGTTGTGACTGAAAAGGCTGGTGCTGCCTCTGTTAATGGTGAATGTCCACATCATCTTATTCTTGTGTACCTATTTGGCACTTATTAATTATCATGGTATATTAAAAACGTTCTAGTATAAAAATATAAATATTAAGAACAGTCAATAAAACCAACACTAGGATCTTAACCTGCCACGATTCATACTGATCAACTGGGATCATACTCTTCATACATGCCTTTGGGTTTTCAAGAAGGAACAATGTACACATTTCCCGTTAAACACTTTGCACTCAATATTTCTTTCACCAACTCGCAAGTTTCAGTGCCTGAGGAGAGTTGCTTTTGATTCTCGCTGGAGACAAATGAAGATTGACCGAGGCAGCCCCTCAATTTCGAAATTTCCTTTTTTCATTTCTCCGGATCGCAAATTGAAGATCAAACTACACGTCCAACTCGATTAATCAGTCCCCATCTTTGGAAGCGTTGGCTGGCAATTACACGGTGCCTTCATTTTGCCCCTCTCTCCGATCCAGGGGCTGCGATCGCAGCGAGAGGGGGAGAGAGTAAGACGGTCTCAGGGAGAAGGAGAGAGACTGTGATTGAGGGCTGATGAACTCATTACTGCCAGCAAATCCCTCCGAATAATTGCAATCAGATTTGATGAATGAACAAACAATAGCGAGAGTGGGGGAGAGGCAGAGATGGGGGGGGGGGGGGGAAAGATTGCGAAATTGTTCACGGGTGAAATTAGTAAAATATAAGGTTGCACAACACATTTGTTATGATTATCAACAACAGGCCTGTTTGCTTTGTTTTTGAAAGGGCACCGAGGCATTTTCTCCTTGGTAAGGGCACCCTATGAGAGAATTGTAAATTTCTACTGGAGCATTTCAAGGGCAACAAGGGCAAGATGAGGGGCATGGAGGCAATCGCCTTTGTTGCCTCTGTGACATGTGATGTTAAAAACACATTTTTTTTCTTCATCATTCATTGGTTGTTTTCCCTACGTTACTTTCAGTACCAGCTTGTGATCAATATTTTGTTTCAACTCATTGAAGTTGGTTATCATACATTCATACAAGATAAGTTAAAATATGCACTTTGAAACCACGATGTATACAAAAATACAGCCAAATAAGGACAAAGTTTGGTTCTGCATTCTATGAGTCTACATCTGGTCCTGAACTGTACCATGCAGTTATCGTTTCCCATTGTTTATCATATGTTGGGAGAAAAATTATTAACTTTACGGAATGCTGTTGGCTATTATGTCCTTCCTTCCTACTTTCATTATTAATCTATTACGAGTGAGAATTTTATGAGTGGGAAAAATATGTTTGTGACATGGACTGGAATTTGGAATAAACAGATGGAAATTAAAATAGGTCTGAACAGGGAATTCTTATTTCACTGTAAATCAGTTTTTTGTTTGTATTTTATTTTTTAAATCCAAAATCAATATTCTCTCGGCTAATTTAATAAAGCTGCAAAAATAAAGGTAAATTTAAATCTACTTGTTGTCTGTGAATGATTTTATGTACAAAACTTTACACTGATACCCAGCTTGTGAACAAATGCAATTGTAATCTTTTTAGCTTCATGACATTTCCTGAGGCTCAATGTAAAAAAATAATAATAATACATCAAGTTCAATTACCAAGATGAATTGAGGTTTTAAGTGGAGACTGAGTTTACATTAAAAATTGTTTCCATTTTTGCTGGTACTGTCTGTGATTTAACTAAATCTACAGAGTTACAGGTACTTAGTATATAGGAGATCAGGAAACTTAAAGATTTAGGCACCACTCTAGCCCAGCTGCCGTCGTCGGTTAGAGGGTTGGCCTGGACTGAATTTTGACCTCTCTTGATTTTGAAAAAGATGGTGAACAAAGAAATGAATACTTGTTTATTTTACCAACAATTGTTATAATAATAAGTCCCCACAGTTCACAGGTGATCACAGTGGAGAGGTTATCACAATAAACAGTTTTTTCCTCTCTTTTAATTTGAGTCCGTCATCATCATCATCATCATTATCATCAAAGGCTCCCTCTTGGAGCAGGTGTCTTGAATGCTGAAGTGTCCATTATGACTGTTTTTGACTGACGCAGGGATTCGATATATTAAAAGTGCATACTTCACCTCCAAGAAAGAAGATGAAGAAAAAAACCCCTGATTTGATAGTGTTTATCTTTCTTCATTTTGTAATAACATTTTGTTTCATAATGTCTCGGTTTGGGAATGAGATGAGATCAAGAAAGCAATCGTACCTGAAGTGGTTTGATGAGTACTTCATATTGGAGTATGTTGGCTGGTCGCTAAGGTTGACTCACCAACTCTGTGTGCTTAATTTATACTGCGATTTTCTTGAGCATTGAGATTGGATGTTAGCGTCGTTAATATCGAAGTAATTGCTTCGAACTGTCATTAGGATGTTGTGTAAGGAATGGACGACACTCAAAAAGTAAATTTGTGATAAAAAGACAATTTGATTTTGTGTGTCTTGAGCAAAGTGAGCCAAAGTATTGCCAACTTTGTGATTAAACAAACATACTTTTTTTGATGGAGACTTTTTGAACTGTGAAGTTGAACACTATCATTGAGTATTTTGCTGTCTGATTAAACAAAATACCGAATGGTAAGGGACAAAAGTCGCTGTTTAATTTTAGTTTGAAACTATGAAGTTGAATTATTAATAAATGAAGTAATATGCCTGTGATATTTTTTCACAGGACTCGGGGAAAGTACTGAGTATACAGTGCTAACACACATCGGTGTATGGGTAAAAACCAAAATTAATAATAATTTATAGTTTAGGCTAAGATGAGAGTTCCAAGTGAAAAGCTCCCCCTTAACTTTCCTTGCATATATTTTTCCATTCCATGTTCTTTATGATTCATCGATCCCATGGCAGTTTTCAGCCTAATCCATCATAAATATACTATTCACCTGTTTTTATGCCACACTAGACTGTCCCTCTGTTTTTCCTACCTCCCTGGTGATGAATAGAACAGCCCATACTTTGGCCTCTGCACACACATACTGTACACACAGAGTGTGTTCCATGCGTGCAGTGTAGGATGGTTTCATTATGTATTCAAGCTGTTGAGCTGATCCCTGAAACTGACCTTATTACCTTTAATCTAAGGGAGCCTGCCATAGCATCCTGATCATTTGCATAACAATAGCCATTAGACTTACGTGCTCATTTAAGATTAATCACTTTTGTGGTTGGTTAATCTACTGTTTTCAAGGCCTGACATGTATATTCATAAAAGCGTTTTGTGTTTTTTGATTTAACTCGCTGAATGAAAAGAGAATCCGATTTTGTGTAAATTTTCTCGGAATCAAATTATAATACTGTTGTACCTTGGAGTTAATAGTTTCATCGCTGAATGGAGAAAGAAAAAAAAACCCTCAATTGCTTCTGAAATGAGATATAAAAAAGAACTTTGCAAACAAATAAAAAGGAACAAAACACATGGCCTAATGGTTTCTGTAAACACAAGTAGCGTTTGACCTTTCTTTTCCTTTGCTTTTTTTCGGTGGTTAAGATTTAATCGGTTGAAATGTCAATGGTGAATATCAGAATAACCTTGCTGGGGGATTATGCAGTGTTTTCTTTTATAATGCTAACTGATATTTGGTGTCTGCGGGTACCTTAGCAGACCTGTTACCTTGTTCATTGGAAGGCCATGTCGGTTTTTTCCTTGGCAAAGGGCACATATATGTACAAAGGAAGTAAACAAATTGCCTTTGAGTACTTTAAGGGGCAGTGAGGCAAAAGCAAAAGGGGCATGGAGGTCACTGGAAAAAAATAAAATAAATAAGTAGCACTGGGGTGGATTTCACAAAGAGTTAGGACTAGTCTTATCTCGAGTTAGGACCAGTTACTCGTCCTAACTTAGGACTACCCAAGCATTTTGTTCATCTCCTAGGACTAGTCCTAAGTTAGGACTAGTCCTAACTCTTAGTGAAATCGACCCCAGGTCCTTACTGGTTGTGCACTTTGGGTTACTAGACACAATTGGCTGATCACTTTTTTTGATCAACCCCAACAGCAAGGTAAATTTCTCTCAGTCTCTCTAGACTTTCATAAATGAAAGTTGGTGGGACGTGGGACACTCTTAAAGGAACACGTTGCCTTGGATCGGACGAGTTGGTCAAAACAAAAGCGTTTGTAACCGTTTTTTTTATAAAATGCATATGGTTGGAAAGATGTTTTAAAAGTAGAATACAATGATCCACACAAGTTTGCCTCGAAATTGCGTGGTTTTCCTTCTACTGTGCGAACTAACATGGTCGGCCATTTATGGGAGTCAAAATTTTGACCCCCATAAATGGCCGACGTGTTAGTCGACGAGGTAAAAGGAAAACCACGCAATTTTGAGGCATGTTTGTGTGGATCATTGTATTCTACTTTTACAACATCTTTCTACCCATGTGCATTTTATAACAAACGGTTACAAACGCTTTTCAAAGACCAACTCGACCGATCCAAGGCAACGTGTTCCTTTAAAGAAGTTGTGCAGAGGAGCGAGTCTAGGTTACAGGGGTCACCATGTTGTTGTTGTTTCTTCATACTTCCACATTATACAGACCCTGTTGTAGGATAAAATTGACCCAAAGTCGCCTTGCCAGCTGTGTTATTACAAACTCCATAGAGTGCTGTAGCATCAGACTAGGCAGATAAAAAAAACCGCAACTAGTCATTTTATTTTTAGTGCTGTCCTTGCTTATGCATAGAGTAACTACTTATAATATTGTGTGTATGCTGTGGCACCATTAGTCCATGGGCTAGTGTTATCCAAGTGGCTGATATCCCATTGGTTATGGTGCATTCATTATTGAACAAGGATGGTATGGAGTTGTAGGCGCACAAGCTTGATATTAGATTCCATTGGCCCCGGGGTTACCGTGTGTGCATACGTGCGGACTGGAGACATTTTGTTTTTTTTGTGGGTGATGTTTTTCGTGGCATCTTATTGGTTATGGTTGGTGTGTGCTATTGGAGGCACAGCGGGGGTTCGTTTTTTTCTGTTTCAGAGTCGGGTGGATGTCACTTCTTCTTGACACTAATTTTCATACTCGTCATGAAAACAAATGTTTGTTTTGACTGTATAGTACACAATAATATTGTGTTCACTTCTCTGATTGTGCTGGAAATTCAAAAGAAATGTACAAATGGTACTAGCGGTAAATTTTGTTGGTCATTATTTTGTTTTTGTTATTATAAAATGAGCTAGGCCCAAGAACCTAATTTTGTGTTCAGCATACTTTTTTCCCCCACACGGATAACGGGCCACACACCTTTAAACCCTAACCATATTTTTTTGATGAGATCAATATTTGTTTCATTTGTGCGCTTCATTGGCAACCAATTCAGAGCTGGTAGACACACCCTTGTTAATGATTCAATGAAACGTTGCTCATAAACAGCTGCCCAACTTGGAAATTTCGTCCTTGTTACATATTTGATCTATTTTCAGTTAGCTTTAGTGTGCAGGGTTTGAGAGAATATTTGTTCTGAGTTTAAAAAAAAGAGGAGAAAAAGTATTTTATAATTATAACAAGGTGCTGGTCATTTTAAGTACACTACATAACTTTTTGTCTGGTAAATGCAGACTGCTTTAGGAATTCGGCCTATATACAGAATTTAGTGGGTCTGACAAAAAAGTCGCAGACAGTGTTCATAAAATACCTGTGAAAATTTTGGTAAAATTACTTTGTGTGAGTCAGCAGAAAGTAATGGGAAAACACAAGCACCACTTTTGGTACATAAACACATTGTCCTCAATTTTAGTTGTCGCAACCGAAATCAGCTGTTACATAAATAAATAAGTAAATAAAACACGGACATAAATAAATTGGACGAAATAAAAGTAAAAAAACAATTTTTTTTTAAATTACTGTTCTCTGATTATTATTAATCAAATACATTCCAAGAAATTGATTTGCATTTTAGGATTTTATGGGGAAAAATTAACAAGATAATTTGGGACAAATATGGAAGTAGTTTTTGTCTGGCAGCATTGTTAGTGTATAGCATTGTTGTACATCATTACTTAAAAACAAATGTCTTCAAGGTTATGATTGGCTTACATGTACTTATGACACTCAAAAATAGTGTTACTTCATTCAGCTGTGTAATAAATGGATTAAATTGAAAGGAAACCCATGGATTTTTCCCCCTGAAGTTTGAAGGGTGAATATAGTTTGCGATAAGAGTTGGCGAAAATCTAATTTCCTTTGCCAGTCTGCGTATTTTGTTGTTCAATTCGTTCCCGGGCCGGCAGAGTTCAAAACCAAATTGAATTTTCTTTATTTCCGTGATAGTTGGATTCTTGTGAATTGTGATCACACACCCTGGTGTGCGTTACACAATAATTAAGTTAGGGGACATTATTCGGAGTGTTGTTATTCCTTGATGAAGTTTGCGCGGCAAGTTTTTCCTTATGTGGTGAATAGCTTTGTGTCTATTCACAGTTTTTGGTTGTCTGGATTTTTATTCTTGATTAGCATACAGCAATGGTTAACCCATGCAGACACTATTGGGCAACCATCGAAAGCCAGTATCTGCATTACCCAACGTTACCTGAAATAAGTTTAAGCACATATCGTACAGCACAAGAAGGTATTTTTTTTTAACTGACATTGACAACCTCATACATCATTTCAGTCACCAGCCATAGAGTACACACTTCCTTGAATGCCATCAAATAGCTGACCATTATGGAAATATACCCCAACTGTCGTTATAAAACTCTGGCTGAACTACACCACATACCATACAGTGTATTATTATTGTACAAAGCTATAAATAAAGGCAGTCAAGCTGTATGGGTTATAGCATATGTGTAAACATCACATGATGCTCAGCTGACGTAATGCTTGTGGAGTGGCTAGTAATCCTCATTGATTATTGGTTCGCTGGTGAATTACTGCCAACGTGGAACTAGCATGTGGGTCCCCCCCCCCCCCAAGACCTTGTAGAATTATTAGCATAATGGGTAGATTGGTTGTTGTAAATAGCTCCATGGTTGTACAATACATGAGGATGTTGTTGTGTTTGTTTCATGAGGCTTGGAGTGACATGGACAGTGGCCTCCAGTTTTTTCCTCTCTCAGCTCTAAAACTGATCCTGCGTTCCCACGGAAACAACTTGGAAAACTTCATTTTGCCCTTCTTCTGTTCACTTTTTTTATATAGGTCTGCACGTCTTCTAAAACAGAGTGCATTTTTTCCCTGTTCTCTTTGCTTGGTAACTGAAACCGAAGCTAAGATCAGAGGACAATATTGACCAATTTTGAGAATGAAAACCAATATTACCATAGTTTATCTAGGATTCTGTGCATAGATAGCCACAGTGTGAAAAGTAGTTACGTTTCAGGAACTAGATGGGCCTACATGTCAATATAGCAGGATCAGTCAGATTGTTGACTCCAGTTTTACAGAAAAAAAAACAATCTGAACATAAGACATGGCTTTACAGAAGGACGGATCATAACTCCGTGGGTAAGCCACAGCCCTGAATTACAGCACAACCCCGGAAGAAAGAGGCACAACCCATAATCCAATTTGATAAAAGAATCAATCCCTAGGTTATCCCTAGGTTACTGAACCTGTTCCTAAGGCCCCTCTCCTGCGTTTCTTCCTCCGGTTTGGCGAGAATTGACGGCCGAGTCGGAGGCGAATGGGGAAGAGACGCCATAATGAAGTTGGTTTCGGGTGACGCTTCAGCAGTACTGTCAGCTCAAGTCGATCGATTGGTGAAGAGCTCGTGTTTCTTTTCTCCCCGTATGGATTTGTGAAGTTTAGGGGCTGTGGGGGAGGCTTCATTACACACTACATTCAGTTCGGTCTATGCCATGTTGTGAGGAATTTCCTGTGTGAAATGTCAAAGGTCATTTGAGATCCAAGGATGAAATAATATTGCAGGCATTGAAATCTGAGTGCTCCCTCTCATCTTATTGTTCTCATCTAATCGTCTTTAAGAATCTTGACATCCTTGGGGTCTGGAAATTTACAGCACAGACCTGAGACTTCACACGTAGGCAACAGAGTCAATAACGCCACTAGTCCTTGCCATAATTCCCTGTGAATTATTCCAGTAATTATCATTTTGATTATGCAGACGCTATTTACCAAGTTAATATTACCATGCTCTTACAAAAATAAAGTATCATGCCTGCGGCATTATTGTGGATTTTATGCAGTTCACGTTTTCAATTTTAACAAAAGAATTTCTGTTAATAGCATTTTAAGATTGACAGTGGCCTTCTTGTGTATAACTGTAATTAACTGTATTTCCCAATACCCAGGCATGCCATGGAATGTCCTGCCTTCAGAATGATGTGTAAATAGTATCCCAGCCACCCCTTTTCCTTTCATTGAAAAACTGTCCAAGAAACTACAAATAATAAACTCAAACAATCCAAAGCAATTACAAGCCGAGGCCATCCTCCTTCGGTTGCATCCCGCGTCTTCTGACCCCAAGCTCGTCCTGTGCAAGGTTTTTAATTAAAGTATTGTCAAATTACAACTGACTGCCCACTGATTGAAAATGCAATATGGTGTGTGAGAGGAGCGGACAGACTCTTGGCTCTCAACTATGCTCTGTGCTCTGTAAAACAGGGCTAACCTCGAAACGTGTGGAGGTTTAACTATGAAGTAGAAGCCAAGTTAAAATAGAAAATAAAAAAAGAAAAAAAGATTGAAAAGGTAACTGTAAGGTTATTGTTGCGATGATTGTGGGTTATGGGTATGACACACCCAGGCAATAGACACTTAAGGGTGTGGGTTCGAATCCTGGTTTGAGGAACTGTTCCTAAGAATTGACTTTTCACAACAATGAAGCTGAAAACTTATTATTGTTTTAAAGTACTAAAGTGGCTTCATGATTGATGAGTGATAATTGTAGATTTTGGCTAAATTTAGTCTGATTTTTATTTTTATTTCCACAGATCTTTAGATGACAGATATGACCACCCAGGAACTAATTATGAATACGGCAGCCGTGGATATGATAGACATTATGGAAGAGACTCGGGAGCTTACCACGAAGAGGATAGTTTACCTGTGTCATACCGCGATCGATCGCGAGATCGGACTTACAATCGTGGTGTCAACTACTACCAACATTCCAGCAGCACTAGAACTGAGTCAAACTTTGACACACAGCAGCCGCCGCCACCTCAAACACAGCAATCGGACCAGGATTACCATTTCCCTTTAAGGGACCAGTTTGCCACGACGCGTGGCGATGGGGACTCGTACTCCGACTCTGGCGCCTCCAGGAAAGCGCGGAGTCGAAACAAAGTGACGCGCAGAGCGGGCTCTGCTAAGACCACGAGTCGATCCCCACACTCAGGGTCCGTCACACACTCAACAAGGAGTTTAAGCCGATCACAGAGTCGGTCGAGGAGTCGCAGCCGGAGCTCGGACTCGAACAGCAGTGCCTCGGCGGCGAGTGAGGAGAACTGGGAACGGCGGTCGCGGAGTAAAGAGAGTGACCGTGAGAGTCGAAACACGGAGAATACACTGAGCTCGGCTGGGTCCAAGAACGCAGCGGGACTCTGCGTGAGGAACTTGCCAACGCGATCTAGCGGTATGTGTCCATGGAAGTTATGTTTGAGTCTATTACCAACGTGCCTGAGCTCTGATGGGATTTATATAATATCCGGATGGAAATATATTTGTTGCTTCTCCTGTTGGATTTAAAAACGAAAGTCGTCTTTCCAATCATTCGCAAATGCCTACGGGTCAACCTGGCATGGGCTTTTGATCGACGTCCCTGAAAGTTCCTCCAATATCAAAGCTGCCATTTTTATAATTTCTTGTGAAGGTGGCAGTTTTGAAAAAAAAAAATATAGCACGGTGAAGTAGAGGATTTATTCTTTAATTCTCTAGGTTTAAATAAAATGGTTTGAGGGAGAGGTTGATGAGGTGAAAGTGAGAGATAAACGTGTTAAAAAAAAAAAAAAAAAAAAAAAAGGTGAAATATTTTATCAAAATATGGCTCAGGTTTCATTGTTCAGAGTCGCTTTTTTAGGCACATGGGCAAACACGTGCAAAGATAACAAAAAAAATGATTTGCTTGCTTGAGATGCAAAGGGAACTGTTTGTTCTTTATACCAGTTTGCAAAGTACACTGGAGCCAATGTCTTCATTTCAGATCATAAATTTTTAGAGTCTACCATGGAGGTAGGAATGAGTTTACCGAGCCGTATGTGATGACAGTGTGTTCAAGATGTCCATATGGTTTTAGTTGCAGTTTCACTGTGTACTGTTTGGGTTTGGACTAAGACTCAATTTCATCAAGCTGTTTAGCAGGAAAACATTGCTTAACTTGACCATCTGCTTAGCAAAAAGAAGACAAAGCAAAGAACAGATTTTTTGTTCTTAGGCAGCTCTATTTATGAGGGTGCTGGGGTGGATTTCACAAAGGTTAGGACTATGTCTTAACTTAGGACTAGTCCTAGGCAATGCTAAGAGATAGGACCATCCAAGTTAGGATGAGTTACTGGTCCTAACTTAGGACCAGTCCTATCTCTTAGCATTGCTTAGGACTAGTCCTAAGTTAGGACTACCTTTGTGAAATCGACCCCTGGTCCACTTCATATGGCTGCACAAAGTCTTGTTTAAAATGTCTGCTAAGCAATCAATTAGTATGGAACAAGTTATAAACTATGTACATAAGATGGTATTTTGGTATTTTTCTGCTTAGTGAAATTAAGTTGCGCTTAGCTGTTTTTAGTGCTTAGGCAGCTCCGTGAAATTGGCCACTGGTTCCAATTTCATAGTGCCGTGCAATCACAAAAAGTAGATAAGCACAATAAAATGTTGTTACCAGAATATGGTTACCAGCCAAAATACCATGTCACAAGTACTATTTGTAACTACATGTAATAGCATGCTCATTTCTGCTACAATTGTTGAACAATAATTTCCGCTTAAGGGAGTCAATCAAATTGGACCCTGGTCACAAAGATACATATGGACAATATTAAATTGTTATTGCAACCCCCTTGTCTATTAGACACGAGTATTAAGGATGGGCTGTTTCATGAGTTCAAGAAGTACGGCCAGGTAACAGCGGTGACCGTACATGGAACGGGTGACGACAGAGCTGGCATCGTGTTTTTCAAAAGGTGATTTAAAAAATTGACATTCCTTTAGCGGTATTATACGGGATTGGTAAGGACAAAAAGTGTCTGAAAAACTCACTGGACTGATTTATATATATTTTTTTTCTTAGAAATGTTTTCCTCTGAAATAAAGTCACAATAATTTGAGAAAAACTGTTTCTGAACATCTTAAAAAAAAAAAAAATCCAATATGTGTTTAAACAGAGTGTTTACACGCTGAAAATTCTACAAGGGTTTTCACTATCTTGTTCTGACTCGCACAAGCCCAAATTTTCACAGGCGTTCTTTTTCATGTTTGATAAATCAAAACTTGAACACTGTTCTTTTGTCAACTCTACCAATCTTTTATATTATGTATAGAGTGATTAATATATTCATTCATTGTTTTCTGTGTAGTTTGGCTAGCATGTGGCTTACATATTTCAAGTCCTCTTATCCTAATCTATGTAACTGCACACCAAATTGTGTAACATTTACATCCACATTTAGAAAATTATCAGTCTGAAAGAAAACACCGCAGTTCCTCTTTAAAAAAAAAAAGAACCTCACTTTAATAAAACCCAGCGCGCCTCCCTTCGTCTCCGCATGACAGTATCCCCCGCTCCCAGCCCCCCTTGCCCAACTGACTCCCTCTAATTGAGTTTGTGCAAGATGAAGCACTCGCCTGGCATAGTGCCTTTTATGATAATGATATGTGCGTCCCCATAGAGCCTGTGTGTGCGTCATTCTCCCCCGTCGCAGGCAAGTGCTCTGATTGGCAAACAGCCCGTGGAAAGTGGGTCATGTTTCCTATGCAGCCAGCCACTGCAACGCAAAGCAACGAAACCCATCCGCTTTCTCTTTCATGTCGGTTTTGTTTTTTAACCCGCTGTCGACATTTTGTTTTTCCTCGGCATGGAAAGGCCAGATAGCTAAGCTTGTGGGACATGGGATATTACATTAGTTTTGGGTTAATTTGTAGCTACTTGTTTTTGTACATGTTCATTGTACTAAACTGGCGACAATGGCGACTGAAGACCCATCAAGTAACCTCTTGCTTTGTACAGTGTGTACGTGCATTGAGTGTAGTTTGATATCACTATGAAAGTTTTGTCACCATATTTCAATTTTCATTTAGATGCAGTGGTAAAAAAAAATAAAAAAAAAATCTATATTTTAAGAAAGTGATCAATGCCCATCTGAAAGTTTTGTTTTTCTTTCTGGCTCCCTGCATCAAGGTTACACAAAGTTAATGCACTAGAACAAAAACAAAAATGATATTGATATTGAATTGTATACTTTGTAGGTTTCACTACAGTTCAACAAAATTTCTCTTAAATTTGTTGTTTTTTAGCCAGTTTCTAAAAAGGCAGCGGGACATTTAATTTGTTGAGGAAAAAAACAAAACCAAAACATAAAGATAATAATGAACCTAGTTTAAAAAACCCATTGCAGTTCATAAATTCTCTCATGTCATCACAAGACTTATCATCAAGACAGTATATCTGGCAAGGCATCTTTGCCCCCACCCCCTCGCCATTTGTGCCCCAGTCTTGCTTGCAAAAATGCCAAACAGAATGAGATTTTGAGTGGTCGATAGACGACAAGACCTGACGTAATTAAATCAAACGTATCCGAAGGATCTTAGAAGCAACTCTCTCCAAGCACAGAAGCCGAACTGCTCCTGACGGTTTTAATGAGCGCGTCCCAGTTGCATCACATTAGCATAAACACGAGAGATGAGTTGCAAAATGAAATGTAGGGAAACAGGCTACAAAAACTAAAAACTAAAAAAGCCGCCATGCGTGTATCTAGGGCGCGCCAATTTCTTTATCGAGACTAATTCTTCTTTAGCCTGAGTTGCACACAAGGGGACAGCTAGCAAGATGCTTCTTTTGTTGACGTTATCTCTAGCGTGGGTCAATTGACCGATATCTCTCATTCTTCTAGCTGGAGGCAAAAAGTCTTCCACTGAAATGAAAATGCCTCTAATACTAAACCCCAAAAATCTGATTTTCGTTGTAGACTTTTCATCTCACTTAGTTTAGAGGCTGATTTTTAATATCATGTCTAGTTTCAGTCCTGTGACAAGCAAATCCATTTACCTTGCCCCCTTTTCATTGGGGGGGGGGGGGGAGTTTAAAGGAGTTTTGTGCAGAAATCAGTGAACTCTTTGGAATAAGTTTTCACCAACTTATTAGGAAGTTTGTTGCTATAAAAATGCCCATACGGAAGTTGTTGTATATGGCGATCACAAATGCAATCATTTCCCAAGTTAAGTATTGTTTGAAGCTTTGCATGGTGTGGAGAAATAGGAAGAAACTATATAAATAAACAGTAAACTTGCGGGTACAACCATGTGTGTATCTCTTTTGTGTGACTGTTGGCTCTGAGAAGAGCCGGTTTGGTCTTTACGTTTCGAACAGTAAACTCTGCTTGTCCTCAGATACACATGGTTATTGGTTGTACCCCCAAGTTTACCTTTTATTTATAGTGTCTTTTGATTGCCCACGTTGTTTGCTGATCAGTAATGACGACAAATGTGGTGACATGTTCATACGTACGCAATATCGCCGGATGTTTTAATTGTCCAACACACAGATTTAAATAAACTGTCACGCATCGAAATAACGCAAAATACACCCATCTGGATGTCTAAAGAAAGACATTCACTAATTTGGTTTTCAAATTTATTGAGCAGATCACCCAACTTCCTGTCTATCGTTAGTTTTTTAAAAGGTTAAATAGTTTCATTTTGTTTCACTGTGTGGGTTTGGGGCTTTGCGACTAACTGATTGGCTTAAATTTTGACATGTGGGTGCCTCTGAGTACGTCATCCGTAATGTTTTTGTGGATAATTCTGGCCGTATCCTGTACAGTTGTGACTGCTACGAAGCCAGCATTTAGGGAACTTTGTTGTTTTGAACAATTTATTCTTTTAAAGTAAAACAAAATATTTCTGACTAGCACCTCGAAACAAAGATATCAATTCCAACACAACTTTTTAAGAATTCTAACAGCAAGGTCTAGTTTCATGATGTTACTTGCTTTTGAATTCTGCGCTTATGACATCCCGAAGAGCGAGGACTTCTATGGGCCGTAAGCGCAGATTTCCGTGGTAAGCAGCCTCAATGAATTGAAGCAAGGATCAAAGTTATGCGGACACCCATGCTTGGCCAATATGAAATACATTTATTGAAGACACTGATGGAATTCAGGCAAGCTCTTTGCTTCAATGATGGACTGAAATCTGATATTTCGTGAAGGGAAACTTTCCTCATTATTTATCACAAGTTTCTGATCTGATCTTGATAGACTGTAAACCACCTTGAAACATTTTGTGACCTTATCTTGTATTGTGTAACAAATTAAAACAAAATATCTAAATTTCATATTGTGTTATCACTTTGGATGAATTTGGAAGAGGTCGAAGGTTTATATTTCACGCACAAGTGGACATGAAGCCAGTTGTGACTCGAGATGAGAAAAACATGCAAGAAACTCGCTGAAGTCAAAAGACGTTCCACATTTTGCGAAGTATGCTGAGGTGACAATACAGCTCACTTGGTATTTGCAACCATGAATTAAGAAGAAGTGTGTATGTCCTTGGTTACATTGTTTCTCCACTGCACCTGTTAGTGTTCTAACCTTGATAGTATCGTCCTTAATCCTGCAGAACGGAAGATATGGAGAAGGCTCTGGCAGCGTCTAAAGGAAAACTCTTCTTCGGCTGTGAGATGAAACTATCGATATGGGATGGACCTGGTAAGATTTGCATTTGATTTTTTTTTATGCGTGATTTCTTTTCAGTATGGCTGATTCTTTTATTCCAATTTTAAACCTCTGGCTTTTTGTGTAGGTTTTTAAGAGTGGTTTTATAAAACAATATGTGTTTCTCGTTTTACTTCTTGTGTTGTGAACAAGGTTATTTCAGCTACCTCTTTTGGCTTGGTTGTGGGACTATTTAGGCTGAAAAAAAGGTCTATATATTTTTTGTTGAGAAAGAGTTTGCTAGAGTTGAAATGAGAGATGGTTGCCAAGTTATGTTGATAGCAAATAGGTCACTTTGGTTGGTAAACAGTTTGCTAAATCTATTTATTGGTGCATATGAGTTTGATCAGTCTGATCAATATCAGCTTAAGTGATTCAAACTTTGTGGTTCAAAGTTTAAAGGTCAGATAATGGTGAAAACAAGTTCCAACTAAATTATTATAAGAAAAATCTACCTTCGACTTCAGGGGGAAAAAAAAGGGGAAAAAAAAAGAAGAAAAAAAAGATAACCCTTAAAGATTAAGCACAAGGATAAATAGGAAACAAGAAGAAATTTTAAGTTTTAGATTTTGGAGAAAAATCACAATTGGGGAAAACCCACACAATCAGGTAGGGACTGAGAACCCAATCCACATGCAAGGTTCCAGTCTGAGGTGGGATTCGACCAAGGGTCCACAGAGGTGAGAGGCAGGGGAAGACACCACTCAGCCAATCTGACCCCTATGAGAAATGTTGAACTTCATTGAACAAAGCGGTTCTCATTTTGTATGATTTGTGTGGAGATTTGGCAAACTTCCCATAGTCTGACCTCTGTGGTTTATAACTTTAACATGACCTTAGATTAAATGGAGAGATGTATTTAGCTACCCCTGAGTCATGGGTAAACCTTCTGGCTGTGAGGAATTAAAGTTACGTTATAGGTTTTGGTGTTTTTTCTACATTGAGCCACTTTTATTGACTTGTAATTAGTATTGTTTGTAATACCCAAAATCAGCTGTTGCGTTTTGTCTTTGTCAGATACAGTTTGTTCAAATAATATGACTTCATTTCAGAGGGAAATATTTCACAGAAAACAATTGTTCTAGTATGAACTTCATTATCAGTAAGCTTTGAGACTAAAATGAATCAATGTTTTTATCCATACCAATCCTGTATAATTCCTTTAAATATGGTTGGAATAGTCAAACAACTTTTTATAAATTAGTGTGAAAATTTTTGTTGTATAACCGTGGCCCGCAATACGCAACATCTTTATGACATGGCCACGGGACCTTGTTCCCTATTGATGTATCCTGCCCAGTGTAGAGTGTGTAAAGTAGTGTTTTTCATGAAGACTAGGCAGTGGCCTCGCTCTGAGCTACAGATCTAAAGTTGCTCTTAGCTTGTTCCTTAGTGAGCTCCCCTCTGACCTAATGGAGTACTTCCTTTGGCTCTTCCTTTGTCCTTGGGGGGGCCTTGCCTAGCCTGACTAAAAGTGTAAAAGGAAATTCAAAAGGAAAAAATGCTGGGGATCATCTTGTTTTTTTGAGGAGGAATGAAAAAATTGCCTAGAGGGGACTGTATGGGAAATCCTTGTTGGGCTCGCTTTTGAACTGAGTACCTTCCTTTTTATGTGCAGAGGATTTGTTTGTATGGTTTCGCAAATCCACCAATTTTCATGAACAATTGTTTTTGGGAACGACATTCTTGTAAAAATTAAAAACTTGGGAAATTTTCCAACTGATACTTTTTATGATAAAGGTCTGCAAATTCATGTAGGAAGAGCATGTTACTGATATGTAAGGAGTGTCAATTTTTGTTGTTGACATTTTGGCTCTTGTTAAGGCCTTGTGAAACCAGGAATTTTGACAGGAATCAAAACCGCAGGTTTGAAGAAAAAATGTACTCCACAAATTTTAACCATACACAACCACATTAACAGAGGGAAAAAAAATCCCTCAAAAAGGTGTGACTGACCAGGAAATCTGACCTGTTTTTATGCATTACACGAAGTCTCTATTATTAGAATATCTAGCGAATTGTAAATGCGTTCATTAATTCAGTTGCCAAAGCAGCCATCTGTGTGTCGTTTCAGTCTGTCCAAAAATAGCTCGATGCTGAATGTGCCAAATGCTCGCACTCGTTGGAGATTTCCAGCGAAAAACCAGCAGGGCCTTTTACCAAATTTGGTGATGCTCACACAGCAGTGGGTCTGAGGCACAGCATAGGGGAACGATGCTCTCTGTAACAAGCAAATGCTTTGAATAATCAGGGAACTTGGATTTGTGGTGAAGCTTGGGCTGCTACTATTAATATCATACACCTGGCAATGAATTCTCTTAAGGGAGATTCAGAAATAGTTGCTTCGCTGAAATGAAAGTGGGAGTTGTTAAAGGAACACGTTGCCTGGGATCTGTCGAGTTGGTCTCTGAAAAGCGTTTGTAACCATTTGTTATAAAATGCATATGATTAGAAAGATATTTTAAAAGTAGAATATAATGATCCACGCAAGTATCAAATTTGTGTGGATCATTGTAATTTTACTTTTAAATCATATTTCTAACCATTATGCATTTTATTACAAACGGTTACAAACGCTTTTCAAAGACCAACTAGACCGAAGTGTTCCTGTAAAGAGTGTGCACAATATTGGCAAGGTTGAGAAAACAAAATTCTTACAGATTTGCACACATGGAATAAAGATGGTCACTGTATAAAACTTCTCTTTAAATATTGCCTGTAATGTTATAGTTTTTGAGAAATGAGTTAGCCAAAACATGTAGTTTTAATCTCTCCAGACAGTGAAAACATCATTTTCCCCATTTTTTTCTTTGTGACTTAAGTTTTCACTCGTTTGTTGTTTCATGTATACCTTGGGTCACATAAAGTTCAGATACTGGGCTTCGAACTGCAAGGTGACTTTGTGCTTTAAAGGGGAGGTAATTTGGTGTTATTTTCACTGGCGAACTTCAACTTATTTCTTCTATTGTCTGGAAATGAGGGAGAAGGTACCTTGGAAGATAATTATCCCTGTACAGGAATTTGAATAGTTCCCCCCTGTCAATTATTGTGATGAAGGTCACCAAATATTAACGAGACAAGGGCTTAAGAGTTCTATACAAATGCTGAATTTTTATTGTAAAGAATTGGACCCTGGATTTGGCTGTTGATCTAAGCTTAATTTCACAGACTTGCTGAAGCAGAAAATATTGCTGAAAATTTGTCTGCTTAGTAGATATGAGTGAGATACCAGTCACAAACTGTACACTTGACATTGTAGTTTGGCTGGTGACATTATTCTGGTAAGCATAATTCTGTTGTGCTTAGCTACTTTTTGTGTTGAAGCAGCTTTATGAAATTGGGTCCTGCTTGCCCGGTGACGGGCATAATTGTTTTCAAAAAGACAGAACACCTTTAAAAGATAGTAAACAGTTGTATGCGTTGGCCATCGTGATGAAACTATAGCCCTTTGATTCCCCATACTGTGTAGAGTCAATCAATGTACAGCGATTAGCTAATAGGGTATTCTGGAATCTCTCATAGTCTGAGAGGGGGTTAGAATTTCATCTTCCAGCTGTCGTGTCGCGGTTTGTTTTACTATGATGCCTCGTTGAATACTGAGCAGTAATATGTTAATACCGCTATGTCTGAGCATGGTCTGAGCCAGCGAGATCGTTAGCAGGGTTCGAGGGTGGTGGTAGACGGTGATGTTGTCTTGATGTTGAGGCGCTGATGATGGTAATGGGCTTGGTGAGATGTAAACGCAGGTGCCTTGTGCTGAGTGCTTTTGGCTGTAATCCAATTCTACCCACTACAGTTAAATTTTGTGAGAGAGACATTGGGTTCTGTCTTAAAGACGTTTCTTTTCTTTGTTTTATCATGGCCTTGATGCGTGTTAATTAAAGGAGAAAAGAAATGACACCGATTGGTCTTTAATGTCCTTCCCTCCAGAATCCTTCATCCATTTCCTGGGTTTGGTTGATTTACACGGAGATGGTGATTGCGCAACCCTTTCCTTGCATGAGATCAGTCTGTTTGTGAGAGTTCAAACAGTGTTTGGATGTGTAGTTGTTTTTTCAACCACTGCATTGGATGACAGGTTTACAAGCCAAATTTACTTGACTGGTTTATAATTGATGTCCTTTACCACAAATCTTGGTGTTTATTAAGAGAATCATTGTTGTCTTTCTTTTTTCAAGTCGGGTGTTTTAAAGTGGCAACAATATTTTCAAAGGAAAACAATCACTTTCAGAATCTCCAGAAAGTTCTGAAAATCAATGGACATGAAATTGATTTTGGAATATCAACATGGAGTTGTGTTTTCCCGAAATAAATATCCTGTCACAAGCCATAAAAACAAGCAATCTTTTGTGTCGTGTTGGAAACACACCATTCTTAACAGTTCCAAACATTTCTGATTTTCATCCTCTCTGTCTTCCTACTCACAGACATCGGTGTTGACGACAGCGACGTCAGGTACTACGAGAAAGAACTGGACGAATTTCATCCGCGGGCGACGAGGACGCTCTTTGTCGGCAATCTCGATCGTACCATCACTCGGGAAGAACTGAAGGAGGCATTCCAGAAGTTTGGGGACATCGTGGTTAGTACAGCCGTAAGAGTTAAACGTTTAAAAACAAAATCAGAGAGATTTAAGCCAAGTTCATACTTCTTGCGAAGGCGAAGTGAATTTTGATGTCCCATCTATTTGTTGCAAATATTTCGTTGGAGTTGAGCGCAGTGCTGGGAATTATTCATTTTAAATTTTCCCCCCAAAAAATCGTACTGCATTTGCATTCCCAGGAAGTATGAACCGGGCTTGACTTTTTTTGTTGTACTGTAATACATGTTTCTCTGTTTGAGCTTAACATTATTGTACACACCCCTTCTGGAAGAGCATACCTTTAAAGTTCCTGATCTAGTTTCTGAATGATATTGGAAAGTACCTCCGGGAAATGTTCAATGTCAAGTTCTGAGAAAAAAAAAACAAGGGAAAGTACACCTATTTTGGTTTTCATTTCCTACTTTCCTTTTCAGAGAGTAACATTTGCTTGTAAACATTCGAGTACTGAAGTATTGTCATTGTTCTTCTTAAAAATGCATAAAACTCTCTCCAAGAATGATGCAAGATTCCTCATGAATAATGCATATAAGACTCTCCAAGAATAATGCAAGATTCTTCATGAATAATTCATAAGACGATTACCACCAGCAAGAAGTGAATAAACAATATCTGCATATCATGAATAATGCATGTTTGTCTATCCTGCAGGATATTGAAATCAAAAAGCCACAGGGTGCCCAGCCCTTTGCATTTCTTCAGTTCTCGGACATCGACAGTGTTGTGAGGGCCAGGAGGAAGCTAGATGGAGAGGTGGTCGGCAAAAACAAAGTCAAGGTAGAGTGTTTATTTTATTTTTTTAAATTTCTTATATACCCTGGGGAAACCTCTCAGTGGAACACTGTTACAAAATTTAAATTCTTAAAATATAAAAATATATTTATAAAAACATTGATTCAGAGCAATATTAAAAATTGAAAAACACCCAAATTTAAATAAAGACTACAGACATACGATAACAACACAACAACTTTACAACAATCAAAGAGCTACATTTTTTTATCTAAAAAAACACATTCTGAAAAAACAGAGTGACAACAAAAAACGTCCTTGCATGTTTCAATGATTATCTTTAAAATGTAAATAAACTTTACAACCTGAAAATCGCTATAGGCTGTGTGTGAAATTAAAAATGGGCGGCAGGTCCAATGCTGTAGTGGTCCAGTAAATCCATGACTGGCAGGTGCTTGCTGATGGGTCCAAGGCCAGTGATTGGGCCAGTAAACTCCTAAATGGCAGGTGCTTGCTGAAATGACGTCTATGAGTATGTCACGTTCCAACAAGAGATAAAAGCTAAAGTTCCCCATCTTGTGCCTTCGGTGCTCTAAATTCTATACTGATGCATCTGCAAGGCTCTTTGGGCACTGCTCTTAGGTAAACGTAAATTGGTATCGGGACTTTGCAAAGAGCACCACAGCAGAAGCACAGGGCACCATGGCAATTGCTGTGGGTGCCGTGGGTTTATTTGATGCCTGCTATACTCAAGAATTAATTTCCACATTTGGTGGACGTCAACGTATGTCTTGTATTGAATGTCATTTGTCTTTAATCCGCAGCTTGGGTTTGGCAAGAGTATGGCCACCACTTGCATCTGGCTGGATAACCTAACAACCAACACCACTGAGAGCTACCTGGTGCGGTTCTTCAATATGCGCTACGG
The DNA here is from genome assembly GCF_032118995.1 of Asterias amurensis. Lineage (NCBI taxonomy): Eukaryota > Metazoa > Echinodermata > Asteroidea > Forcipulatida > Asteriidae > Asterias > Asterias amurensis. The sequence continues at coordinate 15,584,662 of NC_092665.1, forward strand.
TCCAATCTCCCGTATAAGTCTCGATAAACAGACGGGCACTGCGTTGATCTTCTTCTACAACATTGAGCACGCTCAGAAGGCCATGCAGGACATGAAGAATACGCGTATCTCTGGACGCAGACCTAAGGTATGTAGCGATGACACGAAAGTGAACAAATATAGCTCAAGACGGCAGAAATAAAGCAAATAAAGGAGCTTGCTTTGTAAATCAGGGACAAACACACACAACTCTGTGTTGCAGTCACTCTGTGGACATTCCTTTGTTCTGTACACCCAAGGCAAATCCTTTTCTTCAACACTGTAATTGACACCGTGTGGACGTGTGTAATTCCACATGTTTTTTTTTAAGTCCCTACATTGTGTGGACCTTTTTGTTCTCATGTTCACATTTCGTATGAAACATTAAAACACATACACACACACAGACGATTAACATCCAGATTTTGGGGTGACCAGTCCAAAACAAGGAATTTGGCCAAGTACATGATTGGACGAGAGATTCCTAAGTCAAAAGCAAGACTTAAAAATTCAGAGACATTTAAATGTTTTCCCTTCTTGTCCCGTTTCCTAGGTTGACTTTGCCAGCAGGGAGTGTCAGAATCACTTCTACGCTCGTCTGGATAAGTCTGGTCAGCTGCCGTTCCATTCTAGAGATGTGTCACCGAATGATCGTCCTTTCCGAGACTCACCTAGGTAAGAAACTCAAGAAGGGATAACGATTTTAATCTAAGGCCATATCCAAATTGACGTCTGCAGCTACAGCTACGCTAAGGGTGCTGCTAAGGACGTCCTATACCTCAATGCATGATGACGCGAAAATCTAGCTGTAGCCCCAGCTGTGGGCACCAATTCCGACATGACCTTAGCTCCATGTATTTTTTTTTTTTTTTTTTTTTTTTTCTTTCTCTTTCTTTCGTGAACCATGAATCTTCTGGTTGTACTGTGACTGGTACTCCACTCTTTTCTTGCTTAGAAATTTGCCCAGCAGAATTTGTTGTGGATATTTAGCTGTGTGGATTGCATGAATGATGGCCCTTCAACTGTGGATATACTTCGAACAGTCTTTCAAGGAATATTCTTCTTGTGGATAGCTGCTCATTTGGCTACGCAAAGTTCTCTTTGTTTTTTTATAAACGCTTGGATTAGTTCACCATGAACGTCTCCAGTGGATTATATAGTGCAGCAGAAAATGAGATGATATAACATGGATTTAGGGAGCGTCTTGAAAGGCGAGCAAGTTCTAGGCATGAAAGAACAAACCCGTGGAAACACACACAACTGCATATTTTCAGGATTTGTTTGTTTCCGAGACAACCACACCCCTATAATTCAATGCAGTTGGCTTTCAACGGGACCGTCATACAAACCTTAAAAGTCTCATCAAGATGTCGGGAAGCTAAGCAAGAGGCCAAGGATGTCATTGTCTGACCTATTGTCTGTACGTCTTGCTTCGGCTTAATGCTTCACAATGTCTCTAATAAGAACTTCTCCTGTGAGGTGACTGCCGACTTACGCACCGACGAAGGATGTTCCAGATACACTGACGGCAACATCGGGGCGTGTACGCTTATCCACGGGCTGACAGGGGATTTGTTAATCAACCTGTCTAGTAGAGATAATGAATGTGTTGTTTCTTTAAACAGTAACAGATGTTTGGTTTAGTTTCTCTCTTAAGTGTGGGCAGCAAACATGTGAAGCTACTGTGATGAGGGGGAACAATCCACAGCGTCTGTAAACGTTCTTCTGTTGTTGTTGTTTCTTCCTCTCTTGCGATGAGTCATGAAACTTGAAGGAAGTTAATATGACTTCATAAACCTCCTGCATTTATAACCCCTGGTTATTCTGAGATTCATTGGCGCTGAGTGATTTTTGTTTATTTGACCTTTTCCCACCCTCATTGATTATGCGCTTTATTGGATTGATATCATGCCTTGAGTTACGGTCTTGAAAGGGGAACATAAATATCCATCTTGGTAAAGGAGTACTTCTATGAGGAAAATGTAAATTTGTGTTGGAATTTTGCAACGGGCAGTGCAGCAAAAGCACAGGGCATCATTGCAAATGCTATGGGTTCCGTTGGTTAATTAAAGGCCTGTAGGATGAAGTCGGGGGGCAGTGGACCTCTGACTTTTAGTGGATGGTTTTTTGTCTGCTCTCTAAAACATGACAAAAGATAGCGCTCAATATTCCGCGTTCTTTTCTATCACAGGATTCCTGAGGCCACTTCAACTTAACTCAGAAAAAATCCCCTTTAAGTGAATGTCTCTTTAAACTGGAGAAATGGAATGGATATGCTTGCTTTCAAAATCCAATACTTCATCACTCTCATTGAATTTGAAACATCTTCATAACTATCCATCAAATTAAAGAAGTGCACTCAACTTCATCGAGTTCCGCAAAGGGTTTTATAAAAACTGGTTCACAGCGGTGCTTATATTGTTTCCTGTGCAAAGGGTTGAAGCAGGATGCCTATCTGTCATCTATGAATATATGCAAGCCAAGCACTAAGCCTACGGCATCTACCGTATGCAATGGAGGGTTTCCTCAGTGCTGGGTAGTGATAATGTTAGCAATCGTACTTTTTGTAAGGAACTATTCAATCAAAGGAAGTTTTGATGAAGGATCTGTGTTACTCTCTTTTTAGAATCTATACGGACCATATTTTACTGTGAAGGTTGTATTGGGTGCATAAGGTGCATTGTTACAGAATGAAATCACAAGGTGAAATCTGGACTATTTCATTCATGAAGTGAAGCTGAGTGATATGGAAAGCCAGAATTCACTGAGTGATTGTGTTCTGTAACAATGAAAAGCGAAATAAATTCAATGTTTTTTAAATTTTAATTTGTTTGTATTTTTTGTATTTTTTTTATTATAAATATATAAATACATAGAGTTGTATTCTACTTGTTTTTTATTGACAGTGAACTGTGATTTAACAAATTTCATAAATTTTGTTCTGCTTAGCAAATTTCTTGGCTTAGCAAGAAATACCTGGGGTACCAGTCACATCAATGGTCACTGTATGGTGTTCTGGCTGGTAACCAATTTTTACTTAGCAAAAGTTTTTTTCTGCTAAGCATTATATTGTGCTTACAGGCATCATGAAACTAGGCTCATTTTGCTTATTGATGTGGTTATTTTGAAGTTATTTGCAAGACCAAAATCTTCATCTTTTTATTGGGCAGACAATAAATATTATCCTTCTACTCCCCTTTATGAATGCAGTGAGTACCGCAGCTCAGCACGCAACTCACAAAGTCGTCGCATCCGTTCCCAGAGTAACCACACTTCCCCAGGGAACTACCATGGGTCCAGCAGTTCACAGTACAGTGAGGAGCAGCAGCGTTTTAGTTACCCAACGGGAAGCGGCGAGTTCTACCGCAGTGGGACAAGCGGCGAGCGTAACAGCACAGAGAACAACGGGACGACGGGTTTCGATGGGGAGGATTCATATGAGAGGGAGTTGAGAGAATACGGGTATCACCAACGGGAGAGGAAAGAGCAGCAACATAAAGAAAGGAGTCGGAGTCTCAGTCCGAGAGAAAGGTGCGTTATATTAAACTTTTACTTATATGTCCAAGAGCAACCGGGCCCAATTTAATGGCACTGCTTGCCGTAAGCAAAGAATGGCGCTTATGGAAGAAGGGAACTTTGTGTTTACGGCAAGTGTATTTTACAGGTTAGCAGGGACTTTTTGCTTGTGTGTATGCGTAGTGTGTACTCCACACTTACTTGGCGCTCTTCACTTTACATATCTAGCGCAGAAATTTGGCGCTTGCCCATGGTGAATAAAGCACCAGAGCTTGAATGTGGTCAGTAAGACTTTCTAGCTATAGTTTTGGTTTGGTGTCCTTTTCTTCTCCCCTCATCCAAATTTTTGTTTGTTAAAAAATGATGGCAATGTACTTAAAGTTTCTTGTTTGCTTTTGGCCTTTCCAGGTCGTACGAGAGAAGGCGGTGTAGTGGTAGTGTAGAATCTCAGGAAGTTAACACCCCTACACAGAGCCCCTACCACAGCCGAAGTGTGAGTCCAGTGGCTTGCCCAAGGAGGAAGCGAACACCACGTAGTACTGTAACTGTTCAGGGGTCAGACCGGTCCTACACACCGGTCCAAAGCCCCTCCCAGGAAGAAAACTACAGAGAAGAGAAAGACAGATGGAAGAACCGTTTACTGGAAGGATCCGATGAGAGAGGATCGTCTACGGAACGTAGTGAAACAAGACACAAAGCCAAGAAATCTAAGAAGCATGTTCTGAGCAGAGACTCTGATGATGATAGGAGTGATAAGTCATCGAGACTGAGTGAGAAATCGCTCTCTAAGTTGAGTGAGAAATCAAAACTGAAGCGATCGTTGGAGTGTATAAAAGCCACTCGGTGCAAGGATATTGCTCTGAAGATAGAAAGGACTAAAGCAGAAAAGCGGCAGGAAAAGGTGAACTGTGATGTTCGGCTTGAGAAATTCAGTACCACTGACACCAATCGAACGGAGAAAGTCAATTGTGATGTTCGAACGGAAAAACAAAATTTCGATGGAAGGACAGAAAAATTGTCTATGGAAGAGGTGGAAGATGCTCAGAAATCCAAAGAAAAGTATATGAAGAAGGTGAAAGCGATTGAGTTGGATGATTCAAAACTCAAGAAACTTGTGGAGAAAGAAAGGACTAGTGACATATTAGTAAGGTCAAAAGAACTTCCTGGTTTTGATACCAGCAAACTGCAGCAGCTGTCAATAGAAACTGAAAATGCCCGCAAGCGACGGAGAATCGCCGAGGCAGATCAAGTTCACTCGGTGGTTGTACCTGGTGAAAGCGATGAACTCATGCGCAAGCTGGAGGCGCGCAAACAACGCTTCAGTGACAACAGTCCAGTGGATGTTAACAAAATGCGAAAGAAGGAAACGATAAAGTCGCCTAATAGTGATAGAACGTTGCCCAATAAAGTACCCAAATCAGTCATCAGTAAGCCGTTGTCTGAAAACTCAACAAACACACGTGATCACCACGATCCCTTGAAGAATGTAAATACCTCATTAGAGTCTCACTTTAGTCGGGACACCAGAACAGTGATTGAAAGCAAGCATAAACCAGTCAGGGAAAGGCTGGGAACAAAACATGAAGCTTTGATACAGCTTGAAGGAATTAAATATGATCCTATGGAGAGGTTTAACCAAAGCTTGTGTTTGGAGAGAAAAGAGAAGGATCTGGACATGGCACCCTTCTCTCTTCTCCCTGAACTCCCGGACAAGTTTGGCCCGAGTGGTAGTGGCCTGAGTCGACCCACGAAACTGAACCAGGAGGAAGTACCCAGACTTAAGATTGACAAGGGATCGATCGAGAACAATATGGACAAAACGCCAGATAAAACTAAAAAGTCCCCACCGGAAACGGGGCGACTTGATAAGTTTCTGCGCGATAAAAACCACGCACATTCCAGCATCAGTACAAGTGGCATTCGGTTACCACAAAGGGACAAAGTCAGAATTCAGCATCTACTTGACATGGATGAGGGGATTGCTAGCTCTAGCGATCAGGATACCCCAGAGGTTGATGAGGATCAAAGCAGTAGACAAGGGAGGACGTCCAGAAGTAGTAGTAGTGGACAAGGTCCTTCCTCCTCCACGTCATCTTCTGGAAGCAAACCTCCAGTACAGGACATGTTTGAGAAACCACATATAGACACTAGTCTCAGTTGTCGGAAACAGATGGAGATCGCACGGAAAACATTTGAGCAACAACTACAGGAGAGGGAATCTCAGCAAGAGGATGAGTTTCCTGGTCAGGTCTTGTTGGTACCACCGCCACCTCCTCCTCCTATGAACGCCATTTCAGAGTCCTCTCTGAATGTCGATCAAACTGGAAAACTAAATGAAAAAGAGAAACACAGTGAATCGGACAATGTCATTCAGGAGATGGAATGGAAACTGCATAAGATAACTCTCGTTGAGTTTTTCCCGAAAAGACGGCGGAGGATGTCTGAATCCCAGTCGGGTTCTGGAGAGGACGGATATCTGAAGCGTAGTTTTCGTTCTCGTCGTCAAAGCGAGGATGGACTGAAGTCTCCGAATGGAATGTCAGACCAACCTGTGGATCCACGTATACAAGGTTACCCCCATGAGCTAGAGAAGCATACATCTTCAACGCATAAGGAGGATACTCCCTGTGCAGACAGTTCAAAACCGGAGGATAATACATGTTCAATCCAGATTCGATCTATGGAGCTTAACGTCAACATTCCCAATGATGGTGAGGCTTTGCCATTGCTCTCACCTAAACCAATCAACCAGCCGATTGCAGTATCGGTTGGTGATACATCATCTCCATCAACCAGTGCGCCGATCTTGAGTCCAGCTGTAACCCCAGTAAAGTCTGATCGTCGGCCTCTATTGGCAACTCATGTTGAATCAGCTTTCAGGCATGTCGGTCCAGACCCAACCATGGAACATATCGCAAAGTGGAAGGCTTCTCTTGAGAACTGTAGTATTGTGAAGAACCTTGAGAAAGCAAACCACACACTCTCTCCTCCTGAAAGGAAACCGGTTCTGAGTATCGTTGAAAATTTAAAGAAAGTTGAAGACCTACCTCCCAAGTTGCAAAATGAAAACATTGTGTTTGATGTTCCGCAGCTCAAGTCACCCTCCCCGAGAAAGGTACTTTCTTTGAAAGATGCAGTGTTGGCTGTTATGGAGCGCAACAGGTTGAAACTGCCATCACCAATAAGTAAAGACCAACAGGAAATCACACTAAGTTTAGCTAAGAGAAGTCAACCAGAGCAATTCAATCTTCTGTCAAACCTCCAGAGAGAAAAGATAGTGGCTGAAATTGCTGGACGTGAGTTGAAAGGAAGCTGTGGTACTCCTCCTACTACACCTCTTACCCCAAACACACCTAGTACTCCTGGGACACCAGTTGAAATCAAAGTCGATCTACTCTCCACAAAATCGAGAGTCGAGCGCTTTAATCTGATCGGTAGAATTAAGAAGAAGGCCAGGAGTACAGAATCTGAACCACCTGTTCTTGACGGTAAAGAGCCTCAGAAGCAAGCGGAGAGGAAGGTGGAGACATTTACCTCCCGACTTCTTAAAAGAAGCAGCATTTTCGACCAGGACTCTGCCCGCCTTCAACAGAGTGCACACCTTAATGATCCAGTATCAAGAAAGTTCAACTTCTCGGATGGGATGACATCCCTTACAACTACTGATTTGCTGATGAGGGGTAAAATAGAAGGCAAAGAGTTGATCCCAGATGGTCCCTTGGAGAGGAGAAACTCAATCTCTGGGAGTTGGGTTTCATCTTCGGCTCGATCCCCATTGACAGTTTCAAACGTTCTTCATCGCACTGGAAATGCAACCACAGTGGCAACTAGCATGACGTCTCCATCCCTTCCTCTGTCCGCTGGGATCCTCCGAGAAAAGTCTCAGCAACATCAGCCTCCTCAAAGGAGTCAGTCCTTCACTGCTCCTACTAAGGAAGAGATATCCCCAGTGTCAATACTCAGAGATCCCAGGAAGGAGCATCGTGAAGAGGCGAGGAAAGACCATGTTAAGGAAGACACTCGCAGAGAAACAATGAAGGAAGACATTCGTAAAGAAGCAGTCACAGAGGATCCTTGGAAAGATACCTCCAAAGAGTCGCCTTCCTTGCCATCACAGAAGGATGAACCGCCTAAAATTGGAACAGCGTTGAAGGACCCTAAACGAGAAAGCATAAGTGTGAGAGAAGAATCCATGCGTCCAAAGTCCATCTTGAAGAAAGATACATCTTCTGAGTCAGGACCAGCCACTGCGACATCAAAAACCACACCACATCAAGGAGAGCCAAGTGCTCCAACACCAGCTAAGATTGAGACTGAGAATGGACCAAGAAGTTCTGATCAGGTCAAACTGAAGAGGAAGCGGTCTCCAAGTCCAGTGAAAGCTCAAGAGAAATCCGCTGAGGCATCCAACAAGACAACATCTGATGTTTCTCCCAAACCTGTTCCTAAATCTGCCCTCAAATCACCACCAAAGAAAGCCCTTGCAAAGCCTTCTGTCAAAGAAAGTACTATGAAAAAACCGGCTGCTACTGGTTCATCTACTAAAGATACTCCTAAAGTAGTCAAAGAATCAACTGTGTCTAAGCCACTTGTTAAGAAGACTTCAAAAGACCTGAAAGATACTAAGGAGGATAAGAAGCCAGTTGGTCAGCCCAAAAACACAGAGAAACCTTCAAAACACACTAAAGAAGTGAAGGAAAAGGAAAGTGGTGTTGCCTCAAAAGGCAAAGAAGTGAAAGAAAAGGACAGTGCTGTCGTAGGAAAAGTGAAAGACACCAAAGAAAAGGTCGACTCTAGCAAAGCGCCATCCAAGGATTCTTCATCAAAGGTTGATTCCAAATCCTCTCATGCTAGCAAACCTTCAACAGAGACAGATTCTAAACCAGTGAAAGGCAAAACGGATAAGAGCTCAAAGATCAGTTCAAAGCAACTTGAATCGAAGAAGAGCGCAAAGGACAAGAAAGAACCAGCTCCTACTCTACCTGATACGAATGAATCAGATAAAAGTAACATTTCATCTTCAAAGGCTACTATTGAGAAAAGCAAAGAACGAGAGGTCAAAACCAAGGAGTCTAAAGTAGCTGACAAGTCGAAACAAAAGCCAAAAGAAAAGTTGAGAGAGAAAACCGAGAAGAAGGAAAAGGAAAAAGAAATTGAGAGGAAAGAGAAAGACTTGGAGAAGAAAGAAAAAGATTCAGAGAAGAAGGAAAAAGAATTGGAGAAGAAAGAAAAAGATTCAGAGAAGAAAGAAAAAGAAGCGGAAAGACCAAAAGACAAAGTGAAAACTAAAGATAAAGTGAAGGCTTTGCATCAAGAAACAACAAAGTCTATCAAGAAGGCTGTAGAGAAAGCGGAGAAAGCGGAGAAAGTGGATAGTACCCCAAAGCAGCCAGCTAGAGGGGTTGCTGCTCTTTTGTCTACCTTGTCAAGCTCTGACGACAGTGGTGACTCTGAACCTGAACTTCAGCTGAAAGCTCTGCCGCAAGAATCTTCTAAAGTCTCCAAGCAGAAAGCTAAAAAGGATCGTCGCAGGATAATCTATTCTTCTGAATCAGAATCTGATGACGATGAAGATTTTTTTGAGGACAAGATGTTTACACCTAAAGCAGACGCTAAAAAGGTAAAGGCTGAAACAGCAGCAGTCAGTAAAGAAAGTGACAAACCAAAAGTGTTGGAAGAAAATCTTGAGAAGCCAACAAAAGCTAAAGACAGAAAGAAGAAAAAGAAGGAAAAAGAGCCGGAGAATGAAAAAGCCAAGATCAAGGAAGTGCAGGCAAAGAAAGAGCACAAGGAACCAGAGCCAGAGAAACAAGACATAGTTTTGCCAATGGAAGTTGATGAATTGGAAATCCCAGAACCAGAAGTTCAAGTAGAGCCTAGGAAACCATCCAAGAAAGTTTCCTCCCGGAAAGCTAAGTCTAGAAGAGGCAAGGAAGTGGAAAAAGAGGTTGAAATTCGGAAGCAACCAGATCCTGTGTCCGAAGTTGAAGAAGATCACTTCACAGAGGAAATCAAGCCTCCCGCTAAGAAGCAAAAGCTGTCTTCTCCTGAGTGGAAAACTGAACCAGAGAAAGTCATTTCTAAGGCACATGGCAGGTCCAATAAGCACAAAAAGAAGTTGGAGGTTGAAAGTTTATATGAAAGTTTGCCTGAAGAACCAGAAGTTAAACCCGACATCATCGATGAAGAACCTGTGAACAAAACATTCATAAAGGACTCTGACAACAAAACAAAGGTTAAAGGCAATGAGGATGTTTCTAAGAAAGCAGTGAAGTCTCAATCCAAACCAGTAGACCTTCCTGAACCTGAAGAGGAGAAAGTAGTCGTTGAAGAAATTCCTGTGAAACCAAAAGAGTCAAAGAGGCATTCTAAGTCCAAAAAGAAATCAAAGAAGGAGAAAAATGTAAATAATACTCTGCCAGCTCCGAGTGTTGAGATTGAAGAAACTCCAGTGACAATACCAGAAGAACCAATTAATGACAAAAACTTTTCAGATGATCTTCCAATGCTCTCAATAGAGGAACCAATTTCACAAGAACCGATTGAGGAAACGGCACCAGAAATGTTGGACATGCCTCCAGACGACTTGGTGGCCGTTGAAGAAACACCCGAATATCCTCCTCCTTTGAACACTGGAAACCAAGATGAAACAAAGGAGTTGGAGGAGCAACCAGATGAGGAGACAGAGCCAGAAGTATTGTCTCCCCAAAGACCAAGCAAGAGGCGGTCTGGTAAGGGGAGATCCCCAAGGAAAGGGTCTCACAAAAGGAAGTCACGGAAGACCCGAGACAGAACCAGAAAAGTTGAACCTCCACCCGATGATCTTGACAATGAAGAAGCAGTTAAGGAAGCTCTGGATGAGAAATTCTCAAAAGTCGGAGGATTAGATATTACGTTGTCATCTAAGGATCATGAATCGGAGATTGGGAAAATTGATGAAACAATTGAAGCAAAGGATGAATTGAGGATTGATACTGGAAAGGTTGACTCCCTTTCAGTCCAAGAGAACACAGAGTGTGATTTTTCTGATCTTGAAGTTCCAAAGACACCAACTTTTGAACCGATGTCTCCACATCTACCTACTGAGGAGGATCTAGAATTGGAGCGGGGTGCAGAGAAGCTCCAAAGCCTTCTCGATGACGATGAAGACAAACCACCCAGTGTGCAAACACAGGAAGAACTGAAGTTTAGCCCTACTGGGATTGAGTTGAGCAATGTATTTTCAACACTTCAGAGTCCCATTCAAAGTGTTCAGAGTCCTTGTGCAACAATTCAAAGTCCTCCTCAGGGTCTTCAAAGCCCACTTCACAATCTGCAAAGTCCTCCTCAAAATCTTCAAAGTCAACCACCTAATCTTCACTGTCCTCAAGTCGCCAGAGAGAGTGAACTTGAAACGGTTGATACCAAAGACATTTCTGAGAAGCAAGTCCTTTCAGAAGCGACAGGAGAGTTTGTGCCGGAGAGTGAGCTGGAGAGGTTGGCGTTAGAGGCAAAACAGTTGGATACAAAACTGGAACTAGTGCAAGATGTTCTCCCTGTGATACCCATTTTCCCGGAGTCTAAGGAGATGGTCGCACAGTTGCCCTTCACCCCACTGTTTGAAAATGACACCAAGGTTGAGGAACACCTCGGAGACATTAAACTGATTCTTAAGCCAGAGCCAAAACGGATTAGAGGTAGGAGGGGAAGAAAACCGAAAACAGCCAAAGAGAGTCAGGGAAGAGCACGAACCATTGCTGAAATCATCAGTAGCGGACTGCTTGGTGAACCTAAAGCTCAGGAGAACACCCCAACTAAAGAAGTTCATGAACAATACGCTTTACCTGACGTCAGACTTCAAGAACTTGACCCATCAAAGGATGAAAAACTTCCTCCCTGGAAGCCAGTCATTGGCATTCCTACTTCAGCTATGGTTCTGCAGCCCCCTTTTATTGGTAACATACTTTCAAAAGAGGATGCTGATATTGGATTAAAGGTTGCACCCCCTCTGATGCTAACGGACATCGAAGATCAGTTGTTTGATGCAAGAGAGCAAACCCAGGCAGAGAAAGCAGAAATGGAGGAAGCTGTTGCAAACATCCTTGTAGCAGAAGAGCCTGTACCTCTTGAGCAAACTCAAAGCATAGCAAGCGAAGAAAGACCAGTCGCTGTTGAGAAGGTCTCTGAAAGTCAAGAGATTCTTAAAGAAGATAGAACCATGGCTTTTGAAGCCAAGTCTAAAGAAACTCCAAAAGAACTCCCAAAGGATGCTCAAAAGGACCCAAAGGTTGTATTTGGATCTCCAAATCGACCAAAGGATGGCCCCTACATCTTTGGTCATCGTTCCAGATCAAACTCTGCCACAGCTGCAATTGCAACTGCAGTCGAGGCGCCTAAGTCTGGTGACTTCAGTGTTTATGAATTCACAGATGATGAAAATCCAAGGCCTAGCAAAGTGAAGACGACAACCCCTGAAACAGCTCCAAAGCCTCCACCATTTTCAGAGAGTCCTGCCATCACCCTTGCAGTTTCTCCGGTATCTGCTGCAGACTGGGCAAAGAACAAGGTGGCAAGCTTGAAACAGGCTGCTGCCGAATCAAGGAGACAAGAGGCAGCGGGCATTGACGTGTATGACTTTCAACCAAGCCCTGGTGCAGCAGCAGCAGAAATTCTTAAAGGTTCTCCGGGAAAAGCAACTGGTCGAGGTAGGCGAGCATCTCGTGGCCGTGGTGGTGGACGAGGGCGTGGTAGAGGAAGAGGAAGAGGAAGAGATATCGACCCTGAAGCATGCAAAGAACAGTTGGCCGCTACTGTTCAGCAAGCAGACACTGTCTCCGCCCTATTGAAGCTTGGTGAAGCTTATCCTTCAGGTGCTCTCCCTGTAGCTGGTATCATTCATCAGACAGAAGGGCCTCCAAGAAAACCTGAAGACCCTCCAGCTGGTTTGGTGATGGTTTCTACTGTTCCGGTATCAGTACCAGCAGGTCCTCCAGATATGAACACTATCAGAACAATGGCTTCTGTCTCAAATGCTCAACTTCAATCACCTTCTGGGCAGCCAATAACACTCGGTCCTGCTAATGTCTCCACCGTAGCTGTTGTATCATCCCCGTCAAGTGTGTCACCTGCTGGAATGCCAACAGTTCGTCAACTTCCAATACCCACTGTCGCACCAGCTAGTTCAGCATTATCCCTTTTCTCACCATCATCAATTACAACAGTTGCATGTACAGCTGCTAATATGCCTGCAGTTGTAGCAGCCTTAGAAACTCCTGTCGGGCAAAGATCTACCCAGGAAACACTTGGTCCAACAAACAAAAGACGCCAGCGACCCAGCCGTAGTCGCAGAGACTCAAAGACTGAACTTGAGAAGTGGGCTGGTCTCCAACAACAGTTGCAAATGAGCCAGAGTCAATACCAGACTCCGCAGGAACAGCTGGTTGCAGCGCACTTCCAACAGGCAGCATTGCAGAAGCAGCAAGCAGCTCTGCAAAAGAGTCTAGAGCAACAACAACAGCAACATCAACAACAGCAACAGCAGCAGCAGCAGCAGCAGCAACAGCAGCAGCAACAACAACCGACATTCAGTAGGGCAGCAGAACAGCCTCAAATGATACCATTACAACAGACAGCAGCAGCAGCTATGCAAGCTCAAGTGCATGCTCAGATTCAAGCACAAGTGCATGCCCAACAATCTCAAGCCATGGCCCAAAACCAACAGCAGCTTCAGTCGCAGACACTAGCCAAAGCTTCTTCTCAGCCGATGTCACAAGCTCATGCACAGGCCCAACAGCTCATTAATAATTCGCAGAGCCAAGCTCAAGCTACTTCCAACAGCCAGCAAGCCCTTGTGAGTCAGGCCCAACTTGAAGCTCACTTGCGAGCCATCACAAGAGTAGATCAAACTCAGCAAGTCTCGTCTCAGTTGTCAATTTCCACCACGATGGCAATGCCATACCAATCTCATCACTTGTCACCGGTAGCCATGTCTGCGGCCACAACCTATCCTGGATATATTAGACAAGGAGCACAATCCATCACCACTATTGCCGGGTACTCAACTGTACAGAGTATTCCCTCTGCCACTGGTCCTGTGAAGGCCAGTCCAGGTTCAAACTCGAGGTCGCCTTCTGCTGGTAACCCAAACTCCACAGCCACCACTGTAGGGACATCAGTGATCACCGAAAACAAACCTGTTTTCTCCAACATCATGCAATCCTGTCGAGTGCCAACATCAGTGGCCTCTACTTCTTATCCTGATGCCAGTGTCCTGCGTGCGAGGCTTACTCAGTCAGATTCAAAGGCAATGCTGCCACCAAAGAAGGAAAAGATAGTACAAGCCATGGCAGCATCACAAAATGCAGCTTTAGAGCCCAGGACCAACAAACAGGATAATGGCAAGAACCAGTCACTTGAAGTGCAGCAGGTTATTTCGGACGGGTCAAAAGTTCCCCACATGGAGCTGCTCCACCATCCTATGTCAGCTGTTTCACAGGCTCAACAGCAGCAACAACAGTGCTTACAAAACGACGAGCAAGAAAGGAAGAGGACCATTAGTGAGCAGCAGAGAGCAGCAGCAACTGAAGCCTGGGTGCGTGCCACAGTTGAAGGGCGCCAAGTTCCACCCAATCAAGGAATGCCAGCCATCCGTGCTCCAGAGGGCCAGGTGTTGTTCTTATCACAGCGAGGAGGAGCGAGACCAGAGCTGATCCATCCAAACCAGCATGGTGTTATGATGCCAAGCGGACACCCGGGAGAGATGGTGTACCCCGGCATGATGCCTCCCTACTTCGCTGACCCTAACAAGAAGGACAAGTCACCTGGTACTGTACCTCCAGCAGTTGCAGTCCAGAACATGATGTCGATTGAGACCGGTAAAGCTGGTGTGCCTCAGGCTGTGTATCTACCAGGAGCTCTGAGAATGCCTGGTCCTTACCAACGAATGATAATCCCTGGAATGGAGAACCAACAAGGAATGATGCATTCGCCAGGTGGTCGTATTACATCTCCAAAGGTGGCACCCGGAACAGCAACATCCCCAGCACTCTCACCTAGAGTTAAATCACCAGCACTTGTGCATAACGATATTACAAGACCGCCATCGACACCGGATATTCAGAAAGGCAGTGAGTTGGCTCCCCACGGCATGATGCAGCCAGGTATAATCTCTGGCATCCCACCCCGAACTCCTGGCATCACATCTGGGATTCCGCCCCAGAGATTTGACATGCCGGGGGTAATGCCCGGTGCCATCATGCATAGAAGGATGCCTCAGATGATTATGCGGCAGCAAGGCTACGGCATCCCAGCCCGCTCCCAGAAACAGGAAGACCATCCAGAAATCCTCCATCAGGAGAAGTCGCCACATCTACAGATCCCACCAGACGCCATCCACCGGCGGACTCCAGGAATGGAAGCTCACATCCAGATGCAGACACAGCAACAGCAAGCCTTCCAGGTCCGACAGATGGAACTTGCCAGACAGGGACTCCACCCATCAGAGAACGAAAATGCATCAACGCCGAGGCCGCCCAATCATGATTATCAGTCGCTACCAGGGAGAGAGACGCCTGTGTGGTTAACCCATGGAGTACAAGTTGGAGGACTTTCACAGCTTGCTCATACTGCTGTTGGAATGCATCCCAACCAGACCAGCCCATCACCAAGGACCAAACCTCCAGATGCCCTGGTTGGACTTCTCAGTGTAAGTTGAGTAGTTATGTTTAAAGAAAAAACTAACCCACATCTTTTTGACTTTATATTGGAAAGATTCAACATCAAACCTTTGCAGGGAACCCGTATTGAATGCAAAAAACATTCAACATTCAAGCTTGTTATATGCTCTTTTTAAATAATGCTAAAAAAGAGTATACAGTCAGGTTCTTATTTTAGTAGTAAAAATATACGACAGTACAAGATTCACTCATGTGACAGTTTTCATCTGTCCTTGTGATATTTATCTTTGATAGTGAAAACATTATCTTTTTTGGGAGGTAGTATTAAGTACACCAGCAAAAATTGTCGGTACCAAAATCAGGGAAAGTACTGAGTATCCAGTGGTATACTCATACCGTTGTATGGGTAAAACAAAGTAACATTTTTTCCCCGGATTCAAGTTAAACATTCGGTGGTCGGCTTGCTTTGCCTTCCAACTCTGGGACCACCGTTAAAATCCCACCTGAAAAGAACCAGTGGTTAACAACTCAACGTTTCTATCAGAATGCTCTTATCTACCCCAAAGAGATTTTCAAAACTCTTTTAGTTATTCTTCCACCATGAAAAGTTTCACATCCGACAAAATTAATAAATTAAGTGAAATTAAATAACAATTTGTCATCCTTCTATTTACAGCGGTACCCAGTCATGTGGCAGGGGCTTCTGACCCTAAAGAACGACCTTGCTGCTATTCAGATGCACTATGTCTCAGGGAGTCAGGGAGTTGCCCAGGAATCGTTGCAGAATACCCATCATTCCTTGAGGATTGCACAGCGTATGAGGCTTGAACCATCACAGCTTGAGGGAGTCGGTAGACGGATGCAGGTATGTTGGAGAAGTTGCTTCAAGTGTTTTCTTTTCAAAGCAAGTTTATGCAAAGAATAAAGTGTGGCTTGTTGTGGTCGAGTGGTAAAGCTCTCTAGACTGAAGCTCAGGGCCCAATTTCATAGCGCTGCTTAACGGTAAGCAAATTTGTGTGCTTACTGTAGCAGAAAAATTTGCTTAAGCCTTAGCGTATTTTACAGGTTAGCAGAAAAATTGGGCGGCCATATTGCATGTTTACCGTGGATTTGCATTGTGAGGTCATTTATTTTCGTGTGGTAAGCACCGGAAGGCTAGCATGCCTTTTCGTGTGCTTACGGTTAGCAGGGCTATGAAATAGAAATTGCTCAGTAAGCACAAAATCGGCCGCTAAGCAGCGCTATGAAATTGGGCCCTGGTGTTTTTGATCTGCAGAGTGTGGGTTGGAATCCCGGTCAAAGAACTTGTGTACTGCACGTACAAGCACCCAGGAATGAGTTTGCCTTGTAATTCCAGCAGTGGCTGCTTTATGTTCCACAGCACCGTGTAAACTTTTAGAAGGTGCTACAGAGAATTTTGTTTAACAATTGTGTGCTAAACAGAAATGAGCAGGATGCCAGTCACAATTTGTTTTGTGTGACATGGTAGTTTAGCTGGTAACCTTATTCTGGTAAGCATACATTGTTTATGCTTAGCTACTTTTTGTATTGAAGCAGCTCTATGGCGTTTGGCAATGCTGGTTGCAAGAAATTGTGACTCTACATTTTTATTTTTATTTTAGGAAGTTGTA
This sequence comes from Asterias amurensis, assembly GCF_032118995.1. Lineage (NCBI taxonomy): Eukaryota > Metazoa > Echinodermata > Asteroidea > Forcipulatida > Asteriidae > Asterias > Asterias amurensis. The sequence goes on from NC_092665.1 coordinate 15,601,481, forward strand.
ATTTCATATCCGGAAATGTTTTCTAAATTGAGTTGTTTTTCCCCTTTGTCTTATTTCCTAAGGTGCTTGAGGAGTCATGTGTCCTGCTGGCTTTGCCATGTGGTCGAGATCATCTGGATGTGGTCTCCCAGACAAATACGTTAAGGGATGATTTCATCACGTATCTCCAGCAGAAGCAAGCTGCCGGGATCATCAACGTAGCAGTCCCTGGAACATCGCAGGTAAGAGATAGATTGTGGAACCCACGCGGCCCTTCCGTGGCAAACGGTCCAACTTAAAAACTTTGTGGCACCCATGGCTTTCAGATTATATCCCTTTGTTCATTTAAAAGCAAAGATATTGCTGAAATCCGGAGCAAATAAGTCAACACAAGGAAGAATAGATTAAGATTTAAGGGCATAATAACTGAAAGCTTCTATAACCAAAAGTTGTAATTGCTATTAGTTTTAAGAGAGATTACCAAACAGATACCTTAAGTTACTACAGCTTTTTTACATGGCATATGGACAAGTTACATATCCTTCTGTAATTTTGTTTATAATTATGAAATTATACAACACTTTCTATGGTTTTGAATGGGGGTTAAAAATCACTGAAATATCAAAATAAAATTCCCATTAATTTTTTTTTTATTTTTATAATTTAATTATGACTCACTTTCTCTAACCCTCCCAATCTGCAGCCTGCTTTTGTGGTTCACATCTTCCCACCCTGTGAGTTCACCCAGGCAAACCTTCTACGAGTAGCTCCAGACCTCATGGAAAGCGTCACAGACATAGCCCATCTGATGGTCGTCATTGCAACCTGCTGACACTTGGTGGCGCTGTTCATCTACTGTCGTAAGCTGGACTTCACCATGGGTCCACCTTGGTTTGCTCTAAAAAAAACACCAAAAAAAACCTGAACTTTTCCAACATTGTGATGGAAACATTAATGGTTCTGTTTGTGTTGTCGAAAAGTTTTTTGGTTTTCAATTTTAGACTGTAAGGGCCATGTAACACGAGGCAATTTACAGGCAACCAGTTCCAGGCAATCTCCAAGAAGAAAAACCATCATCTTCACAATCGTCTTGGGGAAACTAAGATGTATGTTGTACTCTCAAAGTTTTTCATTTAGCATGCAGTGAAGTCAGTTGCCTCCCAAGCCGCCTGTAAAACTTGCCCGTGTGACAAGGCCTTAAGATGTTTTGTACGAAACCTGCTCAATCTTGCCATTACTGAAGAAGGAAAGGTAGTGCAGATATTTGTCGGAGAATGAAATCCCAAGATGGGTGATATTCTGAAGCTGAAGAAGTGTGAGACATTTGTTCACATTTTGTTTAAGACAACTTGACTCAAAAGTCAAGGCATAACCATTGGAAATAAAGTACAGCATTGGTGTAGGATTATTTGTTTATTACAAGCAAGAGCTCCAATTTTGCTCAAAGTTTTAAAGGGAATGTACACAACTCAAAACAAATATTAACTTTAAAACTGACTTGGTAACGAGCATTTGGGAGCTGTCGATAGTATAAAACATTGTGGGAAACGACTCCCTCTGAAGTAACGTAGTTTTTGAGAAAGAGGTAACTTCTCACTAACTTAATAAAAGACTTCTAGCTAGAAGTCTTTTATTCTTATCTAAAAGCACACCAATTCGTCCAACAAGGGTGTTTTTTCTTTCATCATTTTTTCGCAACTTTGATGACCGATTGAGCCCAAATTTTCACAGGCTTGTTATTTTATGGTTATGATGAGATAAACCAAGTTAGAAGACTGGTCTTTGACAAAAACCAATAGTGTACCTTCCCTTTAAAGCTGAGTAGGCGTACAAACCTCTGTAGAAGCTTGACAAGTTTGCCCTGCTTCGATATGGCTATTGCAAATCATTGCTTTTAATTTTGTGTTTTAGAGAAGTTTTAAGTTGACCGTATAGTCAAGAGATGTTTTTACTTTTGTGCATAAATGCGACTTGGCACATGCAGGCTCTCAGAAAAGAAAAACTGCTCCGCAGGCTTTGTCCACTTGGGAAAAAAATATTGCCTGCAGAAAGTTGCGTCTATAGAAAGCTGCGTCTCTCGATCTTAAATGATGATTGAGATTCTGAAGACTGCAAATTTCTTAGCATTACACACCTGAGTTATCGATGCTGTACTTTATTTGAACAAAATTCAAAAGACATTTAGAAATTGCTGCTAGCTCTGTATTTGTCTCAGTTTATAAAGTTTTGTAGAGAGAAGAATCCGTCCAAGAACATGTTCCTCAACATGGTTTTTTCGTTTTACGTTTGTTTCTATTGTAAATCAGAGATATTCACTCTTTGTCAAGATGTTAAACTAAAAAAAAAAAATTACAGGGAAACAAAATCAACCTCAGATGTGTTTTATTGCATGTTTTTTTTTCTTAGCAAAATATTCTTTCATGTTGACGCTTCTAGTCATGGTTTTTTCGAGGTTGAAGACAAAACAAAGTTAGTTGTCAGTCTTTTTGTCATGTCTCACAATTTATAAGTTTAAATACAAATTTGGAACTGATTGGTCCAGATACACACTGCAAATTTACAGAAATTCAGAAGCTACAGGAATTATTTTATGTTATTGTATTAGAATTTTTTCAAATCACTTTTTGATCACTTTGTGTTGGCGAAACCATACTTTCCCTTGTAATTCTTGGCAAAATTAATTTTTTGAATCTTTAAAAAGGTAATACCTTCTTATCCTTAATCACAGAACCTCATTTTGTTTTTCAATTTGTAACACTTCATAGTTTTTTTTTTCAATTACTGTTTGAAAAACTCCTTTATCTCATCATTAGTAACATTCGTTACTCTTCTAAAATCACTTCACTTTCTTCAAAAAACAATTTATTCCACAGAGTTCCACAAAGACATGTGCAACCTTGCTTTGAAATTAAACATTTTTTGTTTGGGCGAATACAGTGAAAAAGCTGTATCTAGTTCTATAGGCTGTTGTTTTTTGTCACCAATAAACGCAGCATGTTACCAATAGAGGGCGCTACTGATATGGCAGCCCCACTTTTATGTCACTCGTATATAAGGACCAATTATTCATTTTAAAAAATGTTGAAACAGTTCGACAGTTGCTTTACCGTGTTTTTTTAATTAACTGTCTGAATAGAGTCAAGTTTTGTCACCTTTGAGTAAAATAAAAAACGTGAGATTTTTATAAGATTGTAGTTACAAGTGTTTTTACAGTTAAATGAAACAAAAACATTCAAAAAGAAAGATGTAATTTGATTTTTGTTAATGCATGAAACTCAATGTCATTGTTTTCTCTGTGATATTTCTGCTCTTAAGAAAAGAAAGCGCTCAGTTTGCGAAAGCTTTTAAGCGGACTTTGAATCAGTTTTTAGTCAACATTTGTTCATTTTATGGCACATTACAACCAGTTTTTGTTTAGGAGGATTATTCTATGCTAAGTAAATTCTTCTTCTGTTAAACTGAGTCCACAGCCGGTAGTTTTCAAGTGTACTGTTCATCCCAATACTGTAATGTGGCAGGACACAGTCTCATGAAGTAGTAGAAGTTTCCCGCTAAGCAGAAATTAGCAGGGTACCGGTCACAAACTGTACATAACACGGTGTCTTGGCTGGTAATCTGTTTTTGCTGCTAAGCAATATTTTTCTTTTCAGCTTTATGAAATTGTTGCCTGTTCTGTGCAGTGCACTTTAGTTTAACATGTGTAAGAATATTTTTTTTGTTTAATTTGACACCAAACATGGAGTTCGTTCTCGCTTTGTACACGCACACGAATATAGATATTTTGTTACTTGATTGTGGAAAGCTTTCTTTGTTTACAACCAAAGTTAAAATTATCCGCATCAATTTTCTTCCTGGTTCACTTAAGAGTTTCAAGTCTTGTTTACGTGATTCGTTTTTCATGTTTATTGAAGTAATGACAATACTTAAAGTTTCCGAAGATGTGTATTGTTAGTAGACTTTGGATGTTATAAGGGATAAAAAAAAAAAACCAGTTCTTGATCAAACTGTTTTGTAGTGAGCCCTTGCCAAACGCTTATACCAAAGTAAGGTTTTTCATGTTTATTTCCTGTTACATTTTCCTGTTACATTTTTCAAGTGATGACCGCATTTGATTTGTATGCGTGGCAAAAACTAATATGATTATGATTAACTTTAAAAAGATTTATTGATTTAGGTGTTTTTTTTACACAGGTATAAAGAAATATATATATATATTTGGGATACTATTTGTGGGAAGTTGGTGTTGAGGGGTTGTCCGAGTTTTGTGATTAGGTATGCTGTGTACTGTATTTAAAGATTAAGACGTAGGGTGTCGTTTCTAGCTCATGCAGTGTAACATTTTTGTTGTTGCTTTAAAGGCAGTGGACACTATTGGTAATTGTCAAAGACTAGCCTTCACAGTTGGTGTATCTCAACATATGCATAAGATAACAAACCTGTGAAAATTTATGCTCAATCGGTCATCGAACTTGCGAGATAATAATGAAAGAAGAAAACACCCTTGTCACACGAAATTGTGTGCGTTTAGATGGTTTATTGCGAGACCTCAAGTTCTAAATCTGAGGTCTCAAAATCAAATTCGCGGAAAATTATTTCTTTCTCGAAAATTATGTCACTTCAGAGGGAGCTGTTTCTCACAATGTTTTATACTATCAACCTCTCCCATTACTCGTTACCAAGTAAGGTTCTATGCTAAAAAATATTTTGAGTAATTACCAATAGTGTCCAATGTCTTTAAGAAGAGACACACAAGTTATCTGTATTCATCTGTATGGTTGGTAGTCTCTGCAGAAAAGGAAATTTCTTATGTGATTCTGGCAGGGATTGAACCTTGGACCTTTGGTTTACCGAATAAAGGTAGTTCTCCGTTATTTTTACTTTGACCAATGTGAAGTTTGCATTGCTATCTTTGTAAGCCCAAAAGTTCAAGTTTTGGTAAGGTGATCACTACTATGTTTCACTCGGAGTGTGTCGATTAGAACAACTTTCATGGACACCCATTCAGTATGTTACCCAACGACATGCAAAAGCTTAGAGCACACTTTTTTTTGCATATTGAGTTAACCACAAGTCTCTGTGCTGGACAGTATCAAACAAAATATCCCTCTGTAATGGCTGGTTTATTTGGCTTAATGATAGCTGTAGAGTTGGGTTTTGCTGTTGTTGTCTTTAAAGTTGCTCGCCACAGTGCAGCCAATGACAAAAAAGAAAAATCAGAAGTATGATTTGTCTGTACAATAACGTCAGGCTTGTTTACCAACTAATACTACAGACGTAGCACACACACTGTGTTTTATCCTTGTCTTTTGCTGCTATTTGCTGTAAAATGTTAGTAATACAGTGCAGCCAAGTGTGATGTGTGGCCCGGTAGCAGAACCTACGCATGGTTGCATCTTGTTTCGATTGTCACGGTGTTTTATGGATTTAAAGAAAGGTTTTTTCATTATGGTGCTGATATGATCATGTTTTCTGATGTGATAGTGTTTCCCTTTGAGAACTTAGTGCAAAACATGTTGTATAAAGTGAATAGTAGATCTCCACTATTGAACTAAGTGATGTATAGAATAAGAAACATAAACAAAAAATCAAAAAACAAAGCGAAAAAACAAAAAAAAGAAACTTAAAAAAATTGATTGTACAGAAACAGGTTCTCCACAGATTGATGTAAATGTAGGCTTTCTTGTACAGTATATCACTTTTGACTTTGGAAAAAGATTACCTGATTGGTTGTTGGCATACCAGTGACCCTAGAGGGCGGTGTTCGTCCTGTGGATATGTAGAGTATGGTCCATCTGTAATATTTTAGACTAGGGAGGTTACATCCCACTCCTGCAACCATTTGTATAACTATTGTAGTACGGTATGAATGTGGGTTTATGGATATGTGTGTGTGTGTGTGTGTGTGCGGGGCGTGCTAGTGTACATAAAGATAAGCGACGTGCGCACTTGATTGAAGCTTTACGTCTGTTAAAAGTTGCGAGTGTGGAGACTTCATCAGAAAATTGTAGTTGACTCGACTTTATGATTACAAATTTCTGAACCTAGTGTACACTTGACCCGTAGTTTGTGGGTGGTTATATTATTGTATCAAAGATTAAGAAGAAGAAAAAAAAGTGTACAGTTGTTGTGTAAATAACTCTCTCATGTGACTTCTATTTTCAAAGAAAAAAAATAACAAAGCTCCACTGATGTAAATTTTTGATATTGAGTAAATAAATGGAGAGAGATAAGAGTGATGATAATACATCTATGTGTCTGTGTTTCATTTTATTTTAAAATGCGTGAAATTGATCAGAAGGAAGTGCTTTCACAAAACATCACACAGTTCTGGTGAAAATCAAATGATTTTCGAGAGTCAACTTTTAAAATTATCTCAACAAATTGACAACTGACAATTGACAATCAGCAATATTTTAACTTCCGGGACCATTATGGTCCCAACCATTGATCTCAATATACAAGTCCACAGCAAGCAGAGCCGGATGGAATTGGATCCCCTGCAGGTGAAATAGAGATGTGAAGCTTCAAAGGCACTGGACACCTTTGGTAATTGTCTCTCTTTCTTTGTGTATCCCAACATACCATTAACAAACCTGTGAAAATTTAGTCATCGAAGTTGCAAGATAAGAATGACAGAAAAAACACCCTTGTTGCACAAACTCTGACATTAACGTCTGAAAAAATAGCTTTTAGTTTTACTTTGTTAATATTTGAAGAGATACTCTTTGTATAGCGGACGCATAAAGTTGCCGCGTTTTTTCATAACTCTGAGCAGACGACAAACCACGATGTAAACAAACAACAACCTCTTTCAAAAATGCTGTTCTTGTGGTAAACACTTAAATTACTAACAATCAGGATAAAGACATTAAATTAAATACAAAAATAAATCTTCGTATATATAATTAGAAGTGTACACATTATTTACAAAATTGTTTTTTATAAGATGTCTTTTTGTTGGGTATTTATAAAACATGTTAAGCAAAGAATGGTAATTTCGAACACGTGGGATTGTGCGGTCGGTTTTGGCATATCACGGCTTTCTCTGCTGTCAGATTTTTTTCTTGTAAATTTCTAAAATAGTCGATGTTTCTAGCTCGTGCAAACCCTTGGTGAAATTATCTACCTTCATTCAAGGAAAAGGTAGGCCAACATTTTGTTGTGAGTTTCCCTCCACATTTATTTTGTTATTTTGTTTAGATTTTTAAAAACGAAATCGCCCACCTGTCACTGGTGGCGCTATAACAAAAACTGTCAGTTGTCAGAAACATGGAGGAAGGAAATTTTGTTAGAACATGGTCAGAAAGTGTTCCCCTTTTCACGGTAATATACAATGACTAATTGCTTTTATGGGGCTAAATAAACTGTCAATATTGGAAAAACGTTTCAGGCCCTGTACAAAATAGTACAAACATGACAAATAAAAACGAAAACTAACCTAGTACAAAATCACATGATGATTTCTTGATTAAATGTAAATATTCACAGTCACACAAACGCAAGTGGAATCGTTGCTTCAGTATTAAAAATGCATTGAAGCCAGTTTGCAATTTTCTAGCTATTTTGTCATGTCTTTTTCACTTTTTTTGCAATTTTAAGAGCAAATTGCTGAGTTTGAAATGTGTCATAAACACAGAGCTGCCCTGTGTGCACAAAGTACGACCATCCAAACAAAAGTCAGTTAAAACTAAAAACAATGTTACTTACAGCATCCCAGGGTCTAAGAAGCGCTATAGTTTTTCTTTCTTCTGACAATGCAAAAGTCGTTCAGTTTCCTCAGATACAATAATTAAAAGAATTTCTCCTCCCCTTGCCCCTTAGGCAATCACTTTGCAGCAAGGATGGGGCTGCAGGAAAATGGCAGAATTGTTGTGGATGTTTTCTGTCTGTTTAACAGCCTGAAATAAAACTCACAAAAATGAAACTGCAAAAGCTCTCAAGGATGTCTCCGATTGAGTTCCACCTCTGGAAATATGTGAGTATTACTTTTATACCTGACAGAAAGACTCAAAAAGTTTCCTTGCATGATTCCCAAAATGTTCTAACAACTTGAACGCCCTGTTGTACCTTTAATACATTGTAATCAGTGATGACTTTAATACCATCAGTCTCTGAAAACTAAAACCTGGAAACAAAAACACATTTTGAGATGCCTGCGCGGTTGTTCCGAGCTATCACGAATATGAAGTTTTTCTTGTAATCTGATGACTGCAGAATGTTGCAATGGACTCTAAACCAGAGTATGAAGAGCCTGTCTGACAGATGCTTCACATGCCTTTGGTAGTTGACGAAGACCTGAAACAGAAAGCCAAGTTTCCGTTAATTGGCTGGCAGATTTTCTGAAGAGTGACTGGCACATTGATGATGTGACTTATGTAAGCAACCATTGCACTTGAAAATTAAGCCCAGCAGTTTGGCAAAGATGTTTCTGTCAGCAGCAGTTACCATAAACTCAGGTCTAGAAATACACAGAAGCCATTGAGGCATGCCCTATGTTGCCCTTGGTTTTGGCCTTGGTGCCCCTTTAAAATGTTCACAAACATAAAGATTTTTGGATGGAAGTGCCCTTTTGTAAAATTAAAATGGCTTTGCCCTCTCAAAGATGATATTTGAGGCCTGTTAAATATTCTTTTCTTATGAGGTTTACGTAAACTAACCCAACAGCAGCAAGGCACTGAGGGTCACAAAAGGGGCTTATGGGGGCTGTAGCCCCCACCCCCATCCTCCCCGTTCCGAATTTCAGAAGTTGAACTATTGTGTTGTTTTCAATTGTCTAGCTTTTAAAGGCAGTGGACACTATTGGTAATTGTCAAAGACTAGCCCTCACAGTTGGTGTATCTCAACATATGCATAAAATTTGAGCTCAATCGGTCATCGAACTTAATGATGAATAATAATGAAAGAAAAAACACCCTTGTCACGCAAAGTTGTGTGCGTTTAGACGGTTGATTTTGAGACCTCAAGTTCTAAATCTGAGGTCTCGAAATCAAATTTGTGGAAAATTACTTCTTTCACAAAAACTATGGCACTTCAGAGGGAGTTGTTTCTCACAATGTTTTATACCATCAACCTCTACCCATAACTCGTCACCATGAAAGGCTTTATGCTAATAATTATTTTGAGTAATTACCAATAGTGTCCACTGCCTTTAAGTAGGCTACAGCACATTGCCATTTAAAAGGGCAACCTTTTTTCTTTTCCTGTCTGGAAGCATTTGTGTCGTCACAAAATCACATTCTTCTTCCTCCAGAATGTCTTTTGACTCAAGTACATCCATTTAAATTGTTGGTACTAATAGTCAGGGAAGACAGCATTTAGCAAGATCGTGTTACAAAGACTGAGGGAAGGGCTAATTCTTCCAACTGTTTACGAGATTAATGGCTGCTGGGATAATATATGGCACAATCAATCTTATGTCCATGTAATGCTTTAAAGGGCAGACTTACAATATTGATTAATAAAAGCTAATTATAAAATTGCAATTGTATTTTGCTTGGAGGTCAGGATGTACTGTCGCCGAGATGTTTTTCTGTCTGGAAGTCATTGTCACTTTAAGAAAGTTGAATACATTTGTCAAAAATTAATAATTGTGGTTTTCAATTTTTAAATACTAGAAAATTCAGAATTCAGTGTTTTGTTGTTATTGTGTGGTAAAAAAAAAAAAAATATATATATATATATATTTTTTTTCTCATTTTTTTGTTTTAAGTTGTAGTTATTTTGTTACATTTTTTCTTCATAACTGCAAACTTGTAATGTACACTTGAAAATTTCTTAATAGCGACCCAACAAGGCAAATATGTACCTACCCTATGAAAAGGAAATCATGTCTGTTTGGTCAGTAGAGAAACAAGACTTTTGTCCATGGAGCGTACACACGGCACGTGCCTTTCATTTGCAATCAGTATAATGTACTCAGTGGTAGGCTTTAGTGACATTGGACGATACCTGAACAACACACACACCACCACCACTACGGTGGCGTCTGCACATTATAAGGCCGAGGCCTACCAACTTAATATTATTGAACACCAGCGGCTTGTTTGTGGTGTTTTATTTTCCTCTTCTGGGTCTCCCTCAGACAACAAAGACGTGGTAGGAATATTATAACGGATCGTAAGTGCAATTAAAATTTTAATTTTGATTTTAGTTTAGTAGGCCTAATATTGTCGCTTGGAATGAGTTTAGGGTTTTAAGCTATAGTGGGGTCAGGTTGAGCAATTTGTCTCGCTGAAATAAACTGAGGGTGGAGGTGGGCATGGGTGTGTGTGTGTGTGGGGGTTTGGCCTTCATGATTCGATAGATAAGTGGTACACAATTTTTCACAGCGTACACAAATTCTATTCATTAAAACAAATATTGTTGCGTAGGCAAATTTATCCTTGTTCTAATAATTGGATACAAAGTAAAGACGATGATGTGGAGCATGAAATGTCCCTAATTAAAAAAACAACTAATTGAAGATGGAAAGTGAATGTTTGATAAAAAATGTTGTGTATTTGTAGTGGCTGTTTTGTAATGTTTTGTTAAATAAACATTGGCTTGCAAATGTGGTTTGGAGACGATTGCTGACTGGTTGTTTATGGAATTGTTTTAAATCGAAGATGGTTCACACAAGAGTGTGGGTTCGAGTCATAGTTGTGGCACCTGTGTCCTTGAGAAATGCTGTATCAACATTGCTTTGTCCTTCAGATGGGGTGTTAAGTTGTTATTCGAACTGCCTCTAGCTACTGGGCAACCTCCGTAGTCTAGTTGGTAAGACACTGCTCTAGAATTGCAAGGGTCGTGGGTTCGGACCCCACCCGAGTAATATGCCTGTGATATTTTTTCACAGGACTCAGGAAAGTACTGAGTATACAGTGCTAACACACATCGGTGTATGGGTAAAAAACAAACATTAATATTCGTTATTCCTGTGTCTTATGATTGGTAGTGCATGTAAAAGAACCATGAACACTTATTGTGGAAGAGTAGGGGTTAACAGCCGGGGATTCTGGTTCACATACGTAGAAAGCACCCTTGTTTACAGGTTTCCTCAGGCTTGTGAGCTAGAGTAAGTTCACTTTTGAGGTATTCTTGATTTTATTGGAAATATATAGCATAAATATTGGTAAAATATGAGGAGTAAATTTATGCAACATTGTGTAATTAAAGAGCCAAAACATGAAATATGCAAATAATTCATTAAAAAATAAAAAAGTTTTGCAAACTGTTCACCAACCTAATCACCCCACATTGCAAGACATCTTTAAAGAACCTCTTTTTTTTGATGAAAGCCTTTGAAAATGACTCTTTTTGAGTTAAAACACAAGGAATTAACAATAAAATAATAAGATTAATTAATTAACAATTTATTTAGAATAATTAATTTGTTACTAATTAATACTCTGTTTCTCATCAATGTAACTTTTCCAATAGATGTAACTTTTCTAAAAGACATCCTAAAACAGTAAAATAAATCCAGTTTTCCTCTGACAAAAACATATATAATTAATTTATAACATTTACTTCCCACAAAAGTGAAATATTAGATTCAAGTGGGACATTTGACATGACTCTATTAGTGCATTTCCGTCAGGTCCAGGGAACCATTTCCTGTTGTGGTGTTAGTTTTGTATTTTTTCTAGACCCAGATAAAAGGTCCAGACGTTTCCCATATGGTACGATCCCCTTGTCAATCACTTGGATTGCTGGGGAAAATGAAAGGTGGTTTTTATTTGTAAAAAATGTAAAGTGAACTGTAAACTTGCTGCTAATTTGCCATGATATTATGAGCACATCACCAAATAAAAACTTCAAAGTCTTTTTGAAAGATATAGCACAAATAATCATAGGTATACGTTTGGCAATTACTCCTTAACATTATTACGACAACACAAACTGACTTTGTTAGAAGTCACAGTGCTCAGAGTTCTTTTTTAAAATATTTTTTAAAATATTTCCTTTTATGCAAGTCGCCTGACACACAAGGCCTGAAGGCCACTTCAAGGTGTGGGCTACAATTATTTTTTTCCAGAGGCCATTGCCACCTACTCCTAGGGCTGAAACAGGGTTACCCCCTTTCACAGTCCATACGAATGTAGGCTTGGGTATCTTCAATTCGAAGCCTAGCCGGTAGAGCAGAAAGCACTACCTCTCTAATTTTATGTAGCAAGTGTCACGACCGGGATCCGAACCCTCACCCTGCTGATCAAACACCAGTGCTTGAATCCGGTGCTCTTAACTGCTCGGCCATGACACTGCTCAGCTTTCTATAGTGTGAAGCGTTTTTTTTAGGGTCATTTCACTTTGAAGTAATGTAGTTATGGAAAAATAGACAAGTTTTTATCCCCAAAAATTTGTATCCCAAAAGAAAATTTGCTGAGAAATACTTTCTGCTAAACAGCTTTATGAAGTTAGACCCTGATGACCTACAGTTGTAGGCATATAATGCTGTGTTAAAGCCATTGGACACTTTCGGAACAGAAAAAAAATAAAAGTTCACAGATTTACAAATAAATTACAGGGTTTACAGAAGGTACTGGTGAAAGACTTCTCTTGAAATATTATTCCATGAAATACTTTACTATGTGAGAAAACATTAAAACAACATCAATTCTCGATATCGAGAATTAGGGATTTATTTTAAACACATGTCATGACACGGCGAAACGTGCGGAAACAATGGTGGGTTTTCCCGTTATTTTCTCCCGACTCCGATGATCAATTGAGCCTAAATTTTCACTGTTATTTTATATAAGTTGTGATACACGAAGTGTGGGCCTTGGACAATACTGTTTGCCGAAAGTGTCCAATGGCTTTAAGCAGGTCCATGAATTGGGTCTGGTTTAAATTTCATTATCCTTCATTGAAAAAGGAAGTACTTCAGACAATTGACATTGTTATAATTTTTTTATGGCAAGTACACATCTCTTTCAAAGGCTTGTCTATTTCCTTGTACATGTATGCATTGAAGTTCAGCCTTGGAAATTAATCTTTCACTTTTGGATCTTCATTTCAACGGGAATTTCCCCTTTTGAACTAATCAAATTTTATTCAGTTTCTTTTAAAACAAGGATGATCGAGTGAAGGAGATAGCTTTTGAAAACCTTTTAAATAACTGTTGCTTGTTTCAGTTGCTGCAGTCAAAATGATATTAACTTCTTGATATGGGAAATCTCCTTGAGACAAGTAGACTAATTGGCGGCTTTGACTACGGCTGTTGCTAAGGGTGTTGCTAAGGACTCCCTATACTTTAATGCATGATGACCCGGAAATCTAGTCGTATCCGTAGCCGTAGTCGCTATTGCTGAATTTTTCAAGAAAGTTAGGATTTGCGGGATACGATGTATGAAATATTGGTTCCAGTGACCTCTTTACATTTGGGCATCTGTGACTGCCGAGAAAAAAAGCTTGAGCAAGTGGTGACATCATTAAGTTGTCAGACAGATCTTGTTATTTTGCAGTTACTTAACTTTGAATATTTGTCTCATGTGTGCAACATATGCAGGCCTTGAACGTCGCTCTTGAAGGGGCACAGCAATTTTCCCTCTGGTTAGGGGCATTTCTATGAGAAAAATGTAAATTTGTATTGAATCCTTGCAAAGGGCATCACAGCAAAAGCACGCAGGGCATCAAGGCAATTGCTAGTGTGGGTGCCATGGGATGTAATCTACCTTTAAAGGCAGTGGGCACTATTGGTAATTACTCAAAATAATTATTAGCATAAAACCTTTCTTGGTGACTAGTAATGGGGAGAGGTTGATGGTATAAAACATTGTGAGAAACGGCTCCCTCTGAAGTGACATAGTTTTTGAGAAAGAAGTTAATTTTCCACGAATTTGATTTCGAGACCTCAAATTTAGAAGTTGAGGTCTCAAAATCAACCATCTAAACGCACACAACTTTGTGTGACAAGGGTTTTTTCTTCTTTCATTATTATCTCGCAACTTCGACGACCAATTGAGCTCAAATTTTCACAGGTTTGTTATTTTATGTATGTTGAGATTGACCAAGTGAGAACACTGGTGTTTGACAATTACCAATAGTGTACAGTGTTTTAACAATAATGGTCTTTTACAGACACCGAGTTCTCAAAACATTTGTAACGTAGAGAAAGAAAAAGTGGAGCTACTTGCTTTCTTTTCTGTTGTATAAACCAATAATGCATCACAACCATGTACAACTTGATTATGGTTATTTTAGAAACAAGTTTCCTTGTTCAGAAAGTGTCATAAATAATTGAAAGTTGCACGTAAAAAACCTTACATTATAGCATTATACACTTCATTGAGACAAGTGCGGGAGATGTGATACCATCAACTGTTTTAAAGGCACTGTGGCCACTATTGCTAATTACTCCAAATAATTGTTAGCATTTAAAACTTACTTGGTAACAAGCAATGGAGAGATGATGATAGTATTAAAACATTTTTAGAATTAGCTCCCTCTGAAGTAGTGTAGTTTTTTTCAAGAGGAAATTTCTCACTCAAATATAAGACCTCGGACCTTGAGCATTTTTAAGCATCTGAAAGCGCACAAATTTGTGCAACAAGGGTTGTTTTTTCTTTCATTATTCTTTTGCAACTTCAATGACCAATTGAGTCCGAATTTTCACAGATTTGCTATTGTATGCATTAATGTTGGGATACAGCAAGTGAGAATAGTGGTCTTTGAAAAAAAAAAAAAAAAAAAATTACCAAAGGTGTCCAGTACCTTTAAATGTAACACTTAAACATGAAGATTGTTTCTTTGTCAGTCTTTGTCTGATTGGCCATATGGTGCCATGTTGTATTTCTAGAACGGTAAACATCTGGGTTATGGTTAGTGTGAGGTTGAATTGAACGTTATTTCATTGTTGGTTTCGCTTAGTGTTTTGATTAATTACACTATCTAAGAGGTCGTATACATAGAGTGTACTTTCTGTATGTTTTGGCACGCACATCTGCTTCCTGCACTTGGATCTTTTGTTTTAAAGATGTAGGGCATACTAAACAGACTCAATAATCAAAAGTTTTATGAAACATGATACGTAGCACACAAAAGTATCAACTTGAAATTTCCGTTTTGTTATTTTTAATTTTTTGGGGGCCAAACACCACCAACAAAACACTGAATCCTTAATTTTCTATAGTATATCCATGAAAAACAAAACAATTTTTAAAACAAAATATAGGTCTATTGTATTATTGATTTGATAGCATTTACTTTCAGTTTTTTTTCACCTTTCATACCAGATAAAGACTGTGCAAGTTTTGCACGTAATTCTAACACCTTACAAACATGATATCTCAAAATATAATCTTTATCACACTTTCACAACATTATCTCTGTAATGGTGAGATTAATGTTTGTTATTGTCTGGATACAAATTGTATAGATAAGTTTACCTCCCGTTGGCGATTAATTTGCTATGAATGCAAAATACTGATAATAAAGCACAATATATGAGTAAATCGTGTCTTGTAGCTTTTAACAACTGCAGTGCCATAAAGGCACCTGGGGTCAATTTCACAAAGGTTGTCCTAACTTAGGACTAGTCTTAAGCAATGCTAAGAGATAGGACTGGTCCTAAGTTAGGACCAGTAACTCATCCTAACTTAGGACTGGTCCTATCTCTTAGCATTGCCTAGGACTAGTCCTAAGTTAGGACTACCTTTGTGAAATCCACCCCTGCATTCTAAAGGCACTACATAAATGTTGATAATATTAAATAAAAATAATTTACCATCAAAAGACTCCATCATTTTCTATATTAACACTGGGACTGGGTCATTCTGGATTGCCAATTTTGTTTGCTATGTCCACTTTAAATGCACTGAGTGTACACGTGTGGTAATTGTCAAAGACCAGTGTTCTCACTAGGTGTATCACATCATAAGCATTAAATAACAAGCCAGTGAAAATTTGGGCTCAATCGGTCATCGAAGTTGCGAGAAAATGATGAAAGAAAAAACACCCTTGTTGGACGAATTTGTGTGCTTTCAGATAGGAATAAAAGACTTCTAGTTGGAAGTCTTTTATTATTTTAGTGAGAGATTATCTCTCTCAAAAACTACGTTACTTCAGAGGGAGTCGTTTCCCACAATGTTTTATACTATCAACAGCTCTCCAATGCTCGTTACCAAGTCAGTTTTAAAGTTAATATTTGTTTTGAGTAATTACCAAACGTCTACATTCCTGTTAAAAGGCATGTCTAGTGAGCACTACATAAATGTTGATAATAAAAACTTTACCAGGCAGGAATCTCCATCATTTTCTATGTCATTGGGTCTTACTGGAATGCAAAATATGTTAATTAAGTCTGCTTTAAAGGCATGTTTAATTAGTAGGACCTGACAGCATACATTTAACCTGTATATGCAAATCAGATTAGACGTTTGAGTGAATCAGTGATCTGTGTCCAATCGTTGAACTCCACCTCACCGTACATTTGCGCTTGATATTTAAAACGTCCTCCTCTGCTGAAAACATTTTCTGCCTCATGAGGCAGAGAGACCTTTCAGCCGTTGTCAAAATCAATTTTTTTTTTATAGTTTGAAGTAAACAGGCTTGCAACTTCTTGCAGCTGATTTTATATGTTTTCTTCTTTTTGATTAGTGCCATTAAAAACTTTACCATCCTTTTGAACAGAGTCCTCTTTTCTGTTTGCAATAAACACAAATTGCTCTCAGTTCTCCCTTCGTCAAGAATGTGAGATTTCCCCTTTTTAGCTGATTTCCTCTTTTTGGGGGTTTTGATTTTCCTCTTTTCTTTCTTCACTTTCTCTGTACAAAAGTATAGGAATATTATCTTATCTTTTTCTTTTTGGATAGTTACTCACATGTCGCTATAGTATAAGCTAGCATATCTGTGCACGGCATTAGGGCCTAACCCCAAATCATCAAAATAAACCATTTATAATACTCCAGAATGCACATTTGAGGGCATTTAAAACCAAAATAAACACCAAGTAGATCACAAGTGTGAACTTTTTAAAACATCCTTAAAAGGAAGACATTTTTTGCAATGATTTACTGATTGAGTGTCAAACACTCTGAATACTGCAAATCCATTAATCAATTTAAGAAGAAAAACAAATTTCTTTAAAGTAGTGTCTTCAACTTCAATTCGATAACCCCAATAAGGGGAATATTAGTTTGTGGGAACTAGGGCAGATTTTCAATATCAAATTTGTTTACTTGCTGTAAATTATGGGGTTGATGCAAATGTCTCTGTCACAAACAGCCTGAAGTGCGAAGATATTGTTGTATAGATAAGTTGCAGTAGACGCCATCTTTACAGGCAAAATGCATTTTGTCTTGCATGCGCGTCGAGCGCTGCGTTTATTAACGCAACCACGCTGTTACTAACCGATTAGGCAACGAGTTTTATTAAAAGTGCGCGTGCTGCATGCCGTTCTTGCGCAACACGCAAGGCTGTGTGTTCCAAATTGCCGTAAAGATGGCCGATTTACGTCATGTGGGAACTATGAGTGTCTATAGTGTCAAAGTTGAACTGTCACTGTATGATGTATTCATTACAGCACAGGGAGTCTCACAGCTGTTATGTGGACTGTGGAGGAGTCTTGAGATGTGCAGAGGATCCCCATCTCAAGGTCACTATCCTCATCTTAAGGTCAACTCACCAGGCTGAGAGAGACTACACTGGTATGTAACTTCATCCATTAAAGGGAATCTGTAGTATTTGTAGTGTTTAGATAGAGGCACCAAGTTTGGGTCAGCCTTGCCCAAATCCCACGTTGGCCATGTGGGCTCAGTTTCATACAGTCTGTATGCACACAAACTTGCTTAGCACAGACAAATCGTGCTTACCAAATTTGCTTACCAGAGACAGATTACCAACCAAAATTCCATAAAGTTTACATTGTTAAGCCTGTATGCTTCAATTTTTGAAAGGACAAGGGCACCAAGGCTTTTTCTCCTTGGTAATGGGGCACCCTATGAGGTAATTGTACACTTAAGCATTTCAAGGGCACCAAGGCAATGACCAGGGGGCATGGAGGCAACCGCCTTCTTTGCCTCTGTGAAGTATCAAGCCTGCATTGTTGCCAATGGTTCCCAACTTTGTTATTTTCTGGTAATGAAACCAGCGTTGACGTCTGTGTTTACATAACCCATCATTTCCCAAGCGCTAATCATCACAAGTCACTTCCTGTTGGACAAAGAAAAAAAAGAACCCAAATGTGGAAACACATCCATCAAGGTTGGTGTGTGTTCCTTTAATTACATTCCAGAGCTGTCTCCTTAAAGAAGGAGGCGCATCATCTTAAGATGAAACAGAGATATCTTTCTCATAATTTACTGCTCACCCCTGTTCATTAAAATGAGCCATCTGGATGGTTTCTGAATCCTGGGACCAATTCTATAAGGGCTGCTTACTATTAAGCTGAAAATATTGTGAAAATAAGCAGGGTACCAATCGCAGACAGCATGTGATATGTTATTTTGGCTGGTTACTTTCTTCTGGTAAGCAGAAATTTTGTTGCATTTGACTTTTTGTGCTTAATCGACTTCTGCTGCTCAGGGCCCATTTTGATACAGCTGCAGAGGCTGACAATATTGCCTAAACATGTTCTGCAAGGCAAAACAAGTAGAATACCAGCAGTCACAGATTTTATATGTGAAATAGTATTATGGCTGGTATTACTCTTCTGGTGAGCATAAAATTGTTGTGCTTAGCAGCTTTTTAAAATTGGGCCTAAAAGTAGAGTTTGTTCACTCCCAAATTATGGATAAAGTTTGCATCACAATTTCCAGTATGCTATTTTTTGAACAGGAAACATACTAGCCTGGTGTTTACTGTGTTACCAGGTGAAATGTGACTGCAGTGAGTTCCAAGTGTGAATCATTCATGGTCTTCTTCCACACACTGACCTTTGTTTTATTGCTACCTGCAATTGTTTCATCTGATTAATTGAACAAAGTGAAATATTAGTAACAAAGAAGGCTTGTTTTGTTATTACTGTGCAGATAACACAGGTATCTGCTCGACATCCAAACAAAGAATCTTCAATAATGTCCACATGTTGCATGGTGTTTGGATTGAAGTACCTAGCAACTTATTACACTTCAGCAGACAGTCTTAGGAAAATACTGTTGGAACAACTACTTTATTGAGACAGCAGGTAAGTGAAACGACTTTATGCAGAGCCACTCATGCTTAATCACAAGTAAGTCTTAATTGTTCTGAAAAATAGTATATTAGCTGTTGCACATTGTTTACCAACCAAAAGGACCGATGGTATAAATGCAAAACAAAAGTTAGTGGCCCGACATTTTGGCCCTAGCAGAGTCTTTTTGAAGGCTAAAAGGTGAGAGCTTGGATAAAAAAGTCAGGCCTCTAACCTTTTTTTTTTTGGGGGGGGGGACTACTTGTTTTATCTTTTCTTGAGATTTTGTATTTTATTAAAAAGTTTTATAAACTTATTAATTTGTGCTTCTGGTAAGGGCAACCTCTATGAGGAAATTTAAATTTTGTACAGGAACATTACGCAGGGCACCACAGCAAAAGCACAGGGCACCATGGCCGGCAGTTGCTATGGGTTTCTGTGGGTATTTCGAGACCTGGCTTTTAGTAGACTGTTCGCTTAAATGACTAACTGAATAAGAATGTGTGAATGTAACATGGAATTTTGCTGGTATGACATCAGCGTATGTGACCTCTTTTTTTTTATCAGTTAGTCATCCCTATCTCTCATCTTCACTAATGTGTAATGTGGAATCTAAAAAGACCCTTTCACTCCAGATAAAATTCCCAGGAAATTCCTTTCACACTTGACTTACAAACCATAGCAAACTCCCTGGGAAACAGCTACCCCTTTCTTGAGAATTAGGCTAAGCGAGATAACCTTGTGGTCGGCAAACAAAATGTTCATGCTTTCCGGGAAAACAAAAACATGGGGTGGGGTGGGGTGGAATTGGCTCGGTAGTGTGAACAGAGTTTTAAAATAACTAGCAAGGATCACCAACTAAAGTCACCAGTTGGTGAAAGCAGCAGGGTTTGTGTTTTTTTTGTGCACTAAAGTTTAAACTCCCCAGGACTTTCCTGGGGTTTTATTTTCTGGGAATTGGCTCGGTAAGTGTGAACAGGGTTTTGAAATAACTGAAGTGACCAGTTGGTGAAGGCAGCAGGGTTTGCATTTTTACTGAAAGAGAAAAACTCATTGGCCCTACAGATTTTGGCAATCTTGCCAGGGATACATGACTGTAGTACAGGGATGTTGTTCTTTTAATTTCATAATGTGAATGTTTGCTGTTCCTGTTTAATGTTTATAGACTGCTAGTTTATGATGTCATAGTGAATAAGTCCTGTAAATTTCTCTGTGAATCTTTGCACAATGACAGCATTGTTTTTGTTTAATCAGATCTTACGGCACGTATTCTTTCATAGTACTTATTCTGTTTTTGTTTCGTTCTTGTGACCTAAAGTTGGTCGGACACATGGCATTGATTATATGTATTTTCCTTGTCACTTTCTATTTCAAATGAAACAATTCTGATAGAACTTCCTGGTGGTTGAAACCCGTTTGAGTTTTACTTTTGTGATTGGGGTTACATGTATGTAACATGTTGGATGGTACTGTTTTGTGATGAAAGGTGTTAAGTAATAAATCTGACAGCACAGCGTTCGAATTTGAAGAAACAAGACTGCAGGGCGTGTAGCTCAAATTCTTTGCTGGACCGAAATTTATTTTACGAGACCAGAGTCAAATTGAGTTGAACAAGCACTCGGAGAAGGTCTTTGTGTTCATGTGTAAGTGTACTTCTATACTCTTGAAAGAGTCACCATTTACAGTCAATTTTTTTTTCACAAGGAAGTTGCTCAATGAGGAAATTTACTCGATCAAAGAAAACACAAGACAACCACGCTTGTCCCATTGTTTTTTCACTGGCCCCACGCTTAAATCAAAGGACTTGTGCCTGTGGTCCATCAGTGTCAATTTTGAGTCCTACAGAAGATTATTTTTTCCATCTGTGACATTTTACATTTTTGTAACAGTCTTTAGCAGCGCATTGTATCTCTGGAAAATGCGCTTTTACAAGTCTTACTTATTATTATATATAATCATCTAAGACTTGTTGAACATTTTGTATTTGAATCTTAACAGACTTTGGAGTCACTCTTCTCGCTAAGTAAGAGAGCATTTGGTTACACCTCTTCATCACATCTTAACGCTACGGAGGAGACGAAAGCATCCATCTCAAGACCAGATGCTCTTGGCATGTCTGCATTCCACCTCGACACTTAAGAGACCATTGAGAGCGGAGAAAACATTTGAAGTTGTGGTCGTAAGTACGCACTATTTTTAGTTAAAAGTTGATAGGGGGTTGGAGAATGTTGAGGCTTGGAATATTTCATAACATGCTATTTCAAAAATTCTGAAAAACTATGTTGTGGTTGCTTGGAGCTTGAGTTTGGTTTTGTTGATGTTTGAATGCGTACAAATTACTGTAGAGCAAGCTCCAGGATTTTAATCTAGATTTGGTAGAAGGGGTCAAATTTTGCTACAGCCGATTTCACAAAGCGCTGGATTAATCCTATCACGAGTATAGGACGAGTAACTTGTAATAACTTAGGCTGGGTTTAATGCTTCCTAACGTCTATGGATACGAAACTTCCGAAGTCCTAAGATTGATCCTAAGTGAGGAAGAGTTTGGTGAAATTAACAGCAGGATATTTAAAAACTAGGTTTCCAATGTGTTCACTTACAATACTTTAACATGTAGTTGACAGATAAAACAGGGTGTTCAATATTAAAGCAGGGTGTTCAAAAGAAACACAGACACTCCTCTGGCTGACACTATGACAAGCATATCCTCAGCTTTAGATTACTAATTGAACATGTGTGCAGATTGCACACAAAAATTTACAGCTGGCACAAACACAGACAAGATAATGCAAACTGCGATGGACTGTGCGCACCATTTATGTACACAGAGAAGTGGTCGAGTTTCGCTTGTTTTGTGTATGATACCACATGTCACATTATGACAGGGGTTTGCAAATAAATGCTGCCAGATAAAGTTTATTACCTTTGTTAGCCATACTGCAATAAATACCCCATAATAATCTGAAATTATATCCAATTGTGATATTTTTGTTATTGTATAAATATTATATATTCTGCATTGCAAACACATACAAACTGCATATATCCACAGAAAATTTGTATACCAAAAAACCCCAGAGGCATATGCCCATAATTATTAAAACTTGTGACCCACAGGCCTTCAATTCCAATACCCTAAAAATAAAAAGAAAAAGAAATTCATTATGTTTTATAAAAATCTCTTAAAAGTTATTACCAACAGACACACAGTTAAAAATTAAATAGGTCCAATACAACTTTAAAGCCATTGGACACTATTGCAAATTGTCAAAGACTAGTCTTCACAGTTGGTGTATCTTAATCTCAACATATGCATAAAATAACAAACCTGTGAAAATTTGAGCTCAATCGGTCCTCAAAATTGCGAGATATTAATGAAAGAAAAAAACACCCTTGTCACACGAAGTTGTGTGCTTTCTGATGCTTGATTTTGAGACCTCAAATTCTAAACTTGAGATCTCGAAATCAAATTCGTGGAAAATTACTTCTTTCTCGTAAACTGAGTCACTTCAGAGGGAGCTGTTTCTCACAATGTTTTATACTATCAGCCTCTCCCCGTTACTCATAATGAAGAAAGGTTTTATGATGATAATTATTTTGAGTAGTTACCAATAGTGTCCACTGCCTTTAAACAGTTTTTACTCTACAAGATTTCTTGGGTGAGACCTGACCCAGAGTCTGGATCCCATGGGACCTGACCCATTTTGCGACATCAATTGCTCTCGTTTTCCTCCCCAGTCATGGTCGCACGAATGTAAACTGGTGGCTGGAATGACTTTTTCATACTATCTACCCCACAAGCCAACAATTTCTTGAAAAATACAACATTAACCAATGATGCATAATCCTTTTATAATTAAAGGCATGGACACTATTGGTAATTGTCAAAGACTAGCCTTCACAGTTGGTGTATCTCAACATATGCATAAAATAACAAACCTATGAAAATTTGAGCTCAATCGGTCATCGAAATTGCGAGATAATAATGAAAGAAAAAACACCCTTGTTGGACGAAGTTGTGTGCGTTTAGATAGTTTAAGGTTCTTATCCATTCTTCAAACTCCTTGATGTAAACACCCTCAAGGAATAATTGCTGGAATCTTTCTTCACTGATAGTCGTTAAACCTAATTGGTCTAAAAAAGAATTTGATCAAGATGTCATTAACATTTTTTTTCTTGTGATGATGAAGTGCTGACAACAGATGGCATATCCTGACTACAGTTGTTATATGAAAGTTGATTTACGATTGTTTTTTTTGGCAACAGTTCCTCTATGCACAGTCATGTGTGAAAGCGTTTGTTATCTATTTAGAAAGATTTGGCCTTGAAGCTTTGTTCCTGGTAAATTATGATTTATTAGTTGAAGTTTTTTAATTACTCAACCAACAATTTGTCTTGGTTTAAGGAGTTGTTGTTCGTTTTTTGTGGTGTATAATTTGGTTTTTACCCCTACACTGATGTGGGCAGTGTAAATTTCCCGGTAGCTGGAGGTAGTTCAAATCCTTCATTTTAGCAGCTGGTACCGCAACATTTTTTGTAGATGTTAAAATTGCTCCAAAGAATCTGTTTCACAATAATCTACCTTTTTAAGCTCCCCTTTGAACTTTTTGGGATTTGGTAGACAACATTTGATTGGAATTTCAGAGTAAAGGTTGTGTTTTAGTCTGCTTGCTGTCATTGTACCATCATCATCATCCAGCTGTGGCACTGACTTCTTTTAAAAACTACGCATCCTACGATCATTTTACACTTCATGATATCGTATGTTTACACAGTGAATTGAGGGTTCAGAATCTACATCTTATATCCTGGAGTGAAGATTCGATGACGTTGATACATAGTTGCTCAAGATGAGAATGGCATTCACTTGATGTCGGCTTTTAAAGAGGGGCTTATAAAGGTCAAATTAAGTTTTGTGATCTACTCATTTTCTAATAGATAAGTCCTTATCAAGATTAAAAACAATTTAAAGTCTACCAATGTGTATGAAGCACTTTTTACTCGAGTCAACTTTGCGTGTTGTAATTTCTACCCTGGTTTCATACCATTGTTTCTCCTTGTGAAAATGAAAATGACTTATATGGAAAGGTTTGCGGTAACACCATGTAATGACTATCTCTATCTCGTTGGAAAATGACTTAAAGGCCCCTACTTTTTGTTTTCGTTTTTACAATGAACGTGGAAGGTTTCATAGAAAGTGAAGAGCTTTTCTTTGTATCAACTTCTTGGAAAGAATAGAGAGGTTTCTGACAATGCCAAGTCAACAGGTTTTTCAACAAGTGATATTTTTTAGCAAACCCAATTTTTTTATTTTTTAAAATAATAACCAGACGTTCTGACCCCAGCAGTCTAGGGTCTACTTCAGGTCATTATAATTATTTCCATTTATACCACATGTTATTTTGGTTTTCCGGGTAGCAGTTTGCACAAGGCTAATTCTTATGGTTTACTTCCCACCAAAGATTTCACATTTTCCATATGTTTGATCAATTCCTCTGTGACTTCATTGTAAAGTGCCTCAGTTTATGACTGAAGTGATGTTATCAGTTCTGGTGTCTTCATTAATGCAGCTGTGGACACCGGAAGTTAAATTACGATGCCAGACAAAACATTGGTAGCATAGTAATGTCAGCCCAACAAAACACAGAGCATTTTAGAAGAACTTCCAGCATCAAGTTATTTCTATATCTGAGTTCTTTGAGGAAGCTCAATTGTTTAATCACAGTTTGAAATTTCTGTTTTTGTTTCAGCCGTTACTGGTGACAACTGCAACTTATTTGAGTGACTTGTTACTTGAGCCACTTAGATTGGATCAGCCCTGAAAATGAATGCCCCATTCGCTAACCCCCTTGAGAAAAGCTCCTTCAAGACAACGTCCTCTATCAGCTACGTAGCACCAGGCTCTATCATGTCTGCCCGTCGTGAGAAGTGCACTCCACAGCAGAGGATGTTTGCCGAACCAGGGGTGCCTGAGAGTCTCCAAAAGAAAGACCAAGGTGGTGAGTCCTCAACCTCCTCTTTACTCAGTGAAGGAGTAGAGGAGAAGGAAGACAAAGCTCCACTGCTCAAGTCTCATTCTTGCGAGGAGAAGATTTCCACCACAACGTCTGAGAAAACAACCTTAAGGTCCTCCCAATCAATGCCTTTAAGACGCTCTTCATCCGACTTGCAGAACCTCCAAGATGATACTGACAAATTAGAACGACCACAAAAGAGGACTAAACCCCAAAACATCCCGTCTGGCATTCTCAATTTACCGAGCTTTGAACAAGCCGTGGAGGGAGAGACAATGGCTAGGTGCATTGCCGAGATGGCCCGCCACGTTGACACCAAGGCGAAAGCCGCAGAGAAGAGCCGTCAGTACACATACAACTTAGCTCATGGCTTTAGCCTGCGAGACCCGATCAAGTATGTCTCTGGCTCGCCAGGTCGTGCTGATTCTCCTAGGTCACTTTATTACATACAGAGTCCTCCTCCAAGCTCTCATCCAAAACCTGCTATGAAAAGACACCTCGATGTACGCAGGCAGATGAGCGCACCTGTTGTTGGAAAGAACCCCCCACCACCGAAACCTCCACGAAGGTATCGTTCAATTACAACAGACTCTCCCGACTTCTTGACCATGTCAAACCAAGAAAGCGGACAAACTCTTGCATCCAGGATGCATCAGTATGAAAGGCTTAACTCTGATTTGTGTGGCATGCCAGCAGTAGAGAGCAGTGAAAGTGACGGTCAACTTGAAGTTCCACCACCCAAAAGAAATTCTACTGAGGAGTACAGAATGCAGAATATTAAAAGTCCCAGGGCTTCCACCAATCTCAAAGGTACCACCACAACTGAAAGCAGGAAACTATCTGATCAAGGCAACAGCTCACCGCAACTAATGAGAAAGTTGAGCAATCTGAACAGCTCGGCAGAAAGCCTCAACTCAGATAATCGGAAACTTCTTCAATCCGTGACGACCTGTAGACCGAGGCTGTTGCACCAGTTCTCAGAGCCGGCCTACAAACCGCAAAGTCAGGAGAGCATCCAACTCCCAGCGGTTGCAAAAAGCAGGAAGGTGTCCACTGAGGAACGTTTCAACCCTCCGCGGTCACACTGCACGAAACTACAGATGCCCAAATCAAGAAGTCAGGAGATGATGATATCATCGCCCGTCCCACAGCAGAGCTTCAGAACATTGAGCCCAAGTCAAAACGCAAGCAACAATAAGAGTGAAAGTCAGACACTATCCAAGATCCCTATCCCTAAATCTCTGGCGTTATCTGCCTCACACAACGGGGAAGTCAAGGAGCCCAAAAGTGCACCAGTTAAGCCGCTGCGTTTCAACAATGCAGCTTTCATGTTTGCAGCACGCGAGACTCACTCGGCTCCAGCGACTCCTGTCGATGTACCAACAAAGAAACTGAGTATGTTACCATCCAAAATACCGGTATCTGGCAGTTTTTTTTCTCCATCATCGAAAGGATCTTATGTCAAACAGGCGGCAACACCTTACAATAAATCTGTGGATAGTGCTGAGTCCAAGAAATGTGCCAGTACTGGTGGCATGGACAAAGTAAAAGACTTTCCTGGGCGTTCTTACTCCTTATCAATCCCAAGCACTAGTGATGGTCATCTTACCACTGATTCGAAGATGAAAGCAAATAAGGGAATCGTCAAGAAATTTACTCCATCGCAGAATTTTATGAGTCGCACAAACAGTCATTACACCTCATTGAAACCTTGTCATAGATCGTCCAGATCACAAAGCATGGAAGACATCTTTGATTCAGCACCACAAAATGAAAAAAGCAACCCTGGAGATACTGACGGTGGGACGCTAAAAGCAGACGGGACCTACAATACGGTTTGTAAAAGCAACAGCGGCTCTGGATTCTCGCGCTACCTCACCCAGATGTCCAAATACGCCGGAGGGAAAACAGGCAAGGCCGACTTGCAAGATATGGCTAATAGATCGAGAGCTTCGCTTCCAAATCGCTACAAGAGAAGTGAATCGTGGGAGGGTGGGGTGAAGGAACCCTTGCTTACAGACCCCCCACAATCTCCTAAACAGCTGAGTATCGGCGGCAAACTCTGGGGGTTCACAAAAAAGAGCCCCATCACGACACGGAAATACAAACCCAACAAAGTCCGCAGCCACTCTGATAACTCTCCCCCGTTGTCGGCCGCGGCTTCTCGATTTGGATACAGTGGAGTCCCAAAGATCCAGCCAGCGTCCACCAAAAGCCCCGCGAAGCCGCAGACGAAGAACAGTACAAAATTTGATGGATTGAGACGTATGATTTCAAGGGAATCGTTGGAGAAGCCGGTTGCCAGGAAGAGGAATGGAAGCTTCTCAAAGAGCGCTGACTACTATGGAGTGTGCAAGGCGTGTGGATTCATTGTGGCTGTTGGAGAAGAGGTTAGCATTCAAGACAAGATCTACCACAAAGCTTGCTTCAAGTGTGTTAGGTAAGTTTCATATGTTTTTATTTCAACTTAACTTGTTTGTTTTTATTTATGTACTTTTCATTACACTAGCTCAGACTCCAATAACAGGA
This sequence comes from Asterias amurensis, assembly GCF_032118995.1. Classification (NCBI taxonomy): domain Eukaryota; kingdom Metazoa; phylum Echinodermata; class Asteroidea; order Forcipulatida; family Asteriidae; genus Asterias; species Asterias amurensis. The sequence continues at coordinate 15,629,093 of NC_092665.1, forward strand.
TGTTGAAGAAGAAAAAAGGAGAACATGGTCTGGCAGCAATTATTTGGTTACAAAATAACATACCTCATAAGGTTAACTCTCATTTTGAAAAACTTTTTTTGGTCTTCCCCTACTTATAATTTTTATTGGAGTATACGGTTTCATATTTCTTTCAATTTTAGTTAAACTATTTTAAACAACCAAGTTGGATTTTTATTTTTCTGGGAGTATTGAATCTATAGGAGCAATCCTTCTTAACCTGGCAGTCTTCATGTTTTTCATTGTTTCATCTTTAAGATTGAGGCTCACTGCAGACTTTCCATTACAGTACTGCATATCTGCAAGTTTAATTGATTTCCAATTTTTTTGATTCTCGAAAAAATCAGGGAAATTGTTATTAAATAGCTTGAAAATTCTTTAAAAGTCTACACCATGTGTACATATCAGTCCTTGTACTAAATAAAATGTTCCTACTTTCCCCCCACAGGCCGAATATCAGACCTGCACTGAATATCAAACAGAATTTTTTATAAATTATTTTGTAAATTTGTTTTGTGTTCAACAGAGGGCAGTATGCCACTGCTTTGGAAAAATGTTGTCCACCAACTTTTTTTGCTGCTGCTCTGAGATGATAGAGGGCGCTTGCCTAGTTCTCCTGCCTCTCCTTCAATGTGGTCCCTGGGAATTTTGATAATCATGAATAATTCATTTGCTGGGCAACAGCTGTGTAATGTTTTTGAGTCTAGTTTAACGTACTTTGCACTTTGCTTGTTTATCTTTTCAAAGTGAAGGTCTTAGGGGCTGTACATGATTGCTTTTAGAGTGCAATCTGGCCAATAATTTAGTATTCAAGAAATGAAACCTATTTTTTAGATGATTATTCTACATGTACATAAAGTCTGTCAACCTTTGTCCCAATTTGTTTATGTGTAATGGTTGATACTTTCTCATGTTTGTTGTGCTAAGTTTTAAAGCCAAAAACACTGAGTTTGTTTCACAACTAACTGTTCTGTTGTGTCAATGTTTTTACTGTATGCGAGCATTTGAATTACCCTTTTTGGGATCTAATAAAGATAAATTGAATTGAATAGAATTGAATTGTACCTAAGACTTAAGAGCAAGGAAATTGCATCTGAAGAGCCGCTTTTGAGAGATGACCAATCACATCTAGTCGCCTAATGGTTTTTCCTAATTCACCCAAGGTTGGACCATTAGTTTCCAAAGTCAAACCTTGAAGTCGAGGCAACCTTTCTTTGCTTCAAGTAGGCCTGTGTAAAATTATAGTGCAAGGGTTTTTTTTTTCATTTTTAGAAACAATGAATGTATTCATTGGTTTTAATTTGTCTACCTTGTAATTCATTAAAAGGCAATTTATTTAATCAGGTTTGTTTTTATTTCAATTCCATCTTATTCAAACCTAGATATAGATAAAAAACAGGCTTAGAGTAAATCTACCTGTTTTTGAGAACTTGTTTTCTAAATAGTTCTTGCTGAAAACATTGCAATGTAATAGCTTTCTTAAACATTAATGCTGACACAATTTCGGACCGTTATTTGTTCTTTTTCATTTTATTGTTTGATAAAAACATTTTCAATTGATTGTATCCCATATTGTTAGGATTGAACATTCCTCAGACCACTGTTTTTTGTGTGTGACTTTCTTTGTTCTGTTTACCTCGTGGAATAATTTGCATCCATAAATAGATTTTGGAGGAAAAAAATACTCAAAAACAAGTCTACTTGACAGTATCCCAATTTGTCTTTAATTTATGAAGACATCATGTTAATTTGTCCCCAAAAGGTTGATGTCCCTGCTCAGTATTCTTATAATACCACTTTGTGAACTGTCGGTGAGCTGTCTTATCCTGTCTTATCCTTTCTTGGGTTGAGACGACTCCATGTCCCTTTTTTCTTTATATTCCCTTTCTAGTAACCCCCCTCCTTGCCCCCACCCTACGTAAAAATAGAGCCTGATAAGCTAATAGGATTTTTTTATTTGTTTGGTGGTAGTGTAGTCCTACCGGGTGTTAGCCCTCCCGGCCAGGTAATCGCACAAAGTGTCCGCGACACAACTTCGGCGTGCCATGTGACACAATCGCATCACGTTTCCTTCATTAGAACGTCACATCAGATTGCACAAAACTGTTTGGAGGAACGGAGTGTTCAATTTGCTCCGGGGAGAGTTGGGATTCAGTGCAATTTATCCTGTAAGACATATATGGTTGGGGTGACCGACATGTTTGAACGAGTAAACAAACTAATATCCATACTTGGTGAAATCCTCTCATATAATAATATGTTAAATTTGTATCGAGGATAAAGAATATTATTTGTTTTTTGACCATACACTGGTGTGTGTTAAGCATTGTACACTCTGTACTTTTCCCGAGTCCTCTGAAGAAAAAAAACACAGGCATTTTGTTTGGCTGGGATTGAAACCCTGGACCTTTATTCTATTATTCTAGAGTAGTGCCCAATTTCAAGGCTCTGCTTACCACGAAAATCTGCGCTTATGGTGCCCTATGGTGTGATTCCATGGACTGTAAGTGCAGAATTCCACGGTAAGCAGAGCCATGATATTGTGCCCAGATATCTTAATTAATACTTGACTACCAAGATTGCCTGGTAGTTAAAGGTGAAATCCTACAGATCATCTCAACTTTGTAGATCTGTTGTCACTTTTTTTGTAGTAGTAGTGGGAAGACTTTCTTTTTGTAATTCTTTCTAAAAACTTTTGAATAGTTTGAAGTGTTTTGTTTTGAGAGAGCAGGAATTTTGTGGGGCTTCTGTTATTTACCCTTTTAAATTGCATGCGTCAAGCGTAACATCTGTCGAAAGATGAGTAAACACATTATTACTCATGTGTAATGAATATTCATCAAGCTTCAAAAAGAACAGATAGTCGTACATTTTCCTCACTCAAAACATTAGACATTTTGAAATATATTTGCACTTCTTCCAAACAATGCCCTGTCATTGGACACTCTGAAGGACTGAAATTGTAAGATCAAATGACATTAATAGCGACACTTCATCCAGAAAATTCTCGTTGTACAAAGAACGAGCGAGACACTTTGCCGTTCGAAGGGTAATGTTAAGTCATCAAACTAAATACAATATCAAGAGGAGGTGTCGTTAGGCAATCCACCTGCACTCTCTAAAATGTTTGCCTACATATCGGATTTCCTCTTGGGACAATACGCTTGGCTGTGTTGCTGTTGTATTACCCTTTCGGAGCGGGACTGTAGCGATGTGAAAAAAGTCTCTGGTCTCAGACGAGATGGTAATCTTTGTCAACAAGCTGTACTTCATTGTTTGATGCAAGTGCTTATCTTGTGAGTTGATGGAGAAGTTGGTTTTTTTTTTCTCTGTGGAGTTCTTTCGGGATGGTATTCTTTGGTGTGTTTTAAGGCTTGTCAGAAGAAATGTATTGACTGCTATGCCTTAGTGAGGTTTGCGGTTAACACTATCGCATCAGGCCTGTATGCTTCTTCGTTGATAGGGCAAGGGCACCAAGGCATTTTCTCCTTGGTAAAGGACATGTACCCTATAGATGAGAAAATTGTAAATTTCTACTGTCGAGATTTTCAAGGGCACCAATGCAATGAGCAATATTATTATTGTTTATAACAATTACCATTGTTGTCTGCGAACTTTAAGAGATTTGTTATCGATGACAAATCGTTATGTGATCTTGACAGATTCACCCCCCATCTCCCCCCCCCAAAAAAAAACCCAGAGAAAGATATTGTGTAGGTGATGCACTGCTGAGCGTTAAATGAAATTTAGACGGTCGCTAATTCAATAATGCCTGGTGCTGTAAGTAACTCATTCTCCCAGGCTACAGCGGTCAGCACGTAATGTTCGCAACACTCATGCTTTGATATGGATACAGTCGGACCCCCTACTCGATAGAAGTAACGGTGGTAAACACGTTTCGGTATTTAATAGCCGCGATGCACTCACATCAAGTGCTGTCCCTCGTTAATGGACAAGCCTGTAATTCTCTATGCGTATTCCTCAAGGCTACCTTCAAACTATTCTTGCAACCGTGACCCACTTTTTTGTAGACCTTTTCCAACGCTAGCGATGATGAGCACTGAGGGTATGTTGTCGTTGCGACTCCTGAGACATATGGTAAACTGTTTCAGCGACGTGTGTTATGTGATTGCCATTTTGTGACTGCGAGTATTTTTGACTGCCAGTGAAATATGTCAATTCATAGCCTAGTGCCTCTTCTGTGAAAAAAATAAGCTGCAAAAAGACCTGCTTTATTATGTGGATTTAAAAATTTTTTTTTGAGATTTGAACCAATGTAAACAAAAGTAGGCTGGAAGGGAAAATAGTCTGTCCTCTATATTTGTGAAACCCTTTGGTGATCATAGCCTATAAACGAGCTGTATGTTGCAAAATGCCTCGTAGTGGCCGGCCACAATTAGCTGCAAAATTTGACCTAGTTAGTTCTATTCAATAAAAAGGTTTTGTCCTAGATTTCAAATTTCTCATTTTCCCAAGTTCACCCACCATCGAAAACTTTCAAAAGTATAGAATAGTTTTTGTACTGTAGTACATTTTCAATTTTTTTGACTGCTGCAAAAGGGTCATAAACAAGATTTAAATCAGACATGCCCTGGCCTGTTGTAACAACTGTGACAGAAATTTATTGTTTGTGAAATAACAACAAAAATACATCTATAGGCTAGTTCTTATATTCATTATTTTTATAAAATAAATAAAATATTTGTATTATAGAACAATGGACCCTTCCCATGAAATATGCTAATTACATTCGCGCATGCGTACAGACCCTGTTGGTTGGCAAACGCCATAGAGTTGTGCACTAAGCAGACGTGCAATTGCGTCTGCGTCACGCATCCATTAGCCATGTACAAAACAGCGCGATGTTCCCTCATTTTGCCAACCAAAACGTTAGTGTGCACGCGCTACGTGCAATTTACATATTTCATGGGAAGGGTCAATTGACATGAACAAAGCTTAAGCCCAAGCCAGCAAAAACAACCCAGACCAATGGCAAGCCAGCAGAAACAACCCAGACCAATGGCAAGCCAGCAGACATGACCAATCCCAAAGTCGATCTAGCGGAACCATCTCAGTTGGTGTTGGGATAATATATCATCCCCACTACATGAATCGCAACCCTTTTATCAGCAGTGCCATATGGTACGCCGTTTGTGAATATCAAATTTTTCCTAGAACACCTTCAGAAGTGCAGGCTGTTAGTCTTGCTGTGCTCGGCTGGAGTCAATGTCAAACCAATATTCACAAGCATTGGTGTGGAAAATATATTTTTGGGGAGAAATGAAAAATAAAAATGTCTGTACTCTTCTTCATACTCTTTGATGCAATATTAAATACAACTCCAGGCCTTGCCCTTTTACATGTTCTATGCAATAACCCGCCCCAAAGCCACCAATTTGGATTCAGCTTTACCAAGAACCTGTTTCAGCGAGCTGTTTGACTTAATTGCTTCAGAGCCTTTGGAACTCGAACTTCTTCTCATTACTTTATGAATGTTGTGTTTTTGGTCTTGATTGCTTGGTAAGTGAAATAAGCGCTGGAGTGGAAAGAGTTGATGATCCTCAAAAAAGTGGAGGCAATAAGAAATTGTAATCATCCCAGCCCAGAATGTCTGGTTGTAATTTTCTCTCGTTTTTTGTTTTGTGGTGAGAGTCCGGAGGATTCTGCTCCTTGATGTCGTGACCAGGCACTGAACCTGTACAATCAAACCCACTCTGCGTGTCAATTGACGAAGCTCAGACAAAATTAAATTTCCCATCAGGAGAGGATCATACCCACCACCTGCCGTTGAAGAAGCAAAATGACAACTAGGGCTAAAGTCTGCTCTGGGGGTAGATTTTCCTCCCGACTCCATAATATATGAAGCAATCAGAAGTTATGGAAGTTTGAGTTCCATGTTTAGAGCTCCTGGCCCTTGTCATCTTCGAAGAATGATGAAGTGGATAACAGTGGCTGTCACTTTGGCCTAGGGCATGTATCATCAAAAAGTTTGTCTTATATCTTGGATGGTTCTTAAATAGAATAAGAAGGAAATTTGTCTTCAAGTTTCTGTGAGGTTGTGCAAACACAGTACTAAAGCAGTGGTTTAACGTGGTTCAACCCGATCGATTTTAACTCAGTCTGTCTGAACTGTTGGTTCTAAAGTTAGACGAATCAGGTTCAACTCGTAAAAGTTAGACCGTCGAGCTAGAGGGTTTATCTTTAGATCACTTTGGGTTTATCTGTAATTGTTCCTTTTTTTGTCCCGCTTTGAGCGCCTACTAGTTAGGTGGATAATGTTGCGCTTTACAAGTATTATTATTAGTATTATTATTATCGTGGAGTCAAGAAAAAAGATCGTAATCATCCCAGTCCAGAATGTCTGGTTGTAATTTTCTCTCGTAAATATACGGGTAAATACAAAAATTAATATTCTCTATCCCTGATGCAAATTTAACATCCATTAAAATTATTATTATTGTTGTTATTATACAACGTGGGTGCTATGAACCAAAGAAGACCTTGGGTCTTTTCATCTGGGACAACTAGCTGGTATTGTCCAGTCTTCGCTACCTCATCCTCGCCATGACAGTTGTTTTTGTTTTAATGGCCATTCCTATGACTCACCTACTTCCTTCACACTCCCTCGTTGATTAAAACCTCTAATTGCTTCATTAAAAACCATTGTCTGTGCCTCCTTTGTCCCCGTAGTGAGACAGACGGCTAGTTTGAATAGAGCTGACCTCATTGATGTAATTAAGGATGTCTTGTTGTATTTAAAATGAGCTGTGTTAATCAAGCGAGAACAACCTTGATAAAGTTATTTCCTTTATAGAGTTCTGCTGTTGCATAAACGTTGAGAGCGTTTTTTAAAATATTTTATTTATTAATGGCATAATTAGCACCAATAGGCCCTACCTGGGTGAATAGGAAAGGAGAAGAATTGTGAAGTTTTAGATGTGGGTGGAAAACTCCAGTGGGGAATACTCACACAAAGAGGTAGGGAAATCCACATGCAAGGCTCTGGGCTTTCATGCCACCGAATTCGGTGCTTACGACCACGATTCTCCGCTTATGTGCAATTGCCGAATTTCTGTGCTAGCCTTGTAAGCCTAGAATGCCTAGTAACGGGGAGTACGCACGTGCAGAAGCCAAAATTCGCTGCTAACCCGTGAAATACGCTTGCCGTAAGCACATAATTCCCTGCTTCCGTAAGTGCCGATTCTGTGCTTACGGTTAGCAGAGCCATGAAATTGGGCTCTGGTCTGAGGTTGGATTAGAACCGGGGTCCACAGAGGGGAAGCACAGGGAACAAAACCACTGAGCCACCCATGATGCCCTTTATATTGACTGTGTGTTTTGTAAGATGACAGTCAATTCTAAAATATCATTCAGGTTGAAATTTTCTCTGTGGGTTTTGCCAAAGATGCATTGAAATTGTTTCTTTTTATGTCAACCTGCTACACCCTTTGATGTCAGTACATTGTAAATCAGAGGGAAAGGACACCTAAAGCTGCCCCAGGTCAACCTAGTCCATCGCAAAACTCATTTTCTCTTTTGAGCCGCTTTTTAACTGCCATATTAATGGCAGTGGACACTATTGGTAATTACTCAAAATAATTATTAACATAAAACCTTACTTGGTAACAAGTAAAGGTGAGAGGTTGATAGTATAAAACATTGTGAGAAACGGCTCCCTCTGAAGTGACGTAGTTTTCGAGAAAGAAGTAAGGTCACTAATTTGATTTTGATACCTCAGAGTCAGATTTTGAGGTCTCGAAATCAAGCATCTGATAGCACACAACTTTCTGTGACAAGGGTGTTTTTTCTTTCATTATTATCTGGCAATTTCGACGACTGATTGAGCTCAAATTTTCACAGTTTTGTTATTTTATGCATACATGTATGTTGACAATGGATACACCAGTTGAGAAGACTGGTGTTTGACAATTACCAATAGTGTCCAGTGTTTTTAAAGGCCATAAAATGACAACTTCAGTTCTTAACTTGTTAATATGTACAACTAGCCTACAGTCTGTCCTATAGGAGAGTTTGCGATGTCTGTCTCGGCTTAGAGTAATGAAGCAGTTAATTGAATTATTACTTTGGTACAGTGATGATCCGTGATAATTATTCTAATTACGCAATACCAATTATTATTGGAAGGCATGCCTGGAACGACACCAAGGGAATTAATTTTATCACGGGTGTGTGTGTGTCTATTGTGTGTCTTGCATCACAGCCCAAATTGAAACCAGATTTTAATTGTATTTTCTCACCCTCTTTTTAAAGGGAAAGTTTTCAATGATGTGTTGTTAAAAGAATGTAATTTATTATTCTGAGCAACGATGATTATCTCTTTACTGCAAAATCTGTAAAACTAAATTTGTGCATACTGTGTACAGACCATATATATTTGAAAATTGACACCATCATTGAAAAAATATCACCTGAAGGGAACCAAACACAATGGCATTATACACCATTGTAACCTAAGGAAAGAGGCTTGTAATAAGTATTTTTTTGATTTTGTTTTTTCATTTTTGTAAATACTATTTATATGAAAATTTAGTGGGCCACGGAAATAATTTTGACGTTACAGTCCCTCTTTGAGAATTATCGTAACATTTCTTATGGATTTGATGTTCAAACAGAGCCCAATTTCATACAGCCTGTAAGCACAAAAATTTGCTTAGCATGAAATTTCTTCCTTGGCAAAAACAGGATTACCAACCAATTTTTCATTTGTTGCATATTGCTTGGTACTGGTATTCAGCTGTTGTTTGCTAAATCCTGAAAATCACGTGGAAATTTGGTTGGTAATTCTGTTTTTACCAAGGAAGAAATTTCACGCTAAGCAAATTTTTTGTGCTTACAGGCTTTATAAAATTGGGCCCAGATCTCTTGAAGTACACGGACTCTCAACCTGTCATTGACCTAGATTTGATAAATTAGGTTCACTGGAGCAAATGCACAGCTGTGCAAGTTATTTCTGCTGTCGTTCCCTAGAAGTCAAGTCAAAATCTGTGACCAGTAGAAGGAATATCACGAATCACAAATAAAATAAAATATTGTGACAACAAGATGTCGTTGTCTATCTGGGTAGGTCATTGAGCCCTGGGTCCAATTTCATAAAGCTGTTCAGCAGAACATTATGCTTGGAAAATTGCTTTTTAGCAAGAAATGCGTGGGTAACAGTTACTGCAATGGTAAATGTACCAATTTTGGTTGGTAACCTATTTTTGCTAAGCAAGAGTTTTCTGTGCTTAGCATGTTTTTTTGTGCTTACAGGCTTTATGAAATTAGGCCCTGGTCACTGTGCTCTAGAGGTGATAGTATATTGCTGATGTGTGTTGGCTTATGTTTTACCAATCAGACTCTCGGGTCCACTATTCATAGGTTTGAGATTAAATTATTTGTAGATTTGCTGTGTGGTTTTCTCACACCGCCACAGCATCCCCCAGGCTAATAAGGAGAAAAAGGCGTTTTTTGTGTCGGTTTTGTTCTGGAGTCACGGCTGTTTTTATATCTCATTACTTTTTACAGGAATATGTAAAATTTGATTAGATTCTAAGAGATGATAGTGTTGGTTATCTTGTTGGAAATCAGGTCAGTTTGAAATATAGGTTAATGGGTGAAAAAGGGGTTCGTTGTATAAACCTTGAACAATTTTGGGTGATTTATCTTTTTTCTTTGTTCAGTGTTTAAATGTGTGAACGACAAATATTGTATACTTTGATTGTTCCCAAAAACATACAAGCTTCTGTCACAAAACCAGGGCATCTATAAGATTTTTATCAAAAGGTCAAATTCAATTCAAGTTTGATTGAATATCATCAATAGTCAGGAATGAAAAGTTATTTAAGACCAATTCTTGAGATGTGAAGTCATCAAACCGTTTTTGATTTTGACATTTGCACTTGAAGGGTATCAAACACTTGGCATTTGACACCATTTTATTTTGACAATATACACTTGTAATTGTGTTCTCATTTTTACTAGGTCTCTATCTTAATAAAAATGAGTGGGTCACAAAACTTAATTTGATCTTGGAGCCCCTTTTGAGTTAAAGCTGTTTACAACAACACTGTGCTGCAACTTAATCAAGTTGTATTAATTTGGTTTTACCCTTACACCAATGTGTTTTAGCACTGTATACTCAGTACTTTCCCGAATTCTGTGAAAAAAATCACAGGCATATTATTCATAAAAAAACAACAACATATTTTGAGAAAGTACTTAGTATACAGTGCTAACACACATCGGTTAGGGAGTAAAACCAAATTAATATTCTTTATCCCCGATGATGAAATTAAAAATCCAATAAAATCAATTTAACAAAATTAATATTCTTTATCCTTGATACAAATTCAACATGTATCAAAACCCAATTGATTGAATGTGCCAAAAACTGAGATGTTAATTTGTTCTCAGTGACACACGTTTCATATTGGAGAGCGATTGCCAAAGTCAAATCCAAGGATAATTGGGTGGCTCCTTTTGAGGTCATTTGTGTAGCAATGGTCAAGGTACAGGAATACTGCTGTTACCATGGTAATGCTTGATGAACACAAAAGCAATTCTCACTTGGCCCTTGAATGTTAAACCTTGACGATAAAGCTGTTTCAATCAATGCCGAATTACAAGTGCACTCCTGCAAATGATAAAGACTGATTTTCATTTTTAACATAAATGCAAGAGGTCAGATTTGCGCTGTATCTAAGGGATGAGAAATTTCATATTTTTATCTGAATTCAAACAAAAAGTTTTGTAGTTTCCCCCAAATAAAATAAGTCCTACTCTTTGAACTACTTCTCTAGTGCCGAGGATACTGCTCCCCCAAAAGCTCCTCCTTTGAATGTATATCTCCAGGGGTTATCAAAAGGTGGACTAGTCCAGGGGCCAATTTTATAGAGCTGTTAATCAGAAAACTCTCCTGAGCAAATATCTTTGCTTAGCAAGACATGAGTGGGGTACCAGTCACAGCAATGTAAACTGTATGCTATATTTGCTGGTAACCTATTTCTGCTAAGCAAGATTTTTCTGTGCAAAGCACGTTTGTGTGCTTATGAGGGCTTGTGAGGTTGGGCCCTGTGACTACTTTCATAAAGCTGCTTAAGCACAAAATATCTGCTCATCAGAAAAACATGATTTAAGCAAAATTTTCTGCCTCATAGATCAGCTCATGGCCTTGATTAGCACAGAAATCTTTGCTTAGGTCGCCCTACTAAGTGCTGCAAGCAGAATTCCAATGTTAGTACAGCCACGTTATCGGGTCCTGGTGATTTATTTTATGCAACCGTCTCCTGTCTGTATTGTAATTGCTCTGCAACAAATGAATCTTCATCTGTGCACACTTTCTTGCTGAGACGATTTTGACTCCTCAGACCGATCGGTGATTTTTCACCTTCACTGTCACAATTCACACAGCTCAGCAGACAATCATGGATGTTGGACACATCTTAACTCTGCTCCGTTATGGCGGCACACTCATCTTAAAGCAATGGTGCAGTTTAAAGACTAAATTTTATTTATTTGTTATTTACACTTACGTAAAGTAAAAAACAGCTCAGCATATAAGCTAAACTCCATTGATGCTCAGTCAAACCACTTAACGTAGTTTACAACATTACAAAAGTGGACAACCAAACAATAAAAACTCTGAGGGGAAAATTCACATCTCTAAGTTTATTTTGTTGCCACATCTGTTTGGTTGGATTGTTACTTCAAATCATACTTACCCATAGTCAATTACATAGTGTCACAATCTTTGTCATGTCTCCTGACTTCAACAACAATTCTGAATACTGATTTTAATTGTACCAAAAAGAGGCCAGACTGTTTTTTTCAATTCAACCATTTTGTTAACATTGATAAGAAAACAGGTACAACAGCTGGATCAGAAAAAAGGGCAAAATGTATCAAATCGACTACTTAATTAATTTAGTTTTGAGTGAAAATTCCTCGGAATTCAAACTAATATCTAGATAAGCTTGGTCTCTTTAAGCGCTGTACAAGTCCGAGGTTACTCTATGAACATGGAAGGTCACTCAACAGACTTCGCTGTTCTACGGGGGAGACGTTGAAGGTTGTGTTATTTTTACTCCACACACAGCAATGGCTAGTGATTTGTGTCATTGAAACCAGATCTTTATATTACATATTCAGATTAGAAGTCATAAAATGTTTGTTGTTGCTTGCAAGGTCTGTTTTTTTTATCCTTTAGATTGCAGGAAAAATTATTATACAAATTTACTATGAAAGTACTAGATTGATATCCGCCAGCAATTTTTAGATTTTTGTTGCAAATTTCCATTAAGTTGTTTGAATTTTCAACTTATCAGTGAAAATATTGATCATCCTCTCCTGTAAGTTTTAAGATTTTAAGAGATAATTTTTATTCTGTGTATATTTTATGTTGTAAATGTTGTGGTTTTGAATGTCTTTAATTATTTATTTATTTATTATTATTTTTTTTTCAAGGGGGGGATCATGTAAGTTCAATATACATTTTTCCCAATTGCAATTTTCCTTCTTAAATCGGGTTAATATGCTTATGATTCATAAATCCAATTACTCAGATTATAAAACCATAAAGCAAGACAATAATTCATTCATTAAATTATCCGTCTGACAGATTCCATTTGTTACCTCTTTGGGGAACAAGAGCAATCTTAAGACGTCCACCCTCCACCGTACATCCCTTCCCCCCTTGAGTCAAAATGGTCTCATCCTAAGCAGTTTGTGCATGGTTGCATGAAGACTAGATTCTTCTTCACTTGAGTAGCCGAGCAAAGGAGGAGGAAAAACTAAAGTCTGAGGAGTTGGATTGGCGGTCGTTTTCAATTGATAGGATGTGATCATCTACCGAGATTGCTGTTCGTCCATCATCAGTGGTGTTGTAATTATACATTTGTTGTAACTTCTGTTTATTTGCAATGCTATCTAATGTCCCTGCTTCTCATCAATGGCCAAGTGTTCTGTGGTAATCGCTGTTGAAGCCGATGAGCTCAGATCAACACCTACCAAGTGTCGGCAACCATCGCGGTGGTTCTGTAGCTATTTGCCAATTGTCGGTTTGTTAACCCATGGAGGTAGTAAACCGGATGTGAGAATTTGTTTTCTTCTGTGGTTTGTGGCCACAACATGGAGGAAGATGAAAATTTTGCAGCATCTCTACAAAGTCTTGTAATCGCTGGGGTTTTATCATCACTCCTGCTTGTTTACGTGAACATTTTGTGTTGGAAACCAGATGTGAAAGTGGTTTGCTTATCAAGTAGGATTCCAGAATTTGTAAGATCTGTGGAAAAGTTTTTGCTGGATGAGAGCCAAGTCTTGTTATTTGTGTGGTTTTATCGTTTAAACTTTGCTGTGATTTTTTCTCTAGATCTGGATGGCGTACCAAAAGTGGATTTCTGAAATATTTGTCAAATCAATCATTTGAGTGAAGATCATTACTAGCAAGTCTTGTAGGTTTCTCTTATTGTGCCGTCTGTTTTGTCTTGTCCCCTGTATGCAACACAGCAATCTGCTTGCAGGAAACAACAGGAGGTCTGACTAATTGCCTTTCAGCCTCAGTTTCATTAGATATCTACACAGATCTCTGACTGTGGATTTATTCTTGAAGTTAAACCACTAAACTATCGTAATTTGTTTCATTGGATGAGTACCGCTGTTATATTTTGGTCAGGAATTTATATTTTGAAAGTTTGTCGCATCAGCGCAAAAAGTTGTATAGCAATTATAAACAAATTTGTTTCTCGCACGAAAATGCTCACTGCGAAAATCTCTCTGCGAAAATTTCTCTGCGCGTAGTTTGTGTGTGTGTACATTTGGGCTATTGTAAGTGAGATGCAATATGTTTTGATAATGTTAAACTCACGCCAATGGTACCTAAACTCACTCAAGTCATGCCGATTTTCCTGATATACTGCTTTGCAGCGCATTGTTACCATGGAAAAAATAACGTGCTTTATAAATGCTTGTATAAATACAACCTTTTTTGCACCAACTTCTATATAATGTGAACATATGGCTTACATTTTCCTGCAAAATTACAGTAATTCCTGTCACGTACCTGTACTGGGGTTTGTGGTGATTTGAACATCTGTCTGTAAGAAAAAGATCTTTCCTCTTGAGGAATGTTAACAGTAAACTCCTTGTTGTTAAAGACTTGTTGGATTTGGGAAGGTGGGGATTAAATGATCCATAGCATCTTATTGGATTATCACATGTTTTTTTGCAAAGTTGAAGACCTCACTGGTTGAGTTTTGACAAGCAGACAGCTACATGTAGGTTTGTGGTGAGTGTATTACCACAATATGATTAGTTGGGCAGATGTTTGTAATTCTTTAAGTTTATTTTATTTTATTTTTTTCCCGATTTTAAAGGGCCTTTACAATTTATTCTTAATTTAAATATTGTTAACAAAAAAAAACCATTACGATTTTTTTTTAGTATAAAGCTTGTATACAGGATTGCATAAATTTTCCACAAATTTGATTTTGAGACCTCAGATTTAGAATTTGAGGTCTCGAAATCAAGCATCTGAAAGCACACAACTCCGTTGGACAAGTGTTTTTTTTCGTTCATCATTATCTCGCAACTTCGATAACCGATTGAGCTCAAATTTTCACATGTTGGTTGTTTTGTCATATGTTGAGATACAGCAAGTGAGAAGACTGGTCTTTGACACTTTACAATTTATTCTTAATTTAAATATTGTTAACAAAAAAAAACCATTACGATTTTTTTTTAGTATAAAGCTTGTATACAGGATTGCATAAATTTCCACAAATTTGATTTTGAGACCTCAGATTTAGAATTTGAGGTCTCGAAATCAAGCATCTGAAAGCACACAACTCCGTTGGACAAGTGTTTTTTTTCGTTCATCATTATCTCGCAACTTCGATAACCGATTGAGCTCAAATTTTCACATGTTGGTTGTTTTGTCATATGTGAGAAGACTGGTCTTTGACACTTACCAATAGTGTCCACTGCCTTTAACTTTTTCAGTGTCAAGGACGAACTTGTATCTATTTTATGTATTCCGAAAGCGCCAGTACGATTGCTCCTTACATTCAAGTATGCATGCATCATCACAAGACATTTTCATATATTTCATCTCTTAGTCTTATCCACATCTTGCATTGCATCATTCTCTGGCTTAGTTACAGCTGGTATAAGCATGGACTACATCTCAGAGACTGAAGTACAGTTTATGGTCATGAGATGAGTAGGTACATGTGGTCCGGTGACCTCAGCTGCACAACATTACACGCCCATCATCCTGTCTTCACTCCAATCTTAAACTGACTCCAAGAAATGCATTGTTGAATTTCTGTTTTCTTAATGAGTTCCAGCACCCAAAAAGAAGAGGAGCGACAATGTGGCTTCTCATACTTAATGGACCATGTATACAAATCTGGTCGTCACATGATAACGAGATAATGCAGGATTATGTGTATGTTTCCCTCCATCCTACAGTCTAGATTTTTTTTGAGAGGAATACTAAGTCCTACCTTCAGATTCTCTGTGTTACTTATCACATTTAATAATTTTAATTTTTGTAGCCCCTTACCACCAAGAGTGGACTTTAGCCATGTTTTGGGCCAACTTGCATGACAAAACTATATTTTTAAAAATGCCAAACTCAGGCCTTGTTTGGTAATGGTGAGAAGCAGCACAAAAGGAAAGATAATCCATACATCAGCTATGATATCAATGTCAATGTGATGTCTTCAAAGTTTAATACAAGATTGGTAGAGTTGACAAAATAATTGCTGACAAGTTTGACTCCAACATCTTTGTTTTGTTTTTGTTTTGTCTTGTTTGTTGTTGGTTTTTACTGCGCATTGAACACCCAGCAGGGTGGGTACGTGCGCATTACAAATCTTATTATTATTAATTATTATTATTTATTACTGTTGGCCTTGTTAGGTAGTGAGTTTGTAGGGCCCAATTCCTTGGGCAAACAAGTGTAACATTTGATACCTGCAGTGGCTTAATGTGCTTCTGGTATAAAAAGGAAACTATCAGTTTTGCTAATGATCCAAACGTTTTGGAATGTTTTGATCTTCCTGGATAACAAGCTGAAATAACCATGGTTGTAGATGACTGTGGAGAGATTTGTGATCTCATCACATTAGAGAAGGAAGAGGGGGGGGGGGGGGCACAAAGATAGATCAAGATGCATCAATCCATCCGGTCATGCATGGAAGATGATTCACATTTCAAGAATTGAAGATGCCCTGTCGGCAACGAGGAATTTCTTTGGTACAAAACAGAAAGAAGAAGATGAATGACATAGACAATTAGTATTGAAATGAGTAGCAGTAGTCCTGAAGTGGATAATCAGGGCATCCGGGGTGGATCAAGTTTCCTCGTCGGTCATCACATCTGTTCAGTCACTGACAGACGAATCTTGGGTATCTCCTTAAGAAAAGAGGGGAGGATGGTTCATTGATTGGGAGGATGGGTAATGGATGAGAACAGCGTCTTATCTGAAGGAGGAACAGCTGAGCAATTTGTATTGCTCATTAGGAGGAAGATTGTAACAAGATTGCTTTTGAAACACATCAATTCATTTCAATTCTACCAGAAAAAAGAAAAGAAAAAAAAAAAAATGACAAGAAGTTTCATCACACGCACAACAGCATCTCACACTTAAAAAAAGTATTCAACCATTACGTAGGTTTAAGGCGTTGGGCAAAATTCTTATTTGGTGTTGAGTAACCCGGGCCAAGTTCTATTCTCAGAAGTTTCTTTGTTGATTTGTTTATTATTTTACTTTATTTAATCTCAAAATGTTACTTTCCCAACAATATGATAATGTGTTTTGTATAGCAATAATCTACGTTAAGCTAAAGTATTTGAAGAAGCAGAATTGCGCTCAATATATTTTGGACCAACTTGGTCCTGTATGTTGGAAGAAGTTGGAGACTTGCCCAGTCAATTCTAACAGTGTACTTTTTCTAATAAATTCGGTCATTGAGTCATTTGTCATAATGTTGTTTCCAAGGACCAAAGAAGTATGGATTTTCTGAATCTAGTGCTTTTCATTTCAGTTATATTGATGAGATTTGAAGGTCTGTCCCAATGACTGTGACTCAAATAAGTGTTGTGTTTACTCAACCGTTTTCAGATGTATTGCTCATTAATATCAAAGTGCATTGGCTCATGGGAAAACTATTTCCCGAGTAACTTGACCCCTTCTTCAGAATCTTATGAAATATATCTGATCTAAGATACCAATAGCTTTGTTGAGTAGCTGACCATCTGCCACCCTTCTTTATTGCTCCATGTCAGTGGGAATTATTCTTGCAATGTCTTTGGTTCAGTCTCGGACATTCCTTGTGTTTATGGTTTTAGAATCATAAGTAAAGGGTATGGACGTGGTATGTGATGGTAGAATCTTGGGTCAGTAGTTATGACAGGCTGGTTGCTTCCTTGACTTTTCTTCAATGTCACCTTTTGCTGCAATTTTTTGTGGATATTTTGTGTAAATGTTGTTTGACAAGAAAGCGTGTTAGCTTAGACACGCCCAAGCATAACAAAATTACACTTTCCAGAATAAGGTAATCAACTCATTTTATTTTTGTGCTTTAAGAGTTTTGTAGTTTTGGGAACAAGCAAACTTATCTTGACAACAAAATATGTTGACGAAATCTTCATTCTTGTAGCTCTATGACAAAATTTTAAGGACATTATGAAAGTTCCTTCTTGTCAATCACAAGAAAATTAAAACTACTGAACAAATATTCTGGCTAAGCAAAAATAAGTATTAGGAAACTGGTCACACCCCTATTCACATGGTGTATTGCCTAGTAATCTGTTATTAACTGCGCAGGGCCCAATTTTATTAAGCAGAAAATACTCCTTAGCAAATTTCTTTGCTGAGCAAATAATGAATGGGAACCAGTCACAGCAAAGCAAACTTAATGTAATTTTGGCTGGTAAACCTTTTCTGCTAAGCATTTTTTGTTTGTTGCTTATCAAATTTTGTATGCTTAAAGGCTTTATGAATTTAGGCCAAGAAAGTTTCTTTGCTTCGGATCTCTGCAACAATATGACCCTTGTTTGTCTTCCTGTATACTTGACTCTGATTGGTTGAGAGGTCCCTTTATACAGGGAGCTGGAATAATGAAACTTCTTTGAGTCGGACCATCCAGGGGGAAACTCCACAGGGAAATCAGTCCGCCACTTCAGCAGACATTCTCCATCAAGATGATTAACCCATGGCCTGGTTCTGACGAACCTCAGTACGCCTCCACAACGAAAGAGCATCGATGTTCGTTTTTTGTGGAACGTTGGTCAAAGGCAGGCACTCTCTTCATGGCCAAGGGCGCTTGGGTACGTGTTACACAACTCAACAGTGACGTTATTTTTCCTGGCTTCCTGGATTTTTATTGTTTGCATTTGACCGAGGATCCATGGTGATGTATTGATTACTTATTGATGACAGGAAAGAAATCTGCGGAAGGTTGACCATGTAGCGAGTCTTGTAAACCAGGTCATGCTCTTGCCGGAGACGAGAGAGGATTATTTTATGGGATGGTGGATGATATGTTGTCATGACGGACTTGAACTCTTTGTAGTCGTCTTGAGTTTTTGGTCGTATCTGATAATTCTTCTTGGGGGGGGGGGGGGAGATTTGGGGATGGGGAAGAGAAAATTTCATATCGTTCTGACATGGGACCAATTTGATGGATCTGGTTACTGGGTAATTCTGTGCTTAGGGTCAATGTACTTTGTAATGTGAAGTGCAGATTCCAAATGAAGAAAAATCTTGTATTTTACTTTTTCTTTAATGATTTCCCTGGTGAAAAAAGAAAAGGAAAAAATTGATTAAAACAAATGTTTTACATGAAAAAAGGCAAATAGGTTAAATGATTATCAAGTTGATCCTGGACTGATCCCAAGTGGAGTGGACCTTATATTTTGCATTTTGTTCGTAGATTTCCAAGGTGAACGTCAAAGTAAAAATAAATAATAATATAAATTGATAAAAGAAAATGTTTACACAGACAATTAGTTTTAAAGGTTTCACCGTCGATAGATAAAAAAAACCCTCAAATGTCAACAAATTACTGTCAAATTAATATACTGATACTATCATTTAAAAAAAAAAAGACAAACAAGTCTAGTAGATAAAAAGACTATATGAACTGTAAACATATTTTAGTGATTTCAACATCATGGAAATTTATGTTGACTGTTGATCTTTGCTCAATTTCATAGAGCTACTTTAGCAGAAACACTGCTGATGTAAAAAAAATTCTAAGCAGAAATAAACAGGATACCAGCAAAAAAAAGTACACGTTTCATGGTGGATGATAACCTTAATCTGGCAAGCAATATGTTGATGTGCTTAGCTTTTTTTTTTATTCAAGCTTAAGCGGCTCAGAAATTAAGAGGCTTCAGTGCTTCACAATGGGGCTCAACACTTTGTTCATATCATTTTGATGTCACTGCGTATGTTAATAAGGTGCTATGTCCAGGCCAATCAAGTGTCACCTCTAGGTTTTTTTTTGTGGCAGGGTGCAATAAACAGCTTACTTTCCTGTAGCCCTCACCTTCCATTGCCTATCAGTCACAGACTTCTCTTTCATGAGGTGTTAATTAATTTGTTGTGGCTTGGTGTTCAGGTGTAGCTAGCTGTGTCTTTCCTCAATGGCTTGTTCTGGAGCACTGCAATAGTGGAGCCTTGGATCTTACAACTTAGGTTCTTTACTGTTGCTGTGTATAGGAGCTGTTGTGTTTGGCAATACTTGGTAGGGGCACAGGGTTTGTGCTGTATGGTAGACCATTCCTGCTTTAGATTGGACAAGGTACTGAGTACACTACACTACATCATTCTTTAAAGAGTTTATAAATTCTGATCTGTTCACTCTTTTCAATAACGGTGCTTCAAAGTTCAGACGAATTATCAACTTCTGTAGGTTTTCTTTTAGTCAGAAACTGAACAGTGAAACTACAGTCTGAGTTGTTCAGTTATTCATTACTAAGAGTATAAATTGATGAAATTTAAAGAAACTTTTTTTCTCATCATAAAATCTTGGTTGAATACTCTACTTGTGATTGATTACATCAATATTACATTGAATTCATTTTTTGTTTCATGGAACCAAAAAATAAATTGTCAAAAAGTGTACCTTGCCCGATCTGTAATTGTACTCATTGTACTTTAGCTTTGACTGCACAGCTGCCACTCTGTGGTGCATCAAGCATTTAGCCTATGGAAGTAACTGGATATACTGCGTGGCCGTGTAGACATCCTAGTTTGGTCTTCCGACTTCAATAAGATGTCAGTTTATTAGGAGCAGACAACAACGAGAGACACTCTACAGATTTCCATTTGCGAATGTACTTGAAACTGACTGGTGACAATTTGCAGTAACTTTGGCCGATAGCCTGTTAAGGTCAACCTTCAACGGTGTTGTGAGGATTTGTTTCACCCATTGTGGGATTTAAAGCAGACACCGGATGTTCTTGCTAGTATAAACTGCTTAAGACTATAGATTTACAGCGGTTTTCTTCTCCTGAGGGATAATCTTCTTAGACCGAATTGTCCACTGATCCCTTGGGATTGATTGCTCTTCCTAAGAAGTGAGATTTAAGTCAAGGATGAGGCGGTTGGAAAGAACCCTCTCACTGTAAGTATTGCAAACATTTTCTTTTGTGTAATTTAAGTGTGTTTTCAAACATTATTGACAATGAGATTTATTTCAAATAATCTGGATAGGATGTGTAGTCTGAAAAGTTTAGTTTTGAGTTCCAATATTATGCCTGTGACCTTGCAGGATTTAAATGACTCTAATAATACAATTACTGTCATCTCAAACTTAATTTGCTCAGCTTAAAATGTTGATTATATGGCCTACTAATGTTAGTAACACATGATTGGTGGTCAAATTAACATGTGGAAAATTTCAGGTTTTATCTTTCATAACTTTTCAAAATGATTTCCCCCTGTGTTTGCAACCTTCCAAATCAAATGTAAATTCTTGTTGTGATGGAAATTTCACGGAGATACTAAGAGACCATAGAATAAGAAAAACATGAAATAGAAACAGCATTATTGATAAAATAGAACAGCAAGCTCAGTTTATAAGCAATATTAAAGAGCGACCAATGGAAACATTCAATATTTTTCAGAATTTGAAATTCGGGTTTGGCTCCCTTTTTTTTTCATCCCCTTGAAGTTTCACAGGATGATCATGTCTGTCAACACATTACTAGTTGCTGCTAATAAGGGTTGTTATCTACTCCACCAATATGCTGAGAAGTCCCACCTTAGGCCAAATAAAACAAAAAAACATGTCTAGCGTCTTCCCTTTTTGAAAAAAGGGAAGGAGGGGGACAAACAGCTGGGCTATCTTTAAAAAAAAAAATGTTGGTAAGATCCTTAAAATATATCTTTTTTTTTCTGTAAAAAAAATAATAATCATTTAAAAAACAAAAAGAAAACAGAAAATTGGAGGTGGTTTCTAAAAAGGAAGCGGGCAGGAACGCTAAACTTGTTTTAATTTTTTGATTTGCCTTTACAATATACATCCTTTACATGAGGTTAAATTAGTAAATGTTGCTTCCTGGTTGTTAGTGAATCTGTTTATAATATTTCAAGGATTGTTCCAAGGGTGCGTGGTTGTCCATTGATGGGGGAGAGCGATAGGGGTAGGGTGTTGAAGCTGGCGCAAACAGATTTGCGTCCGCGCGTGTAGAGCCCTGTTCACACTACGGATCCATCTCAAATTTATTTCCCCTTTTACACACCTTCTGCCAAGTCTTGTCACTTAAGTATTTTATCTTTGATGTATTTGTATATCATGACTGAGAGCCCCAAATGATAAGCTGTGCTGGATGGGTCACCCTCGTTAAAAAATGTCTTCAATTTTTTTGTTGGTAAAATCGCATTGTAGGTTTTTTCTTTTCTTTTTCACCTCCGACCCTCCTGAAACTGTATTCATGTTATCATTTATTATTACTCTCTAGCCAAATCCCAGGGCAATGAACCCCAGAAAATTTCTGTGGAATTTTAGCCCCACAGCAAACCTAAGAACAAAGTTACCAATCTTAATTGTTCTGAATGTTATTTGGCTTATTATTTACTAAAATAACCCATTGCTGAAAATAGGCATAACTGGCATCAATACTCTTTCTTTAAATCAGCCCCCCCCCCTGCAATTTTTTTTCTCTCCAAAGTTTGACAAGATTTCCATGATTTATTACTCATTTCCCCAGGGCAAAGGAAGTAGAACTTGTTGACAAAAGTTCTTATCTACGAAGGAGAGTTCATTTATTCAAGTTTCCAATCTGTAACCTTGGCGATACAGCTATTCAACAAAACCTTTAACCAGTGTATAATTCAATCAAGCCAACTCTTTTTCAATTCCAACAAACAAAAGCATCAACCAAGTAATGCAAGGCTTCAAACGAAGCATATTGGAAGACAATTTCTCCACCTAATTCCCTCTACTTTAATCCTTTTAAACAAGATAAATGCACGTTTTTTTATATTGATTTAAGCTTGTAAGCCAAAATGCAACAATAAGCTGCCTGTTTGATTTTACAGTCCAGACAATTTCAGCGAATAAAACCACGAAGCAGTTGATGCATCACCTAATAGAATTAACCCTTTTTTTCTTTCCTAAAATGTTTTTTCTGGAGCAAAGCTCTTGTTCTCTTTTAAGATGGAGACAGTTTCTACTTAAGGAAAGCACTTCATCAAATTAAAGCAGCTTATTTAAATAAATGGCTGTTGTGTGCTTAACAAATTGGATTAAGAGTTGTTTGTGCAGAAATGTTTTGCCTTTTTTTACAAACTATTATAATGGCTTTAACCAATTAGCTTTCATTTTGAAAAACTTCTTTGCTTGAATAAACTACCATGTACTTCTTATTTCTTCATGGTATAGTCCCAATTTCATAGAGCTGCTTAGAGAATATTGCTTAACATATTCCCGCTAAGCAGAAATGAGCAGGATACCAGTCACAAATTGTACATGTGACACGTTAGTTTGACTGGTAACCTTATTGTGTTAAGCATAATTTGTGTTGTGCTTAGCTTCTTTTTGTGCTTAGGAAACTGGGCCCTGTAATTAGTACTTCAGTCAGACATGACAATGTTATCAGTAGTGCTAGAGATCCATGTAAACTTTGTTCTATCATATTTACCCTGTGTGTAGTTAGGTGTACGTGTAAAATGCCCCGTTAATTATGTGGAAATTGCATACAAATATCTCTTGGATTTACCCTAAAGTCCTGTCACAGCATTTGCTTCATGTAAGTATTCCGCATTGCAGGGAAAGGTTTCCCTCAAAAATTTTCCACAGCACATTTTTTAGACTGATCACATTTTGTGCACGCTGAATGCTAATATTGAGGAGCAATTTGGGAAATTCGAGTAGCAAGATACACTTTGGTATGCTATACCATGGAAATCGTTCACTGCATTTAGTTTGTCTCAGGACATTGATCTGCTGAAATGTTGTGCAGTTTTTGAAAAGGATTTGTTTGTGAAGTGGACTGGATGCTCTTGCCATTTCGAAAACGACGCATCAGGCCTGAACTTGAGGACATTTTTACCGGCATGGGGCAAGATCGCTTGATGTTACCATACTTTAGATTGAAGTTAAAATTAAAATAAAGAAGCTGTTTTTTTTTTTTACTATCTAGTATTGTAAAGGAAGGGGACTGGTCGATGCCCTGTTCCAGTTTTTTATACTATTCTTATTTCCCAATGGTTGACGTGCATTATGCAGACTTTTCAATAATAAAATAATCCAATGTTTATGAACAAGTTAAGGGTGTATGGGATTTGAGGCATTGCATCCTGCAGCCGATGTCACGAAACTTTACGCAACTGCGTAAGTCCACTTGCGCAGCGTTTATTGCGTAAGTTGCACCATAAATGTTGCGCAAGTAGACTTACACAGTTGCGTAAAGCTTCGCGAAATCGGCTGCTGGTTAGGTATCAATATACATTTGGTTAAGGGTGTTTTTTTTATCATCAATCGCAAACACATTTTGTATCAATGTACGCTTTCACCAACCTCTATTGCATCCCTGTTTTTTTCTTTTCTTTCTCAAACAAAATGACGAATACGAAATAAAAACACTGCCGTTGGCGCTGGCTATATTACACAATAACCTTCAATACAAAAAGCCCCCTATATATTGCATACAGTCGATATTGTGTACCTACTCTTTCATGACAAGCAAAACAAAATTTTAATTTCAAAAGAACCTTTGAAAACCAACAATGCTTGACATTTTGCCAAACACCCACATTCGATAAAATATCAGCAAAATACGGACACACCCTCTGTTGGGAGTGATCTGTGCCAACAGTATAAGCGAACCCATGAAGCGTAAGGCTATACCATTATTATATAAGGGATGCGAGTAAGTGTTATAGAAAGCTGTAGCAGGAAATAACTGGTAAAAAAACATATATAAATGTTATAATGATTTGCATGACTGAGGCAAAACTAGGATGGATGTGTACACATATCCAAAGGGGTTCAGTGTTTAAAAAAGCGCAGCATCAGAGTGCATTGGATATATGTAATACACACCTGTTTCTGCACTTTTTTATCTGCACGTTTTGAACAGCTAACAAAGTG
Source organism: Asterias amurensis (assembly GCF_032118995.1). Classification (NCBI taxonomy): domain Eukaryota; kingdom Metazoa; phylum Echinodermata; class Asteroidea; order Forcipulatida; family Asteriidae; genus Asterias; species Asterias amurensis. The sequence goes on from NC_092665.1 coordinate 15,653,716, forward strand.
TCTGGAGTTGATTTTTAGTGGGTGTGTGCGGGAAATTTCTGTGTAGTGCCAGAAAGTTGATACTTTGCTCGGTGGTGGTATTGTCTGATGAATACTGAAAGATGAACAAACGCTCCAACTCGTTGTGGTGGGTATTCTTTAATAAATCATCAAAATGCTCAAATTCACCTCACATCATCGCCGACAAAAAACTCTTTGTTGCACCATGATGGGACTCGGATTTCTGATGAGCTACTGTGTATCAGATGCGGACCATATATTTTTATGCTTTTTGAAACCAAAGTCGGGCAGAAAGGAGCCATGTGTGATGTCACTGCAAGGGGTCTTCAGACCATTACCATACCACCATCTTGGTCATATTCCTTGTATCCAATACCAGTAATGGATGCTAATATTCATTGTACAAAAAGGAACCGGACTATTTCTCCCTACAGCCTCAGTTTGGTTACATCGATATGAATAGGAGAAAATCAAGATGGCCGCAATATGATGGAGATTTATAGGTGGTACCTCTCAGCCATTGTGTGTGATCTCAGTGCAAAGGGTCTAGGTGCACCTCCTGTTTAAGTCTAGGCTTGGGACTTTGTTCTTTGGGATACAGTAAAGTTGGGGCCATGCACTGCAAAGTCATAACTTATCAAACTAAAACATATCAAACTAAAATCCACACTTTTAGTCTGAACTTTCCTGATTGAATGGCAACATCTTTCAAGAACAGAAACTCTTCGTTCTTTAGCATGAAGACAGCTTTATAAAGAAATGGCCTTTGTAGGCCGAGTCGGAAGAAGTGGCCTGTTTGTTCAGGCTTTTCTACTGATGAGTCTTGGCCACACTTATGTGTCAATTGTATCCAATCTAAACGGACATTTGATCAAATCCTTGAATATTAAATTTCATCGGGTCATTGTTTTTGCTTTTCTTTTGCCCAGGTGTGAGCAGTCGCTGTCGCTCAAGTACTATCTCCAGAGGTAAGTGATTCCTTTTTATTTTGTTAAATTAACTTTTTCTCCAAAGTAATTTTCTGAGAACAACCTCTGACAAAATATGGCAGAGAGAAAGTATCTGAGACATTTGGTTTTGTTTTTGTTTTATATATTTAAAAAAACTCTTAGACGGTCCAGTTTGGATCGAAAGCTAAGGCCATTTACCCTTCTTATTATACTTTAAAAAAATCTTCCGATATTATTTCCTCTGTGATTGTCAGGGTTCTCACAATGCACAAGTAACATATCGGGATGATACACCAGGAGAGTTTTCCCAGGGATGAACGAGAAAGTGCGATTAGGTCATCCAAATTCTTGGAAATCCACAGGAAATTGTGTCTAATGTAAAAAGGGCTTTGGTTTAGAATATTTTGCCCATGGAAATAGAACGTGACCCCGTTCCCAAGTGGGATTCTTTTTCTTCTTCATTTTTTATTTCAAAAAAAATTCTATCCTGTTGTAATCTCCGCTTGACTTGGACTCCTTTAGTGTGTTTTCTTCCTTGGACTTGTCATCTTCAAACCCCCTAAGGAGGTACAAATTGTACCATTAAGGGAATAACCCTGATGACCATGGTGTAGGGAAACAGTGCCTCCTTGAAGTAACAACTGTTTGTTACGTATCGCTGACTTAAGTTTCCCCGGCAGCTGTGACTAGAATATCGATCCGAACTAGAAACGTGGCCCGGGGTTTGCGAGAAGAATCTTAATTGCTTGGTTTTGTTGCGGACCGTAGTGGAAAACCGTTTCCCCGGTTTCTCTAACCTTCTCCTGTCAGAAACAGTGATACGATGATGGTATTCGGGATCGATGGTCAACGCATACTCTGGAATCGCTGAAACCATTTTTGTTTTTTGGAATGAGATGAGATGAAGTTTAGGATGCACTTTCCGGTCGTTAGTGGTCACCGGTAATGATGTAAAGAAAGGAATCCTGATGGTTATTTATCAATTAATCAATGGATAGTAATAGTTATGAGGTCAAGCCGATGGTCATTCATTGCTCACATACATGTACAGAGCTGCAAGCTCTCCCTGATTCTGCAGAAGGTTCCCTGAACAATAAACCAATTTTTGCATGTTCTGATGATCAAATTCAATTCGATGGTCAGTCAATGCTCATTACAGAGCTGCCAGCTCTTCCTGATTCTGCGGAGGGTTCCCAACAAATAAACCAATCTTTCAATCTGATGAGCAAATTCTAAAATCTCTCTAATTGAAGAAACTTTTTCCATAATATGTTCATGGGAATTTGACATATCTCCCTGATTGTTGTTCAAAATCTCCCTGATAGCAAGTTGAAAAGGCGTTAGCTCTGCACATAGCAATGTAAAGTAAGTTCTCAAAAAAGATAGGATTTAAAGGCAGTGGACACTATTGGTAATTACTCAAAATAGTTTTTAGCATAAAAACTTACTTGGTAACAAGCAATGGGGAGCTGTTGATAGTATAAAACATTGTGAGAAACGGCTCCCTCTGAAGTAACGTAGTGTTCGAGAAAGAAGTAATTTTCCACTAATTTGATTTTGAGACCTCAGATTTAGAATTTGAGGTCCCGAAATCAAGCATCTAAAAGCACACAACCTCGTGTGACAAAGGTGTTTTTTCTTTCATTAATATCTCGCAACTTCGACGACCAATTGTGCTGAAATTTTCACAGGTTTGTTATTTAATGCATATGTTGAGATACACCAAGTTAGAAGACTGGTCTTTGTCAATAACCAATAGTGTCCAGTGTCTTTAAGCAATTTTTTAGAATGAGAAAGAGATTGTTTAGTGTTTGTTATTAGGAAGGTGATTTTGCATTGATAGGTGCAGTGATAAGGCGCGATAGAAAAATCTATTTTTGTTTACCTTGACTACAGAATATTTTATAATAAATAATAAATGGCATAATGTTAAACTCGTCAATCCCCTTAAAACTTGTTTCCTATTCTGCACTGGTTCATCCACCATGGAGGAAGGCATTCTACTATAAAAAAATATTAGGAGAGCTTGTTGTAAAGTTTCTCCCAAGATGGAAAAACTATTTGAAGTTAATCTCCCTTCTGCAATGACACTGACCTCCTTCTCACTTTTTGGCACACGTGTTCTCCGGGCTGTAATGTGTATCTTGGGATATAAATCATTCTCTTGATAACTAAACGTTTTTTTTTCATTATTAGAAAGAGATCTCTATCATTGCTCTGTGCCACTTCGGCACAACGTAAACTACAGACACGAATTGCCCGTCGGCCTCAGGGGGAATATTTTGTGGTCTGATGATTTCTAGTTCGTGATTCGAGTAATCATGCTAGGCTCTTGTGTGCGGTCAGTCAACTGGAAAGACCTTTATTGGTTTGTTTTGTTACTGATTATGAAGTCACCTGTTAGCCAGCCCAAATAAATTAAGGATGATGTAATCGCAAACTTTTTGGGTTCACCATTTGGAAGAAGTTTGGTTGGAAGAAGAAGTTTCCTGGTGTGCAAGTTTGTATGAAGGCATACGAAGGTGTAAGCGTTTTGTTAAAGTAGCGCACCAGGCTTTATTATTGAACTGTGCATTTGACTTACCCATATTTCATAAATGTAACAACAGCCCTATAAGTTTTTCAAATGAAAGTGTAAATGGCCTTGCCCTTTCCAAGGTAAATGACAGGCCTACATTCTGAAAGATCCAACCCAATTACCTGCAAAACGTTTTGATATTTTTATATATAATTTTTTTCATCTTTTTTTCTCAATTATTTGCTTCATGTTTTTTTGAGGCACTTTAAGAAAGTTTAGGAGGATAACTGTTACACCTAATAATTCATAAAAGATGTCTTCAAGACGTAGAAGATTGGTCCATGTGGAAAAGAAAGTAGACAAGACTTGTGCCGAATGAGTCTTTACCATTAATCTTGCATAGCGCCCTCTCTTGATCCTTTCAGATTGTCTAGCACTACTCGGTCTGCTCTCAGGCCTAGGGACAAGAAGTTCGTCTGATTTGTTTAGACGGTATACTGTGTACACAAATCAGCAGCTACGCTCACCTATTGGGACTCGTTAGTAGAACATTATTGATGGAGATTGTTGGAGGGGATATGTAGTTTGTTAAGTGTGTGAGATTACTTTGAAGTACGAGTTTGGGATTTTTAATCTGATTGATGCAGACAACAATACCCTTTACAAGTGGCTCCAACTTAAACCTGACCTGTATAAAGTCACAGGAAATCTTTGATAATTTACTTATAAGAGTTGCTGACCACAAATCCTTGGCAATAGTTTCTTCGGCGACGCCCCGATGTCCTCCAAGAGGGTGTGACTGTCTTCTCATGTCGCTCATTGTATAATGTATGTTTGTAGTCGCTATTCTGGTGCAAGGATGTCATCAGTAACCCATTGTCCAGGTCAGACAAGTTCAACGTGTGGTCATTAACTCCCAATGATTTCACCATCAGACCAGCGGTCTACTCTATCAAATCGAATTACTCAACTGCCTCCAGTATTAAAGACAACGACTTCCCGCGGGAACTACCAGTATTCATTGATGGCTTTTACAGCACTAACCTTGAGTTGTGTTGCTTTTTTAGAATTTGAGTTTAGCAGTTTGGTTTGGTGAGGTTTCAGTTCAGTTTAGTTTATTTAATTGGATCATGAATGTATTAGATATGATAAATTTGTGTTTGTGTTCCCCTAGGTGCATTTTCCAATGCGACTATCTTTACTAACAATATTCATTGATGGCTTTTACAGCAATAACCTTGATTTGTGTTCCCTTTTCAGAATTTGAGTTTAGCTGTTTAGTTTGGTGGGGTTTCTCTTCAGTTTAGTTGATTTAATTTGACTATGAGTGTATTGGGTTTGATGTCAGTAGCAAACAGTTTAACTTGTTGTTTTCGTCGGGTGGATTTTCCATTTGATTGTATTTTTTTTTACAATATCGTTGTCCGATTGGAGCCGTTTTTATTGAGTGTTTTATAGCATATAGATCATGTTGGACCATGAACGTACTAGGTACATGTATGATGTCAGTAGTGTTGTTCCTTTGGTCCATTTGTGACTATTTATTTACAATAATAATATCATTGTCTGATTTGAACGATTTCAATCAAGTTTGTTTTGGTAAACAACATTTAAAACAACATGTAATTGTCTTAAAAGGTGTGAAGTGGTAAATTTAATGACAAGTTGTTGACAAGACACTGTCCCTGCAACCTGTTATGACCTTTGCTAAAAAGGTCAAAGACCTGACTCGAAGACAAAGTTTGGCTAAGATTTAAGACCTACTTCTGTTTGACCGTTCAACTGCTGGCATGGTTTGGAATGATAAACACTATGCCAGCCTGAAATATGATATCATGTTATGAACTTATCTACACAACTACATAGTGAATTCTTCACTGTCTAACCATTCAATCATCCACACTGTGTTTTTTGAATCATAGAAACTATTCCAGCCGGCAACTTGATAGCATGATGTGAATGCTACACAGTGTACAGTCGACCTGTCTCACCTTTCAATATCATCTACTGCGATTGATATTCAATAATAGATACACTCTGACACTAAGGCTGTAATGAGATATCATTTTGTGAATGTAATATATCCAGTTTGTACTGTAAACAGCTTTGTGGTTATCGGGTACACTAGTTTCATTTGGTGATTGGTCTTTACTATTTGGGAAATGTTACCACAGAATAACATATTTATAAAGTTGTCGTAAATACCAGTATAATTTCGAGCTTGAACTAAAGAAAATTTGACTAGAGCATCACTAGTGATCGCCGGATCAGTTTGCAGATGCTCTACCAACTGAGCTCTAAATTTATTTGTTGGTAGTCTTAGTCTACCTATTTGTCCATATCTTTGTTCGAGGGTGCCAGTCAAAAGCTGTAGTTGTTGGCTGCTATGTAGCCAGAGATCACACCCAAGTTTGTGATACAACCTGGGAAGCAGCAGCAGAGGGATCACCTTCAGGGGATGCAACTTTTTATTTCAAACATCAAGTAATAAACCACAAGGATTAATGACTGGATAAATAACAATTTTGTACATCAATTGTTATCTTTTAAGTTGAAAAAAATAGGAGGTACACTTACAACTTTTCAAAATTGGTTTAGATGTCGACAGACCTTGATATGGCAATCTGAGTGATTTGAGCCCTCTGTTGACGATTGTTGTCCATTCAGTGTTATTACCTGTACGCTCAAATGGCGATCTGCCGCAGGGAAGAGATACGAGCGAAAATCAATAGTATTTGATTGAGCAAGCAGAGTCGTGTGTGTCACTGCAGTTGCTTTCGCTGCGATGAACACTAGAGACTTGCTGAGGTTTATTTCCTGTAGAGGAATCTACTCTAATGGTAGCTGCGAAGCTGGAAACCTTTCTTGTAATGGCATTTTGTAATACGGGTCTTTTTACCATGGCTTGCTTGTCGTGTTTAATGTTAAAGGAGCAGTCCGGGTTTGAAATTAGACAACTGGGAAATGAGTAAAACAATTAGTTTGGATATTGCAAGTCAAAAACTGAATTTTTGAAAACAGTGATTTTTTTCCCGGTTTTGCCACTTTTTTTCTTGTGACTTGATTGATGACTGATTGAGCTGAAACTTTCACAGGTTTGTTATTACATGGTGTTTTGGATAACATCAAGTGTGGATACTGGTCTTTGAAAATTAATAATTGGGAGACACATGTGCTTTTAAGTTCACCTCTTTGTCAATTCCTCGAACACAGCTACTTGATTTAGATGCAGTAATTAATTCATTCATTCATTCATTAAACTAATTAATGAGGTAAGGTTTTAATTAAACTGTATGTATTATGTCAACATTGCCCACCAGATGTAACCTTTTATGTTGTTTTGTCGTCACAAAAATCAAAGCGAACAGTAATTTTATTCATCTGTACACTTCTCTGACGTATCTAGGGGTTTGGTCTACGTAGGTTGAAATCTACCTCTGATGTATGTTCGATGCATACTTAAACAAAACCAAAGGAGTTTTTCATTAGGCTATCCTAGCAAATTGCGGATTTTCTCACTGACGTCAACCCGTCGAAAGAGAAAGTTCTATCTCAAAACTGGGTCATTAACATTCCTGGTCATTTTCCTGTTAGTTCGTTTCTTTACTTTTGACGGGAACGGTGAGACTGTGCCAAGGTGGCTTTCATGAACCGATACGGAATTAAGCCTCGCAGCAAAACAGAAAAAAAGACCTTCTTACCGTTATCCTGATTTCCTGCGAGCTGTGCTCGCCTTCTGCCGTCGTGACGGGTTGCAACTTTGCCCTGATTGTATATTGCTTTTGCTGTCGTGCGCCGTCTACACGTATGTGACTGCCATAATCAAGAGAGCCTATCCACACAAAAAAAGAAACAGAATAATGGGGAAAGATTTCAGGGCGACAATTACAGAAAGATCAATTGAGGCTATTAGAGCCCAAAGACCGAGGCCGTTGATATTTTATTTCTATCTCTCTCTCTCTCTTTGTCTCGGGTGGGAACCCCGCTCTGAGGGTTTCCTCTCCGCCGGGTTCTTAGTCTCTCAATAAATATCCCTGTGGATTTTTTTGATTTGGTTTTTAACTCACCATTGGCAGTTGGGAGACAAAAAAAAAGAGAGAAAGAAAAGACTTGCGGTTATGACCCAGATCTGGTGGCGATGAAAAACAAGTTGGGTGTCCGTTTGACGTTTTTTAATTAGTGCTGTCTTCCCCCCCCCCTTCTGTCTTGCTGATATTCTGCACGGTGAAAGAGGTTAAGGTTTTTGACGATTGACAGTGACACCCCCGAGGTCCCTCGAACAAACTGAAAGCCAAAGTTTACTGAGCGTGTGTGTTCTTGAAAAGGGCATGGGTTATAAAGCCAGGTTCAGATGGCGGATTATCAAATATAGGGGGAATTCCCATACAGGGCTGGTTAACTGGGGCCCTGTTGGAAACCATGGCTTGGCCACTGTAAGTTGTTTTGAGAAAGTGCAGTGTTGGTAATGGACTTCACTCAGTGGACAGAACCTCAGCAGTAGCCAAAGTTTGAGCTGTGGTTTTGAAAAATGGCAAATGGATACAATGAGTCGAACCCAGTTCACACTTCATAGACAATTTCCAATAAGCAAAACCCCAGGGAATTCCTGGAGAGGTTGTTTGAAGAATAGAGTCTGACCTCCTTTTAGAAAGCAAGTTATCGTCACTGGTTGTTGAGCAGTAAACTCAGAGAATCCGACCGAAATAGCCTGGGCCCAATTTCATAGAGATGCTAAGCACAAAAATTTGCTAAGCATGAAATTTCTCCCTTGATAAAAACAGGATTACCAACCAAATTTCCACGTGATTCTCAGGATAAGCAAACAACAGCTGAATACCAGTAACAAACAATATGCAAAACATAGAAATTTGGTTGGTAATCCTGTTTTTATCAAGGAAGAAATGTCATGCTAAGCAAATTTGTGTGCTTAGCAGCTCTATGAAATTGGGCTCAGCTCTATTGTGGCATCAGTTCTCCCAAGCCAACACACCTTGTTGATAATTAAGGCACTGGTGGGCTAACAAGGTTAAGGTGTCAATCTCTAACTTCATTCCTTCCATATTAGTCAGGTTTGAATTCATTACAGCCATCATCAGTGACTTGGTTGTCACTTTCTCCTGTCAGAATTCCCCAAGAGACTTTATCGCAGTAAGACTACTTCTGTTTGGGTCTGACCAATATCATCCAGATAGATAAATGGTTTTTGATCTTTCGCCTGCCAGTGGGGTCTTTCACCAGGGATGAGAAACTTAAGACCTTTATCTGAATTCAGACTTTTCTACATGTATATGCCTGCCCTGTGAAAAAAAGTAATTGATATTTTCTCAATGTATAAAAAAACCTATTCTTTTATCTGCTTCTTTTGTGGTGAGGATACTGTTTCCAAAATTTCATTGAAATCTAAGTCCAGGGATTATGTCATCAAGGTACCTCCTAAAATGTAGACGATGGTTTCAGACATTTTAGTAAGCGATGACTCACCCCTCTTTCACACGAGGCAATTTGTATACAAGCTTATACTCTACAAACAGATTTTTGAAATTCGCACCTTCCGTTTACCCAGTGTGTAAAGAAAAGCCTCTATCTAACGATTTTACCCCAATTCCCCTACCTATGTCGTCATACTCCGACGGTCCTCGAATACCAAATCATATATCCCGTCAATCGACTTTGCGTATGCGGCGACAGGCTGGCATCGGAAGTGCATTAACTCTGACTCAAGCAGGATGATGGATTAGCTGAAAACATCAATACATCTTCTTCAGTTTCTTCCCCATCCCCCTTCTTCTTTCTTAATGTGGACGATGCTGGGGGTTCCTCCTGCTTTACTTGCCTCACCGGTAGCTAGAAGCACTTGTCTTCTTGGCTATTGATTCTTGCTATGCGTGGGTCAGGGTCATTTGCCCTAGTTATTGTAAGAGACAATCGCCGCTATCTCAGATTGCTTGAAACATCTGACGTGCTGAAATAGTGTTTTTGTCTGAGGGATTGTGTGTACTATTCTAAACCTGTGTACTTTTCTAAACCTGTGTCACTATTTAGTATTTACTATTTACAATTTTTCTGTTTTTAACCGAAAATCTGATTGTGTTTTTAATTTTTTTTATAATGTAGATCAATTTTCTTTTAAAGTGAACAAATCATACAGAATGCCCTAGATTGCAAAGTAGGGCTTTTCAAACCAAAGATAAATGTATGTAAGCATGCTACGCGCTCACAGGCTTCTGCGCTCGAAGAGTTTTTATGCCCTCAAGTTTTCACGCTTTGCACTCACAGTTCAGGGTTTTTTGAACAGCCTATCACATTGCTGTTTTAAAATCAAACGGGGTGTTTTTACAGCATCATTTTTGAGGCAACCGCTTCGCTCATTGTTGAGATACTTTTCTTAGAAACTTAAGTTCCAAGGAGAATGAGCAGTTTCCAGGAACCATTGTGAAAAATTCCCACACTTTATTCACACCCACTCTTTAAAAAAATCGTCACCCTTTTAAAACGGCAGAGAGAAAAAAAGAGTAAATTGTGTTGCCATAGAAACCATTCTCCATGACAGGTGATTCTCTTCGTCCGAGGATCTCTTCTTTCCATCCCGTCCGTTTCTTTTCATCCCGTACAATCTATTTAGTTGCCTACTGTATCGGGTTGCGCGGAAATATCTCCCGAGTTTAGCCTTTTAACCTTATTGATGGCAAATACTTCTTCTCTGTTTGCCCTTCTCATTGAGGGACTCTGGCAGACGATTCTATCGAACGAGAAGCTTGACTTTCAGAAAAAATTAACTTTGTATGCTCAGATGAATCGAATACTGAATAATCGTGAGTATCTGCAGTGATTTTCTTCTATCGAAAATGCTCATTGATAGGACAGGAACTAAAAATTTCATTTTGTTTTCTATTGATTTTTGGCCCTTTTCTGATCTCTGTGTGTTTCTTATTTTGTGTTCGTCCGAACACCGATGTTTGTTAAAAACTTTACTCAGTACTTCCCCGCGTCCTGTGATGAAAAATTTTACTTGGTTTCATGTTACTCTCACTTCGTATTTTGTGAGAAATAATTCTGTCCATTGGAATTTCCTATGTTGTTTTATAAAAAAATCACACACATCTATTTCGGGACAAGATGCACCTTTCCAGACTTCGGCGTTGATCCAAGCGGATCTGTGCCTGAATGCCATACAGATGAGGTTTATCTCCATGCTTTGTGAATCCATCTTAAGAAATCCAGCCGCATCCGGGAGCCATCCAAGATGCTCCTTCTATTTGCTCCTCGTGTGTACAGATGGTTACAGGTGCACTTTTTTATTAGCTCCCTGGGGGTTTGTATCGTCTTCGTATCTTTCTTCCCTCCTCCTCCTCCTTGGGTGGACTACTAAAAGTGCCAGGCCATCCAATCATCCACTCTTAAAGGTACTGGACACGTTTGGTATATTGTCAAAGACCAGTATTCTCAATTGGTGTATCTCAACATATGCATCATTAACAAACCTGTGAAAATTTGTTGATTTGTCATCGAATACGCAAAGTGAACTATTAAAGAAAAAACACCCTTGTTGCATTACTTTGTGTGCTTTCAGATGCATTAAAAAGGCTTCAGCTGAAGTATTTTATTATTTGAGTGAGAAATTGCCTCTTTCTCAAAAACTACGTTACTTCAGAGGGAGCCGTTTCTCACAATGTTGTATAGCATCAACAGCTCTCCATTTCTCGTTACCAAGTAAGTTTTTATGGTAACAATTATTTTGAGTAATTACCAACAGTGTCCAGGGCCTTTAAAGCTGATCGGGGTGACACATACGACTGCACTCCTTAGTTTCTTCTTTTGAAGTATTGACCCCTTGGATTTTGGAGAAGGAGACATCGATGATTCGCTGACTACTGTTTCTTTAACAAGCCAATGTCCCGTTGATTGTTTTTTAAGAATTCAAAGGCTGATTTTACGTTTCTTACAAATCTAATGTCGGGAGAAAACAGAGTCAGCCTTACTAAGATTTGTAAGCCCTCAAATATTCTAATATAGACAGATTTGAGAGCCCAAGAAAAGGTGAAGTGTAAAAAGTTGGCCAATTTTGACTTGGGGTTGTTGTTTTCAAACTTGAGGTATTTCGGAGTTTGGATAAATGGTGCTTTGTCTAGAGATTTAGGGACATCTGTCAAGATTGAAGCTTGGATGGTTGGAAAATAACACAGTTTCTATCCATATATCTATTTTCCCTCATGGTTTTTTGTGTATTTCCATTGGTTAAAAAAGTACACATGCCCCAGGCCGCAACATCACAGAGAACTAATATCATTACTTCCCATATCAGACTCATCTCCAAGCATTCTTGTGGTCACAGAACAACAAGCTGAGCCAGTGAGAGCCATTCCTCGCCAATATTACCCGTATTGTGTGTCACTAGCGTGCCCATCACCCCCAGTATCGAGAATCAATATCAAGTCAAAAGATTAGGGCATGATGTTTACCTTCAGACTCTGAATGGCCCACCCGATGAAGCGAACCAAAATGCACTTGAATATCCGACGGGGTTCAGTGAGAACTGGACACTAGGAGCACCTCCACCTCGTCATCGCTCAGTGAGGTTCGCTCTTAAAGACCAGCTGCTGTTTAGAATTCCAAATGTGAGAGGTTTTTTGAGGATGAATTGGACATCTTCGCTCGTCTTCGTGGTTGTTTGGATTTGGATGTGACAGTTGGAAGATTTGGATGGTTTAATAATACGACAGGGCGAAGCATTGCATCTGGAAAGAGTTTGAAAGGAAATTTAGTTGAATTGGATTCATTGAGGTAAGCTGGTCCTACTTGAGAGGAAGGCGTAGGAGTTAGATTAAGGAGATAGTCTTAAAATGTTGTCCAATCTGTTTACCGCACAATTTGTTGGGATTGTCCTATTTACCTCTTTATAACAGGAACAGCAAAGCAAAGAAACACAGTGCAGAAATGAGATTCTGGGCTTTTTATAAGCAAAACCTAGTTTTGAATTTTTGAAAATGAAATAGTAGACTATTAACACCTGGTGGATGAAATGTTGTGGATGAAATGGGTCAAAGCATCAGGCAGATCTGAAGAAAACTTTTTCTGAACTTTGAGTTTAAGAAAAATTGATACTGAAAGAACTGTTGGGACTGTTTGTCAGTAGGACCAATGTTTAATAATTAAGGTAATGTTTCATAATTTAGATCTCAAAAAAGTAATAATCCAAAATGTACTCACCTTTTTCTGGTAAGCGAAATAGCTTTATGCTTAGGAATTTGTTAAACTCAAGTGGCTTTTTCTCCCATTACCATATTTTTACCTTGTTAGTTCTGTGCAAATCTGTAAGTATAAATATTGTTAATTTGGCCAACTTTGTGCACAGCCTTTAAAATTGCAAAAACTAGTTAAAAGCCTGACGCTTCGACCCTAGCAGAGCCTTTCACGAAGGCTAACAAAAGTTGGTTCAATTGAAAAATCAATTGGAAGATTACAAAGACCGCCTTAGCGGTGCCAAGTGATGCATTTCACATCTTAACCCATCCATATTGATTCCTCGAATAGATGGAATTTTGATCTTCTATTGTCCGATTCCATTGTTCTGCCACATTCCATCCCCAGGACATCCGATTGTTTGTTCCTTAGCAGGTCAGTTATTGTCTGGAGAGGAAACATTTTGGGGGGTTCCTCATTGTGACGAGGTCTAGCCCTCTCATTGTCCGAGATGACAGCGTCAAAGGAGAGATAATCTGTGACATCAATGGAGCCATGGGTCCCTGTTTGGTTTAGAATTATCAACACAGAATCCCTGAAGAATAGATACAGTGCTAGATGCGATGCCTTGCCTATTGTCTGTATTGTTTCCATGTGCTTGTAACAGTTCTTAATGATATTTGGGTTGGTGGGTTGGGGGGGGGGGTGGGGAGGGTGGCTAGGTGTGTGGGTTTATTTACACCTTAAGCCCGTTTCACACGAGCTTTCTAAACCATGGTCGTTGGGAACGAAATCACATTCCCGTTATATAATCACAAATTTGCGTCGTGTGAAATGAATCCGAGTGATGAAATCGCCAGGGACCCGCGTAATAAACAACCGGGACCAAGACCTCCTCCAAAAAATCGCAACCCTGTTTAGAATCGCCGGATCACTCGTGTGAAACGACACACAGTAGATTACAAAGGTCCTCGGTGATCGCACAACGATCATGCATGCACAAACCATGGGGTTTCTTTACGCACAAACTTTTAAGCAGTACACGTCATTACCTGATGGAGAAAGTTCGTATATTCCACATCCAACAAAATGGTGTCGGCAGCACAAATTGAAAATTAGTTTATTTTATGCTTTCCTCAAAGTCAAAGTTTGTTTCTATGACCAAGAAGCTTCCGATCAAGAAAGCCTTGAATCTGGCCTTTCCGCTTGCAATTTCAAATAAAATGCTTTCGGATACATTCATCTTTGGAGTCGGGACGCTGAGAAATCGTTTATTTGTTATCATTTTGTCAATTTCTTTGATATCCAAACGGCTTGACGTTGCAAAACATGTAACGACTACCCAGTGTCATTTTGATTGCATCAAAAACGGGAAAGAAAATCTGTAAACACACGTGTGCAGATAGACTTGACAGTCAGTCCTTTTGATGTTCAACGAAAGCATACACATCGCGCGCACTGCACATACAAAACACAAGTAGGACTTTTCCTTACTCTATTACAGGAGGTAGTAAGAATTTGGTTGTGATCAATCGCTGTACAATTGAAGTACATGTATTTCGCCGCAAATTCTCCACACATGCATACTCTGCCGACGTCAACATCTAGCAAGGGTTGAATCCGATCGAGAAACACTCTGAGCGTCTTTTAACGCACGCAAAAAATAGTGGTGTGGACGCAAACCCTCTCGCTTATCTCTCGTTTTTTAATTTAAATTTACACTGAATGAACTCGGAGAACACATTATTTTAAGGTGAAAAATCCGGAAGATTCTTATGCCTGGAAAACACATTGGTGCGCCAAAAAATGATCGATGGTAACCTAAAGCAAACACATGACATTGCACGGGACACTGACAGAGCACCAGCGAACTGATAAACAACCCACAGTGCGATCTCGCATAAACAAGGGACGTCGGGAACGCAATGTGCGTGGTCGTGTGAATGTTGGTCATGAAATCGCAAACAACCTTTGTGACAGACGACTGGCGCCCACAACAAGGGACGTTGGTCTTCGGCTCTCGTGTGAAAAGGGCTTTAGACACCAGCCCAGACACAGCAACATCATGTGGTACTCCAGCTACTTGTTAGCAGGGTAAGTTACGAGACACTCATTTCTGTAAGTAGGATTTGAAACTTAGTATGGTAGGTGAACACTAATTACTGTTCAAGTTGAAATGAGAGGAGTCTGATAGATGTTGAAATCGAGTTTGATTTGATGTGTTGTCTGTTAATGAGAATGAATGGCAGTAATCTTTATCACACCGCAGCCATCTTCGTGACTCTACCCCCTGTAGTATTGTATAATTTATGTAGAAGTTGATATTTCCCAAGGCAGTTTTTTAAACAAATGGCATCTTCAAACTCAGAAAGTAATTGACCCTTTTAACACTAGACAGTTTTAACAACTATATGCATTTAGCAAAAACGTAAAGATGCTAGATTTCATTGCTCTTGTCACAAAAGTGGTCTGCAAGATCTTGCTACGAATCTGTTAAAGACAGTGGTGAAGATGATTATTTTTTTTCTGAAATTTGTTTTAGTGACAGACAATGTAAACTACTCAGCGAGACATTCTGCATTGGTAGAGAGAAACCCACTCAAACTACAGTCACCCTACCATTACAATTTAATCTGTCTCCAATTGCGGCGGTTGCCATGGTAATCTAAGAATGTCTAGTCTTTTTATAACCTGTGGATATACTTCCTCTGACCTGGTTGGTTCCCTTGAACCGACAAAAATCGCCCGTGCTCAGAGAGAGAGCCCTCCATGCCGGTGTTTAGATGGCATTTGGCGTTTCCTCCCCTTTTGTAAATATGTCCTTCTTGATCTGACAGAGTGTACATTTGCAAGCATTTTCTCCCCCTGAAGCGTGTGACTCTAGAATCTAGTCAGAGAGAGAGGATTGCCAAAACACTCACTGCATTTGACGGCTTCGGAAATGACAAACGAAAACAAATAAAGTACTTGCCGACCAAGAATACAGTTGTCTCCTTCTCCTGACAAAACAATGGTAATCCCTTTTTAGATATCAAGAGTACCAGACGTGATGTCGGAATGATTGCGTCTTGAGTGGATAAACCGGGGAGGATAATCTGGATTGGAATGACTGGAATTAGGGATTAACGTAAGACGTATCGAAGGCTGAGATGGGCACTTGGGTATAATAACAATGTACTTCTTTTCTTTCAAGTAAAGGCACATTCTCAATGGCAACTTTTTATGCGCAGCCTTCTTAAAAGTTGCCCACGTGCTGTTTATCACCTTGAAACAGAGTCTGGCAAGTGGAAGTGGATAATGAAATTGTACAAGTGACATTAGCATTTCTCTAAGATGTTTAAAAGTAGACTTTGAACTGAAATTTCTTTACTTGTTTCATTGTGTCTGTCATTATGGAACATACCATTAAAGGGAAGGTACACGTTTTGTAATTGTCAAAGACCAGTCTTCTCACTTCGTGTATCCCAACATAAGCATAAAATAAATAGCCTGTGAAAATTTGTGCTAAATTGGTCATTGAAGTTGCGAGAAAATGATGAGAAAAAACACCCTTGCTGGACGAATTTGTGTGCTTTCAGATAGGAATAAAAGACTTCTGGCTAGAAGTCTTTTATTATTTTAGTGAGAAATTACCTCTTTCTCAAAAACTACGTTACTTCAGAGGGAGTCATTTCCTACAATGTGTTATACTATCAACAGCTCTACAATGCTCGTTACCAAGTCAGTTTTTAATTTAATATTTGTTTTGAGTAATTACCAAAGGTGTACCTTCCCTTCCTAATTTGAGTTGTAAAATGCTTTTGTTACCTACCCGAACACACACATTTTTGAAGACTTTGGTTTGCAGTTAATTGTGTTAGTTACTAGTCAGCAGGACCACAGTTAGCTCGTTATTTCCCAATCCCTCAGAAGTCTATGTTTCAAATGAAATAGGAAGGATGTTCAACATTGAACAAGCCAGCCAGCTGGGCCACTCAGAGAGTATTTTGACTGGTCCTCGGGTGTTTTAACTGGGGTTTGGCAAGCGGACCACTGTTAACGATGAAAACTAAGATTATCGCCGGTATCCGGTTTTTACAGAAGTAGAGTTATTAAACGTTGCATGGTCAGACTGCTGCTGGTCGGTATTGATTTGAGTCTTTAATAAGAGTTCAGAGCAGATGGCTTTATAGATAGGGGGTCTTATCTTTAGGGTAATGTCTTAACTCTGTGTGGAGACACAAGGCGGAATTCCATTATATTTCCTTCATTTGTTTTTCGAGGGGACTTCATTTTAGGATGCCCTGGAAAAAGTGCAACTTAGAGGGTCAGCTTGAGGGTATCTGTCCCACCTTACCCTCATCAAGTGCGATTGACTTAATTAGACGTTTCCTCTGGGAAATACCACTTTATAAATGAACTGGGCCCAATTTCATAAAACCTGTAATGACAAAAACTTGTTAAGCACAACCATTGTTGCTTCACAGAAACAGGTGAGCCAAAATTACATTAAGTTTACATTGGTGTGACTTGTGCCCCGCTCAATTTTTGCTTAGCAAAGAAAATTCTCAAGCTGTATCTTCTGCTTATATCAGCTATATGAAATTAGCACTGGGTCCAATTACATAGAGCTGCATAAGCAGAAAAAAGTACCTAAGCACAACAAAAGTAAAAAATACCATGTCGCATGTACAATTTGTGACTTGTGTCCTGTTCATTTCTGCTTAGCAGACAATTATTGTTAAGCATTTTGTCTGCACAGTATTTATAATTTTGATAGAGGACTATATAGAAATCAGCTCCACTCGTTGATGAAATTAAAATATTGCATTTTTTTCTGTTCCTTCGCTTTCTATGAAAGCAACACTTCACCATGTCTGCAACCTTTCCTGTACTCTGGTAATAGGTGGCGAACTAAAAAGGAAGAAATCTGATCTAGCGAAACCGGAACTCTTCTCTAATTTGCCACTCTCCCTGTTGATAGAAAACAACCTCAAACCGTAGTCTCCATTAAGCTTCCTCCATTGCGCATTATTTGCATTCAGGAGGAAGTATTGATCCTGAAATATTCCAGGAAGGAAGATAGAAACAGAGAGTAATAAAATATATGGGGCGTAACAAGAGACAAACATCAGGCAGAGAGGGCTGAACCCCCCCCCCTTCTCCCTGCCCCCCCCTTCCCCCTGCTCCCTCCTTCTCCCTTCTCCCTGCCCCCCTTCCCCCCCCCAACACCATAACCAGGGCCCAGTTGCAAGTTGCTTGCCTCATTCTAGTTAGTAAAATCGATTTGTTCTGAGCAACTGTTATGTGCATAAAGGCGGGGTATACTTATTGTTAATTGTCAAAGACCAGTATCCTCAATATGTTTATTCCAACATATTTATGAATATCACACCTTTTAAAAACTTTGAACTCAATTGGTCATCAAAGGTGCGAGAAAATAATAACAGAAAAAAGCACCCTTGTTGCATAGAATATTAAGAGTAACTATAAATATAAATATGAATAGTAAACTTGCGGGTACAACCATGCCTGGTGGAAGAAAGGCTTCATTTGGTTGGGTTGCCGCTATGTTTTTACTTAGCAGAAAATTTGTAAGCAATATTTTTTATTCATACTAAATTGCTATGTGTGTTTTTATCGTCAAGGATTTTGAATAATTAGAAGTTAAATGAAGATTTGCATTCATACAAAAATACAGTCTTCGTTCGACTTGTTTTCTTGTTTTGCTACACCCGAGACTTGCACAGTCTATTACAAATGTTGTCTCTCAGAAATAAGACTTCCACACGTGTTGTGATGCCTCAAGAAAACTTAGCAAGTAATTCTTTCTTATTTTCAATTTGGATTTCACTACTATCTATCAAAGATTGACGCAAGCTGAGCATCTATACCATAAGCTTCAGACTTCAAGGATCAATTCCAGAAAAAAAAAGGTTTAAAAGATCCCCTGTTGATGATCTTGTTTACCTAAAAATAGACAGGAATTAAGTTCAACTTCAGATTGGAAGTTAACCACATTGTCTGGCGGTCAGTTACCTGTGCTGCGGAAAAAAAGGTCTCAAGCAAAAGAGGAATCAAGGAGACACATTTACCTCTGACATTTTTTCTTCTCTTTTGAAGTATTTCGTTCTTTTTTTTAATAAGTCACTCCGCTCTGAGACAGCTCTCAGATAGCCTCGGACCAGTTCATCGACATGATGTTTCCTGCGTTCAGCTGCATGTGTTATTGCCCATCAATGATTAATTGGAAAGCACATTCAAATTAGAATCCACGTCCTCTGAAAGTTCTCGGTATGTGTGGGGAATTTTTAGTCGTTGCAAACTTTATGAGGAGTGTTTTGGAAAGCAATAATTCACAAATGTATGCTGGAGAGCACATTGAAATGAGAATCCTGTCCTCTGGAAAGTTCTCGTTATGTGCTGGGAATTTTTTTTAGTTGCAAACTTTTTCACCAGTATGCTCTGTGATTGCAACATGGTCTCAATTTTTTGTATATAAATAAATAAATAAAAGGTATTTATAATGCGCTTTTCCAAAACATGATCAAAGCGCATAACAAAGAAAAGGATAAATTAATACTTGCAAGAAACAAATCATTAATCTACTATTTAGGAAAGAGATAAGTTTTAAGTTTTTTCTTAAAAGTAACAACGCAAGAAGATTTACGGACATGAATTGGGAGATTAATGTGGGCTTTGATAGTAGATTTCAAGTAATGTCTGTATTTTGTGCTGCAATTTCTCTGTCACATTTGTTTAAACTGGATGCTCTTCCCTCAATAGACCGATCCATTAAAGCTCCGCCGCATTACGTATTGACCAATCACAACCCATTGCACAACCAAAAGTCGGACAAATTAGGGTTCGACATGCCTGTGCGCGTATGCTTGGCGGGCGCGACAGAGTTGTGCAGAATGGCATTGGATAGGCTCACGTGTTCTTGCTCACACGTGCGCCGTGGGCGGAGCCTAATGGATCGGTCTATTGTCTGACCATGGGCAAGTATCCGGCCGTGTTGGTATTGCTACAATCAGTAGGGGATGTCATCATTTCAAGTCAAGACTATACATCCTGAAAACCAGCAGTGTGAATTCTTCAGTCAAATGTTATGAGGGGAGCGGCGTCGCTAGAATCACCGTAGGTCTTTTAGTATTTTTAAAGAGGGGAACAAGTAAGATTTATTTTTTTTATCTTAGGTGTAATTCAACCCAACTTCAAAGATACTATGTACTTTAAAACTGTAATCCAAACATAGCTCTTTATACCTGTCATAAAACGAGCCATATAAGATGTCTGCGGGGTGTGATCATTAGCGCTGAGTATAAAAACCTGTGTAGTACGATTTTTGTAATTCAACACCTGGGACCAGTTTCAGTAGAGTAAGTTTCACTAAGCACATATATGATGCTTAGCATACTGCTTAGTGTATTACATACTAAGGATGGGTTACATCTCAACTTTTGTTCAGCAGTTTTGTTTTTGGACTATGTCTGAGGAAGATACTATGATGTGAAAAAAATTTCTTAGCACAAAAAGTAATAATGGTATATGTTTTTTTTGTTTTATTCGAGCCTGAAAATAACAAATAAATAGTCATAGTTCTGTAGTACCGCTGCCGATATTTTTGACTGGTCAGCCGAACCAGTTGGCAAGATGTTTCAGCTGGTCCGCTGCGGTTTCCACTGGCATTTGGCCAGCAGACCATTGTTAAGGGCGAACGCTGGTATTTCATACGAAGGATGGAATACCATCCTAATTTTTTTAGCAGTTTGGTATTGAACAATGCCTAGAGAGAGGCTCCTGTTAAATGTGAACGAGTTTCTTATCTGACAATTTCTCTATGAACAATTTCTCTTAGCACAAATGATAATGCTTAGCATATTGCTTAGCTTATTATGTACGAATGATTGATTATCATCTCTCTTTTTTAGCAGTTTTGTGTTTGAACACTGTCCAAAGAGAGTCTTCCGTTGAGTGTGAAGGAGTTTCTTATCTGATGTCTTCTCTTGCCTCCTGGCAGCTCCTGTAACTTCCTTAAATTGTATCCATTCATCTCCATCAGAAACACATCTCAAATTCCTCGAGCCGCTCATAAAATACACATAGTTTTTTAAAGTTTTTTTTATGGGATGGCTCCAGGATTCTGTGCAAATATGTATCCAGTCTACAAAAGAAGTTCCCGGTTTTAAGGCAATGAAGAAAGATATCCATCTTGGCTCTTGGGGCGATCAGAGTCGGGAAGGACTGGGTGATTCAACCAAGCTTCTTTTCACAGAGTCATTTGACATAGTGGCTTAAAGGGAAAGAGTACCTGTGTTTTTTTGGAATCGTTTGATAGTTTTAATCCTAAATAAATGTAGATATAAAATAAAGGCAACAAAATAGTTAATGGCCTGATGTTTCAACTCTTGCAGAGTCTTAATCTCTAGAGGCCAACATGAAAAGGTAACTAAGTGTATATAAAACAAAGCTTACCTGTGTGAGAGATTCATTTAAAAAAAATGTAGTTGTTTTTGAGATATCACCGAAAATCTAGGATACAAAACGTCATTGTTAAATATCTGTCTGAAAGCTTATTGTTTAAGATGTTTTTACGGGAACTATTTTATTTTCCCCTGTGAATATTGTTTTCTGTGAAATGAAGTCATCTTCGAGAAAACTGTATCCCAAAACCTTAAAAAGCACAGCAGCTGATTCGGGTCATTAACAATAAAAATAACACGAAAGCTCTTATTTTCATCTGTTGGTATTTGATGAGAAATAATTAAGTGCCTGATATTGGCTTGACTCTGACCTCTTTAGATTATTAATAAATAATTCCATGTCTTGAAGATATAATTTGTGATTCTGCAGAAGGACTTACTGACAAGAATTCATAAGACACAACATGTTTTCTGAGATGTTTTTGTAATGAAGCCTAGATGTTTCTCATTGCTGGAGGTTGCTGTTTTAATGAAGATGTTCAAGTAGCATTAAGACACAATTTATTTGGATGGGATAAAGTTGAAGACGCTCTTCACCTGGCGGATTATAGAATTTACAAAGCCTTGCCTTAAGGAGCAAACATCGTTATGTTGAGCTTGTGTTTATGTCATGGAGGAGCAGATCATTCTGTGAAGTTAATTAATTCATCTCCATTTGTTGGGAATTATTGAAGACTTATCTGTTTGGCTTGATGATTTCTTCAATTGAAGTTAAAGAAATTTATTCTCACCGATTTCTAAAACATTTTGGGGGTTAAGCAAAGAAAAAATTACTAGAGTGTGACTTGAACTTGCGACTTCTGGATTGAGTGCCAGCTCACTACCAACTGAGCTATCTAACTCTACTGTTGGCAGTCACTATTATGTCAATATAATTGGTCAGGGGTGCCAGTCAAAAGCCACACAACCTGTAACTGCCATATAGCCAGGGATCACACCCAAGTTTAAAAAACAACCTTGGAAGCGGCAGGAGAGGGATCACCTTAAAGAGGTGCATTTCTTTATTTCAAATATCAAGTAATAATTCACAAAGGAAACTGACTGGGTTAGAGCTTACAAACTTTACACAACCTTGAAGGCATTGTTTTTTGTGCAGTTTTCTGTCATTTCGTTTCAAAACCAAAAATGCAAAATTACATTCTTGGAAAGGCTTTTTCTAAACACCTCAGTTAATTCATTTCTGATTGTAGCCCTTTAATCCTATCAAGTTCAAAGCAGGTCGTTAAACTCTAGGCGTCAAGACACTAAGCACTTCTGTT
This sequence comes from Asterias amurensis, assembly GCF_032118995.1. Taxonomy (NCBI): domain Eukaryota; kingdom Metazoa; phylum Echinodermata; class Asteroidea; order Forcipulatida; family Asteriidae; genus Asterias; species Asterias amurensis. The sequence continues at coordinate 15,676,088 of NC_092665.1, forward strand.
ACAAACTTTTGTCAGCGTCGAGAAAGACGAGTCAACGAGAGAGCCTCTAGCAGACACAAGATCTCTTGTTGGTTTGTCTGACTTTACTAATTGTCTCATTCCAAAATATCGTTTGTCTCCTCAGGAGGATTTGCGGACCCAGGAATTAGACAAACTAATTTGAATCAAGTGACCTTCAGAATCCCTCAAGGTCGCTAGGTTCTTTTTTCCAAAGTAATTTAGTTTGTGTGTGTGCATGTTTTGGATTTCTATGTTTGGTTTTAAAGGAACACGTTGCCTTGGATCGGTCGAGTTGGTCTTTGAAAAGCGTTTGTAACCGTTTTTTATAAAATGCATATGGGTAGAAAGATGTTGTAAAAGTAGAATACAATGATCCACACAAAAATGCCTCGAAATTGCGTGGTTTTCCTTTTACCTCGTCGACTAACACGTCGGCCATTTATGGGGGTCAAAATTTTGACTCCCATAAATGGCCGACCATGTTAGTTCCTACAGTAGAAGGAAAACCACGCAATTTCGAGGCAAACTTGTGTGGATCATTGTATTCTACTTTTAAAACATCTTTCCAACCATATGCATTTTATAAAAAACGGTTACAAAGGCTTTTGTTTTGACCAACTCGTCCGATCCAAGGCAACGTGTTCCTTTAAGGAGTTGTTTTACTAGGCCTTCTTCGCTTTACAAAGCTAGCGCAACAGTTCTGTGCTTGTGATCATAAGCAGAGAATTCAGTAGCAAAAACAAAATGAGCTCATGATCTTTAAGTTCACAAGACCTGGAGGGCAAATGCTTCCCCTCCTTCGACCCCCTTCTCATTTGTTCTAAAGTGAAGACATGAGATCGGGGATTCCTAGTTTTACTCCAGAAAGTCAAAGTCAATCAGTAACCCACCTTTTATATTTTTCTTTAAAATGCCAAATGCCAATCGGGGGAGGGGGGACAGGGGGAATCGACAAACACTTATCGACAACATGTTTCTTGGAGTGGTTTAATACCATCCGGAGATGGAGTAGCTTTTTCAGGTCTTGGAGGGAGGCAGAGCGACGCCAAACCAATGTCATTGATCATCCTAAATGGTCACGTCAGGTCAATGGACGTGACTGCTGCCGCTCCTTCTCAAGTTCTGAACGAAAAACCTGACGGAATCGGAGTTGTTCGTACGGATGTTTGAAAATGTTAAACTCTAATATATTACTTGATACTTGCGAGTTGGCCAACTTTTGAAAAAATAGGTTTTATAAACTGAAACTTCCTCCCTTGCCTTCTCTCCGTGGAGGGGGGGGGGTCTTCCCCATTCAGAGAAACCTTGGCTTCGCAACCTTCACAACAAGAATTTATAAATAAATGGGAAAAAATAAAATTTACCGGAAAAGTACCTTCTGTTACCTCTGATACCAGTATCAGTTTATTAATCAATCCGTAGTCAATCAATCAATCAATCAATCAATCACTCAATCAATTAATCAATCAATCAATCAATCAATCAATTTGTATCTGCTGTCACCTAACAAAATGTGGATGGACTTGACGTTCTAGTGAAAAATACTGGTTTTTTTTTTTTGCCGTTTTTTTCATTAAGTAGACACTGTATTCAGCTGAAATTTGCACATGTGACTTTCAATGTACCTTTAAAAAAATTTTAAAATCAGCATTACGTTGAAAACAAAAATATCTGTAACCCCTTTCTGGAACGTTACAGAATTGGTAAGAAACAAAAATCATGAAGATCACAGATTTACGTAAAACTTACACGGTCTAATGATGATGATAGATGAAAACCTCCCTTGAAATATTTCTGTCTGAAACGTTATATTTGATGAGAAATAAATAATCTAACTTCGCGTTTGGAGTTTATCGCTCAGTGAGCGTTTTATTCATTTTTATTTTGGCATCAAAGCAATGCAAAATTTGAAATCTGTTTTTCACTATTCTCACGTGACCAAGATGGCCGATAGATCTCAAACTTCTACAGGTGTGTCAGTTTTTGTATATGGTGGATTTCATAAAGTGCTTACACTGCCAGCAACTGTTTTGTTAGCAAAAACCAATTCTGTAATGTTCCTTTAAAACCTGCTCTGTATTAAACCTTATTGTTTATCCGGTTGACATTCATTATCAATCGATCTCCTCCTGATATCAACAACGGGGATAAATTTCCCACTAATGGTGTTGAGCTCATAATAGCGAGACTGTCATAATTACAGTATCATATCCTGTGACTGAAGTCCCTCGACATGCGGAGAATATTTCCCCCCCACAGAACACTTGACAACCTGTTACTAAACTCCAGTGGTCCTGCACCGGAAACCTGTTATTATGGAGTGGTTTCAAATTATCCCATCAACTTCTTTGACATATGTGTCCAACTTAAATATCGGGTGTTACCATTAGAGTATGAAGGCAGATTGGCAGACAGTTCGGAGTTGATGATCTAGAGTTTCAAAATTCAGATATAGAGGCCATATTGATGTCATATCGCTATTTTTGTTTCCACTTAAAAGCACTTCCATATGGTGTAACCTTGCTTGTTGCGCAACGCCTACCAAACTGAAGTTTTTCATTTTATTTAAACATCATTTTCCTTGAATGTGTAGCAATGGTGTTTGGATTTGAACCATTCAATTTGCACAGTTTGTAAGAGTCATTATGCAGCACTAATCAATGTACCTGTCCTATATTTATTTCCATATAGGACAGTTACAACAGTCACTTGCATAATGGAAGAACACATTGAACTTTTATGGATAATGGATTATCTGAGTTTCATCACGTTGTGACTTGAAGAAAAGGGGCACATCTCAAACCAGCTCAGATGCTGTTTTGATATCTCTTGAATTAATGTCAAAATTGTTACACAAAATATAAAATTTCTGATAGGCCTGTGACTAGTGTAGCATATTGCCTGCCAGAAAGGCCCTAGAATGTACAATATTACTCTTTTTTGCAAATAATGGTTACACAGTCTTTAAATAACTTCTTATACTGCAGCTTGGAAATGGACCTTGAGACTTTGAGTGTCTGGCTTTCAATGAAATCTTCCTCTTTTTCTGGAGGAATTTTGTTTATATTTAAAGCCATGGGACACTGTCGGTTAACAGTATTGTCCAAAGGCTCACACTTCGTGTATCACAACTTATATATAAAATAACAAACCTGTGAAAATTTAGGCTCAATCGGTCATCGGAGTCGGGAGAAAATAACGGGAAAACCCACCCTTGTTTCCGCACGTTTCGCCGTGTCATGACATGGTGTTTAAAATAAATCCGTAATTCTCGATATCGAGAATTGATAATTGTTTTAATGTTTTAATATTTCAAGAGAAGTCTTTCACCATTACCTTCTGTAAACCCTGTAAGTTATTTGTAAATCTGTGACCTTTTTTTTTTTCCTGTTCCGAAAGTGTCCAATGGCTTTAAATACATATATTCTTTTATGAAACCCTTTTTTACGCATGGTTACACAACGCCTCTGTGACTTCATTATATCTCTTACTTGATTTGATTTCGGAGCAGACCCGATATTTTCAGAGGCAGTAGACCAGATGATAAGTTATTTTCCCAATGCCGACAACAAACCTGTACTATGATGTGGTGTATTTGTCTCCCGACGAGAAATAGCAAAAATATTTGATATTAAAATTATACTGCATCTTGAGGAGACGGCAGTGTTCTTAAGAGATGTGCGTGTGTCTCATCAATGCACTGATGATGAAAAGTTCTTCAAACTGGAGATATTGCTCCTCCTTTTGTAGTTTGCACGGTGGATTAACCTACTTTACCTCCAGTTTGCTCCACTTCCCTAAATAGCTGTAAATCCTTCGACTTTCCCCCGCTATAATTATTTATTTATATCTCAGATGGCCAGTCCGTCTTCAACAAAACAAATCATTCTTAACAGAGAGATGTAAATACTGAAGAAGTGAGCTCAGAACACTTTCTTTTGACGCTCCCCTCTACAACAGTTAATCACAAGTCTTTTCATCAATTTGCCATAAAAGTAAATCCATCTGTGATGGCACTACCATATTTTTGTCCAGATCTTGCGTCCCCGATATATTCATGTTTTTTAATACACCCCTCGTAAACCCTTATTCAGCTTTTATGTGAATTACTGCACGTCTTCTTAGTAAGGTAAATGTTACTGACGATAACTCTTGTTGTATGGACGGGTAATAAACATAGTTGTACAAGGACAAAATAATGAAGCTGTCATTTCTGGAAATGGCATTTTACCCACACCATCCTGCAGATTGTTCTGATTGCTGGTGGTAGACTGGGTACAATTCAGAAGTTCTCAAAAAAATATTGCTTAGTAAACATACATTAGATCAGCAGCTACAAAACCATTGTTCTTGTCAGATTTTGCAGTATCCATGCTTAGCAGGTTTTTAAACTATATGTGTTCATTCTTATGTGATTTTTTTAAATCAGAGTGAATTATGAAGCTAGTAGTTTAAGGGGAGATAATGCGATCTGCTGGCATGATATTTTTCCTATATTTAAATCTGATTTCAAGTTTTGTTTTTGCCCTTGAGAAAAAAATCTGAGAAATTATGACTAGATAGCCACAAATTTTGTTTAAAGCCTACAATATACACCATAGTTCTTATAGATCAGTCCTTGTTCTGGACAAATATTCCTACTTGTTCAAGGACGTAGTTTCCTGCCTGGATTTGGCCTCTAGAATAGTAAAAAAGAAACCTGTCTGTCAAGTCTACAAAAGGTCAGTAAAGCCAGGCATAAAAAAAAATAAAAATAAAAAATTTAACAAAATATACAAATGAATTCTGTCAAACACGTTATTTCATGAGGGGATGAATTCATCATACAATGCTTCACTTGACATTCAGAAAAAAACTGCGTCAGAAAAAAAAACCCGCTTCTGAACCGTAATAATTATTTCCAAGGCGAAATTTTACAATGGTTGCATCGGCATCACCAGTTGTTGAATACCGTTATTAATTATTTTTTAGCTCGGACTAGTCACTGATTAATCACTAATGGTCCTTGTTATAGCTACAAGCCTCGGCTTTAATTTGATTCCATTATTCAGTTTAAATACACGTTAATTCAAAGCCTGGGACGTTAATTTAAAACCTCGGACGACTAAAAAGACTGTAGCGTATCAAATGACACCCTGACATTTTAGTCGTATGCTGGAATTCCAGTCATTTCAAATCCACAGGTAGAAAATTTACCGCCTGTCTGGAAGTATCCAGTGTCATATTTTTGTGTTGAAATCGCTGTCTTTTGTTTCAAACATTTTATGCTTTAGTGCAGAGCCAGCGGGGTAGGGACCTGTGTGCCAGACGGGATTTTTTTACTCTCCTGCAAAATCATCTTAAAGGGATATTGCATGATGTTTCAAAAAGTATCTGATGATAAGTCATCGCCACAAACTTTTATCTCTCAAAAATTCGAACATTTCCTTAAAAAGTCACTTTAAGGGAAGTTTTCCACCATGACTGTCTTTATACCATCCAGGTTTGAGTGGGCATCTTGGATCAATCTTATTGTTTTGCACACTCTTCAAATGTATGGCTATGAAACATTATTTTTTATGATGAATAAAATTTCAAAAGAAAAAAAAAAACCTGATTTGTCACCACCAGGTTTGCAATCTTTCTTTTGAATCTCATTAAAATAATTACAAACTTAAGGCAAAATATTCCTCTTCATTGGGTCATTTAGATCTTAACATTTTCATGCTGTAAGGGAGAATCAAGAATAACAAATGACTTAAAAAAGATTGCTTTCTTCTATTATCAAACATTGAACAACAAATTAGATTACACCACTGACGGGGGAAAAAAGGCCTGAAGACAAACGCAGTTCGGAATACACAAACCAAAGTCAAATGTGATTGTAGTTTTTTTCGTTTACTGTGGAAATTGTCTAGCACATTGGAATTCCCCCCAACCTCGACAACTGAGTGTACTTGCACATTATTAAATGTAATTCGATTGGTTCCAACATAATTATGTCAAATCTTGAAAGATATTGGATAATGGATGGCGGAGTGGAGCGAACCTGTGGTCTCCGCTAACTCATCACATGTAGCCGTTCGTAATGCAATAGAGATTTTTAATGTGACTCAATAAGAGTTGACTGCTGCGTTAGTACGAGCGTGGTTCTCGTTTTGGTTCTTGTTTTGGCCATTCACTCATTTCTCAATGTCTTCCAGTGAGAGCTAACCTGTACACTGGAGTCAACTTATTAGGGAACTTCTTATTTTGTCCTATTTGTTCATTTATTTACAAAAAATAGTCAGGGTCGGAGAAAGGAAGACTCTGCTAGGGACGAAATGTCGTCCGTTAACTATTGTTTTGCATTTATACCATAGGTCCTTTGGGTTGGTAAGCAGTTTGCAGAAGTTATATCTATTACCTTGTGTTCATATATTTCTTAAAATAGAAAGTTGAATTGAGTTGAATATCGTTGTGTCAGCACAAAAACGTTGTCTCCTTTTGTGTCAGCACAAAAACATTGTCTCCTAAAAACACTTACATGTACAGTACATCAAAGTTTGAAATTATCAAAACATTGTGATTTGCTTAAAATAACCCGGATGTATAATCCACACAAAAACAAGTACATGCTGAGAACTGATGTTTTTCACAAAGCGTTTTCATGCGAGGCACAACGTTTTTTTTTGTATAGCTTCCTGGTTCTATGATCTTTGCAGAGCATACCCTGTTGAGTACGATACAGACCATTTCAGTCCATTACAGCCCGCTGGAAAACGCGCTCTATCTATATATGTACCTTGATCATAGCATGCAGAGATTATAACAAATTCCATTTAATATGCATCGGGAAACCTAGCCTTGTGTAGTGTCATTAAACCAACATTACGAGCCATTATAACAGTTAATGGTCCGACTATTTTTGCTAATGCTAACCCTCCAACCCATGTCTATGTGACTGCCTTCTCATAATTTTTGGGGGGATTTAATTTTGAGAAGTGAGTTTTAACCCTCATCAGGAATTTAATCCTAAACTAGCCTTGAATGTGCTGCTTTACTGGTTGACATGTAGTTGTTATTTTAAAAGTTTATTTGCAATTGTGGCTCGGCTGGTTGGAAAACTGCCTTTGAGGTCTTTGTTGTACTTGTGGTTTAGCTCGTTAATTTTGTTCTTTTATTCTGGTTGTGAAGCCACACAATATCAGAAAAGCAAACTAAACCACTGTACTAGCCAAGAAGACAAGGAAGAAGGACAGAAGTTTCAGATTTATATGTGGGAGGAAGACCCCAAAGAATCATTCCGGGGAAAACCCATCAGTCAAAAAGGGACTGAAAACCCTATTGCCCCCCCCCCCCCCCCCCGGTGGGATTCGGACCATGGCCCTAGAGGCGCAAAACCAACCTGACCAACCAATAACTTAAAAAGTAAAGGAAAACAGGATTAGCAGAAAGAAAAAAACTGCAACAAAATCACAGGTGAGGAAAGAAAAGTAGGATGACTGAGTTTAAAATTCAAACTCTGCTCGCCCATGATTCAGTTAATTGAAATTTTTGTACAGCAGTTAGTTAACATGTTTTTGTATTGTAACAATTCCAAAACATTTCTACACAGTCCCACTGAACAATATTCCCAACTATATAAAATGCTTTGTTTGCTGTATGCATAGTTTATAGTTACTATCCATCCAATAGTTTAATTGTTAAGTAATAGAGAAACAGCTATTTTACAGTTGACAAAACATATGTCTCCACACCACCCAGTTCTATCATTATTATGATATTATTTGTATGTCAATTAGACACGCATCATCCAGCCTTTTCACCCTCGGCTTGTGCCCTGCCATGCAGAAGCGAGAAATGGTACACTCCAAGTGGACTGGCAGTGATGCTAGCACGGATCGTTCCACTACGTAGAATAGGGGAGATTTATTAATCGATCACTCCATTTAGTGAAGATAACTTGTAAATTTTGTAATAAAAGATACTTGCCAAGCCGTGGGAAATGTTAAAGATGGTGTGTCAGAGTTGAAAATGTTGGGGTTTTATTTCGGTGGTGTCGAGCAACGGTGACGGCACGATGCGAAGGTTCATCTCTGTCCATCCGCATGGATTCATTCCGTGCACTTGTCCCTATCCATTATCCCTGGCACAGCCACTAGCATAATGTCACTGGTCGACAAGCAGAATGACGGGGGCCCCGCAATCAGCACAAAAAACACTGCACGGTTTGCTAGACACATCCTCATGAGTCGAGGCCTGATATATTCCTAGTATCATAACATGTAGGATTCAAAGCACTTGCTGGAGATCTGTGGTACAGTCTCCTCGCTAAAGGATCTTATCTATACTACAAGAAGACTTTGATAATAAAAACCAACCACAACTGAGGTGTATATGCTAGGTCAGAGATACCTTGAAATTAGTGCATCATCAACTCGGGCAGAATCAATCTCCTCATCGGAAAAATAGTCCGTCGTGAAATCTGAGTGCTGGCTTTTTTTCGTCTCTGGATATAATATTTCATTATTTTTTCGGGGGTTGCAGTTGAAGGTTGGAGGTTATTACTGGAAATTTATTGTTGTTGCAAACTTTGATTGGAAGCGACTTCATTGAAGGTAAGCTTGTTTTTTTTTAAGTCCACTCCATGGTTGGACTTTCAATATTTTAAAACATTTATGTTTCTTTCATAATTTGGGAATGTTTCAAGTCATTTTTAACCCCTGATGCAAAACGACAACATTCAAGATTATTTTGGGGGGACACTCCCCCCTCACACCACCCTTTCCCAGTCACTCCTCATGATCTATATCTATCATCAATGAATAAGCCGGCTCGAAAACCTAGTCCGCTACCCTTAATGAACCTCGCAACTTAATTAATTAAGTCTGTAACGAGATGGCACGTTTAACTCTTGCTTGGCCCTGTAAAAGGAAGATTACCTCCAATCTCTTGCATGCAGACAGATCTCATGTTTGCATTTAGTTGACAGTGCTTTGATATGGTATGGGTGAGGTGGGGTGGGAGGGAAAGGGGGAGGGTAATGATTGTCTTGGGTTGTGGTGTCCGATTGGTGTTAAGTGTGTGTTTTTTGTTACCAATTTGTTTTTCGGGGGAGCTAGGGAGTGACCTTATTTTTGTATGATTTTTTTTTTGTTCAATATAAATTTTGTTTAGTTACATTAGGTCTGTGGTTATTCATTTCTCTCCCATGGCATTCACATTTTCTTGAAAGAGGTGAACTTGCCATCACACAAAGACTCTACACTTTGGGTGGGTTCAAATCCCACTGGTCGAATCTCACCCCAGTTATTTGCCTGTGGATTTCCCAATTCAAAATTTTATTTTACGCTTGTTTTAATCAAACTTGTAGATTGAAATTAGTGGTGTTGTAAATAGTCTATAAATCTTTTTTTTTTTAAGTGAACAATTTGTGTATGTAGAACTTTCACAGCAAAAGGTTTGTTTTTGAATAGTTCATTACAGAGCTTCCTTGTGTTTTGAAATCCTAACAAAATCAGCCCAAAGCTGATGGAGTCAGAAGCAAAAACTACAAGTCTTCTTTTACAAACAAATCTCCTTATCATGCTATTAAATAACAACCCCTGACACAAACTTGCTCTCCGCACATGTAACAAAAAGAAAAGTAAGGAAAAGAGGTGAAAAGGTTGACCAATAAAAGAAGATTTTGATCTACCAGTGTTTACGCAACATCTTTAAAGCCATTGGACACTTTCAGAACAGAAAAAAATAAAAATAAACACATGTCATGACATGGCTAAACGTGCCGAAACAAGGGTGGGTTTCCCATTATTTTCTCCAGACTCCGAAATTTTCACAGGTTTGTTATTTTATATATAAGTTGTGATACACGAAGTGGGGGCCTTTGGACAATACTGTTTACCGAAAGTGTCCAATGGCTTTAAAACTACTGTTCCTTGGTATGTACTGAGCGTCAAAGTGCAACGATGGCCAAGACAGACAGTCAAACATACCGTCTCTGGTTGTTATATTAAGGTTACTAGTATTTGCACATTTTATATGAGTGGTTGAACACATGTAGGCCCTACCTCTCCCGGTGCTCAGTAAAAAGGTCATGTTGGGTTTCAGCTTGACAGCTGCGTGGTTATAGACAGTTTGGTCGTCCTTTTTTCTCTCTCTTTTTTTTCTTTCATCTGGATTGGATGGATGAGTTGGTTGAATGTATAGACTATGTGACTTCACATGATTACAAGAGAGCCAGAGAGCCTGGATGCAATTATTTTTCCTGCACTTTAAGGATTGCCAACCTCAAACATTTTCCTGATTTATTTTTTAAGGATTCCCTTTTTAAAATGGAGGTTTGACGGAAGATTTTTATAAACGTTTGATTACAGAAGAGCCACAGAGCCTGGACGCTCCTGCTGGCTCGATTTCTATTCACAGCTCCATTGAGAAAACAAAATCAAATGTCACATTTTATGGAGGTTGCAACATAAGATTTTTATAAACTTTTGGTTTAAATACAGCGATGGGTACATTCGTGCACACTCGCTCACACCCCTGAACGCTCGCTGCACACTCGTTCAGCTGTTATTATTAAAAATTCTTGATGTTGTAGTTAAGGTACACTAATGTAAAGTTTCTATTACAACCACTGTAGTGCCTTGCCTGCCAGAAAAGCCCTGGAACGTACAAGTAAACTCTTTTTTGTGAACAAGGTTATGAAGTCTGTATACCTTGTAAAATCTGTCGTGCCACTGGCGTATTTGCCGTGTTGAGAAACCGTAGAGCAGTTTGCATTGATCGCAGACGCTGAGATTGATGTAATTGCTTGGGTTTTTTTTCCGTCTCTTGCCTACCCTGTTTTTTTTTGGGTGGTTCACTGTGGTTTGATTTGATTAACTCAATTGAGTTTAGCCATTTTTTTTTAAAATATATTTATTTTTTTAGAAAATAGAGTTAGCTGTTGCAAACAACTTACCAACAAAAAGGACCGACTGTGTAAATGCAAATGGCCTGACGCTTCGACCCGACCAGAGTCTTTCTCAAAACCTTTTTTTTTTACCGTGATGTGTTACAGAAGATTGTTTTTACAATTTTCTGAAAACTTGAAGTGGCTGATTTGGTTTGATTGAGATGCCATTTGGAACAATTGATATTTGATTCAGTGCAACCTCACAATAGGCTTATTATGTGTGCAAAATGTCGGGCAATGTTTTTGTGGAATAAGATTTGAATATAACCCAAACCCAAAAGGTATAGGGTCATAGATTGGTACGTACTCAAACAGTTAATGATCATGCAAACTTTCCTGGTGAGAAGCTCTGCAGCTGTTGATAGCATCAACTATTTTGACAAAGGATTCCCTTGGAAGTAATTATGGTTTGGATAACTGTTCACCCAAAGCTAAAAGGTTCGGCTCAAACATCATAAATAAAATGTTTTTTTTAAAGCAATGTTTTTGTTCATAGTAACACATAATCAGCTTCAGCATTTTATTTGAGGCTAATTTTAACAAATGCAATACTTCTTCTTCTTATCGTGTCCACACACACTCGATATTGTGTTTCAGCCAGAACTAGTACCTAGCATTATCATTGTACTCTGTAAGGTTCTCAGTTGAAGAATGACTAAGAATTTGCTTTAACAAAAATTTAACCGCCAAAATATTTGTTGTCGACTAAAATGTGACAGACACGTCTTTAAACTTAGTGAAGATTTAAGACGCCTCACCTTCCCAATGCCTATCAAATATGGATACCCAACTTACAAACCCCTGCAGCAAAGCAATCTTTACCGAAAAAATAATTCCTCTGCATTTGCCATCCGTACCAAATATAGACAATTTAGGTGGACAGTGGCATTCCACCATCAATGTTTGAACATTCTTCCGTCCGTTGAAGAAAAAGCTGCCTTAGGTTATGAAGAAAACGACATATGGTGCCTTTGATTATTTCTTAATGATAACCCTAGATAAATATGCAGTAATGAGAACACACAGATAACCAAAGCGGGTTATCATTTTACTAATGACTGATGTGTAGACTACTTCAACACTTAAAGGCACTGGACACTATTGGTAACTACAAAAAATAGTTGCTACCATTAAAACTTACTTACTTGGTAACGAGCAATGCAGAGCCGTTGATAACGTAAAACATTCGGAGAATCAGCTCCCTGTAAAGTAATGTTTCTCGCTTAAAGGCACTGGACACTATTGGTAACTACTCAAAATAGTTGCTACCATTAAAACTTACTTACTTGGTAACGAGCAATGCAGAGCCGTTGATAACGTAAAACATTCGGAGAATCAGCTCCCTGTAAAGTAATGTTTCTCGCTTAAAGGCATTGAACACTATTGGTAACTACTCAAAATAGTTGCTATCATTAAAACTTACTTACTTGGTAACGAGCAATGCAGAGCCGTTGATAACGTAAAACATTCTGAGAATCAGCTCCCTGTAAAGTAATGTTTCTCGCTTAAAGGCACTGGACACTATTGGTAACTACTCAAAATAACTGTTCGCATAATAGCCTACTTGGTAAGGAGCAATGGAGAGCTGTTGTTAGTATAAAATATTGTGAGAAATGGCTCCCTCTGAAGAAACATAGTTTTTGAGAAAGAGGTAATTTCTTACTCAAATAATAAAATAAGGGCGAAGTCATGTAATATTTTGGTATAGTAAGAGTTTTAACTTACTCTGCGCACCAATTAATTATGCTAGGACAGACCTGTGTACAAACATTTGTGTTTCAGAAGAGCGCATCATTTAAATCCTCTCTGTTTAAAGCTATACACACGTGAGTCACTGCTCTGTAAAGTCATTTGAGAGAGTATTATGATACAACCTCAGTTTCTTCTCCATCAGAGTCTTCCTCTAAGGCTAAATTTGATAGAACAATATAAACTCAATGTTTGTTGTGATGTACTTTTAGTAGAAGTGGTTTTAGGTGACAGTTTTAGGGCATTGATGAGGGTGGGGGGTGTACAGTCGTTTACCTGACAGCAACTCAACTCTTCACAAGTGGAAACATTTTTATGATCGGTACGTGGGTAAACCGTGTAAATGCACTTTTAAATGTTGTCTGTAATGGTTAATTAGATTGAACCTAACGTACATTCCCTTAATGCAAACCAAATAACAGCTGTCAGTGTTGATATTATAATGGCAGTGTTGATATTATGAATGTTATCAAGGATATGGAAATGCCATTTTCATTAAAGGGGTACCAAGTCTGGAGTTTTAACTTTGAGAATGCAAGGCTGTTTTTGTTTCGCAAAGGGCACTCCCATTGGAAATGTTTAAAGTCTATGGGAAACTCTTGAAGGGGCACTAACCCGGGGCAGCATAGACCAAGTTTATTTATTGACTAGCTTGAATAAATTGTGAACAGGGTGTTACTAAGTTGGTAGTACTGCTTCGCAGATTTAGTAAGCACCAACATAGGGGAGTACATGCATAAACCACTATGGCATTTTGCTAAATGAAGTCTCAGCTAAGCATCGGAGAACAAGTACATTTGTTCAATTCAACGATTTATCTTAAGGTCATCTTGAGAAAAGGAAAAACCCTCTCCTTGACCTGTTGGGCTGCTGAGCTGGGAGGATGGTAGATTAATCAGGACCCTGGGATACTTGGTCAATACCCTTGGTGCTTCGGAAAAACAAAATAAAGTAATGGTTGGGTCGGTGTAGTGTAGCTTGTTTTTAGTTTCGGCAGCTGAGATTAAGGGAACATTACAGAAGTGGTAAGAAAAAAACTTCTCTAAGATCACAGATTTACTTAAAAATTACACGGTCTAATGATTATGATAGTAGAAAACATCACTTGCAATATTTCTGTGAGAAACTTCATATTTGATGAGAAATAAATAAAACTAGTTTCCCGTTCAGACTTCATCGCTCAGTAAGCCTTTTATTCATGTTCTTAAATAGATGTCATGCAAAATGTGTCATCAGTTTTTCACTATTTTCTCGTTACCCAGATGCCCGATCGATCTCAAACTTCTACAGGTTTGTCAGTCAATGTATATGGTTGATTACATAAACTGCTTACACTGCCAGAAACTGTTTTGTTAGCAAAAAAACAAATCTGTAATGTTCCTTTAAATGGTAGCATAATTCGCTTGTTTATCACCACTGTGCATTGACACTGTCTCTTGTGAGTTTGTAGGAGCCGGTCTCGCAGAGCACCGGATGTTATATTATTACCAAATGAAAATTATTTCGCCAGGTTTATTTTGTGAGAGAGTTCTTGTAATCTGCAAAGCCAGTGTGATGTGGAGGTTGTTTGGTGGAATTATCTTCGCAATTTAGAAATGAGATAAAGACAACTGCACTAAAATTGGTCCGTGTTGTTAGCTAGATCCAAGTGTTAATTTGCCATGTCTGCCAGGCAGAATAACACAAAAATAGTAGTATGGGCATTGGCTGAAAACTTGTTATTGTACTGTTTTTTCTTTCTGCCGTCGTCTTCCTTCCTTTTTAACCTTCTCTACAAGATTTCCGGAAAAGTAGAGACTTGAAACTTATACCTTAGTGTATTCTTGTCGTTTTGATGTGTAGCCAGCAACATGAGCTTTTGAGTCACAGTTTTTTATTGAACTTTTTAAATTCCAAGCATGTGCCACCAACCTACAGTCTTGTTGATTTATTCTTTCTTTGGAGTGTTCTGTTTATATGCCGAATAAATAATAATGATAATGAGCCAGAACCACTCACAATTCAGGCACGTCTCATCTTCAGAAGTCATTACTCCGCACTTCTAAATTTCTTCCTCGTACTGTAAGTCAACAAATGCCAGATTAATTGACCTCTTCACCACGGGTGATACATCGTGGAAGGTGAAACGTCAAACTGTTTGTCGGATTGTTAGAGAACGTGAGACTAATTTGTCCGAGTGGAGTTACATTACAAGCATCTTTGGTTTGCCAATCGCAGCACAGCTTGAAGTCGATTTGAGATGCGAACTATGAGAGTGTGTCTAACGATGAGTTCTTTCCTGTTCGGAGACGCTAGGCCTGTAGTAGATGCAGTTTACTTATTTACATATTTACATGGATCTAAGAAGCTTGTGACTCTGGGTCATTAAATTGTCTTGCTCCCAACAACAAATTTGAAAAAAGTGTGCTAAATTGTGTTTGAAGAAAACTGAGCCAAAGTTTTTGAAATTTTTTATCAGGCTGATTTTTTTTTACTTAATATTTTTTTTTTTAATTTGGGGTTGAGTGGAACATAATCTCAACCTTCCTACCAAAAAAAAAAAAAAAAGGAGATATAGCTAATTAGATAGAGCAGGATTCTGTTATGCATTCATACAGATTATAAACAGTGATTTCTCCCTTCCTTATTGTAATCCAAATGTTTCTCTTTCCGCCTTGCCATAACCCTAGAATGTTTCTTTTAGGGCACATTTCGTTGTGTGCCCCCGATGAAGGGTGCAAGGCTTTATGCCCTTCTTCAAAACACAACAAGTTAATTTTCCCCAGTTAAAATATCCACAAGTGATGAAATGGTTCCTGTCTAAACAAACATGGCATTACTAGTCCACTTTGTTTGCTAAGATAACCCCCAAAGACATGTTTTTACAATCCTATGTAGAGTTATGATGACTTCAAGGCAGTGGACACTATTGGTAATTACTCAAAATAGTTATTGGCATAAAACCTTTCTTGGTGACGAGTAATGGGGAGAGGTTGATGGTATAAAACATTGTGAGAAACGGCTCCCTCTGAAGTGCCATAGTTTTCGAGAAAGAAGTCATTTTCCACGAATTTGATTTTGGGACCTCAGATTTAGAACTTGAGGTCTCGAAATCAACCATCTAAACTCACACAAGTTTGTGTGACAAAGGGTGTTTTTTCTTTCATTATTATCTTGCAACTTCGATGACCGATTGAGCTCAAATTTTCACGGGTTTGTTATTTTCTGCATATGTTGAGATTTACCAACTGTGAAGGCTAGTCTTTGACAATTACCAGTAGTGTCCACTGCCTTTAAGAACGGCAGAAACATACACAGTTTACTTGAAACACAACTTTGCACACTAATTGCTCACACCCTTTCTCTGCTAACAGATCCCTTTTTCCAGGGCACAAGACAATTCAATGACCCATAGTCTAAGACTAGAAGCTCTTAAGATGCATGAGGGTAACCTTGACATTGATTCAACCTCTATCCATCCCGAGCCTCCTCTATCAGGGCCTCTTTCCAACCACAGCGTCTTTTATCGTGCATTTAGCACATCATCATTCTCATATTTAAAACAAGGCTTTACTGTTCCATTTGTGTTACTAGAATTACCTCAAAAGACATGTTTTTCCAATCCTTTGTAGAGTTTCACCTTCTTATGATGACTTAAGAACGGCAGAAAACACGCTTAGTTTTCTTGAAACACAATTTTGCTCAGTTGCTTACGCTCTGGTACCGCATCCTTTTTCCGGGGCATAAGACAATTCAATCACCCATAGTTCGAAACTAGAAGCTTCTTAGATCCATGTAGGTAACCTTGACATTGAGTCAACCTCTACCCATCTCGAGCCTCTTCTATCTGTACAACCTCTTCTCTCTCTCTTTCCTCTATTGTGGCCTCTAGTCTTCTAACCACAGAATCTTCTAACCACAGCGTCTCCCATCGAGCCTTTAGCACATCATCATCGTTTTCGTCCTCATCAATCTTAGTCGTCTGGTTGAAGGTCAAGGTGTGATGTAGAATGAGGCTAAATAAACACCCGCCATGATTTATATACAGTCTTCACTTTCCTCTCTCTTCCTCCTCCTCCACCTCCTTAAAGGCACAGGACACCTTTGGTAATTGTCAAAGACCAGCTCACTTGTTGTATTCCAACATATGCATAATATAACAAACTTGTGAAAATGTGAGCTCAGTTGGTTATCGAAAATGCTAGAGAATAATGAATGAAACACCTTTGATGCATTACTGTGTGTGCTTTTAGATGCATAATAAAAGACTTCAGCTGAAAATTACCTCTTGCTCAAAAACTTCAGTTCCTTGTTTAAAGGTACTGGACACTATTGGTAATTACTCAAAATAAATGTTAGCATAAAACCTCACTTGGTAATGAGCAATGGAGAGCCGTTGATAGTATAAAACATTGTTAGAAACGGCTCCCTCTGAAGTGACATATTTTTTGAGAAAGAGGTCATTTGTCACTCTAATAATAAAAGACTTCTGCTGAGTTTAATTAATATATATGTTTTTTCAATCCTTAACACTCCTGTATAGTATCTTCAAGAATTCACTGCAGACTAAGTGTCTGGGGAATTTGACAAACACCTGTTTTGTTGATGATTTACACTGAATGTACATCTTTTTTATCATCTAGAAATTAGAAAAGAAATATCTCTATATCTTGTCAGTCTAAAAAAAAAAATCCATAAAGCCATATATTTTTTTTATGAACCCCAGGTTGTTGTTTATAGAAAATACATGAGTCCTCATTTCCAAGTGTGAAGGTCGAGAAATTGTACATCCTGGCAATTCTTGAAATTGAATATTTTGTTTGTGTCTGAAATGGTTGGACTTGTTAAAGGGTGTGAGCTGGCATTTCCTGTGGCTCAGCAAAAATTATATATATAAAATGGAGACCTGAGACTGAAGTCAGACTTTTACAGAGCCCAGGGGTGGATTTCACCAAGAGGTAAGACTAGTCTTGTCTCTAGTTAGGACACGTTACTAGTCCTAACTTAGGACTAGCCGTATGTTTTTTCATATCTCCTAAGACTAGTCCTAAGTTAGGACTAGTCCTAACTCTTTGTGAAATCGACCCCAGGATCACATGTTGCATTAAAGGGTTTGAGAACTTTTTACATAAGACTTACATGGTTTGAAGATAATGATGGTAGAAGTAGCTTCCCTTAAACTATTACTTGCTAAAGTGCTGTAGTCTTTGAGAAATGAGTAGATAATGTCATGAAAATGATTTAACCATATAGGCTACAACATATTTACGCGACACTCCTGAAAACATTGCTGTGCGATTTTCACCTTTGTCTCAAAAAATGTACATCAAGCTGAATATTTTGAAGGTAGATGATATGACAAACATCTTCCTTCACAGTGAGTAAGAATTCATGTAGCAGCCAAAAACTTGATCTACAAATAGTATCCAAACCCTTTAAAGGCAGTGGACACTATTGGTAATTGTCAAAGACTAGCCTTCACAGTTGGTGTATCTCAACATTTGCATAAAATAACTAACCTGTGAAAATTTGAGCTCAATCAGTCATCAAAGTTGCGAGATAATAATGAAAGAAGAAAACACCCTTGTCACACGAAGTTGTGTGCAGTTAGATGGTTGATTTTGAGACCTCAAGTTCTAAATCTGAGGTCTCGAAATCAAATTCGTGGAAAATTACTTCTTTCTCGAAAACTACGTTACTTCAGAGGGAGCCGTTTTTCACAATGTTTTATACTTAGCATCAACCTCTCCATTACTGGTCACCAAGAAAGGTTTTATGCTAATAATTATTTTGAGTAATTACCAATAGTGTCCACTGCCTTTAAATATCAACTGTTGTCATTAATGCAGCTTTATTTTGACTCCATGATGTATCAATAACTAAAATGAGAAAAGCCATATGTTAACTAACATAAAATGAACCACAATTACTGATCTGAGAGTACAGAAATGCAACTCCTCATTGTTGCTTGATGGACTCCACATGATATGAAACACTAAACCAAACCAAATATTTGGGAATATGACAAGCAATTTCCTAACGGTGTCAATGGGAGTTTTGGAGGCCAGCTAAGTGGCAGCTATTATTTCCTGTATCGAATACACTGCTTTGCCTCCATGGTCGGACACTGGATCAAAATCAGTTTCAGTTTTGATACATTTCCTTTTGAAAGTTTGAAGATGAATATCTTGCCTTTTGCAGAATCATGAGTCTACAGAGCCGCTTTTTAAAACCATAGCTCGGGCTCCAGTTTAGACTCGGGCTCAATTAGACACGGGTTTAGTTTAGCTTGTACTTCGGTACCATACACTGGACTCGAACCCACACTCTGCTGATCAGAGACACCAGATCTTGTGTTCAGTACGCTGGACGGCTTGGCAAGGGCAAGCCATAACTTTCAAACAAACTTAAATTTATTTGACACTTATTCATGGCTTTCTCTTTTCTTTGCAAAAATTTCCTTTGTTGTTAGTTTTTTCCCCACATCACTTCTGAAGCATATTGTTAATCTTGCTTTTTGAAGAGTTGAGATCAACGTTACAACCTCTTTCCCACCCTAGGTTTGTAGCCAGCATCTGTCTTTTCTGCAGAAATGTTCACGTTAAATGTGCCACCAGTGTGTCTGACCTAGTTCCTCTTGTCAGGGTGTTTGAGCGTGAAACCAGGCTTTCTACCCGTTCTCACCCACATGACACTCTAGCTTTGCTGAGATGTGGAACAAAAAGCCATTCCAACAGCTTTTTTTCAACGTACTGCATCTCTTTGGAACTCCTTGCCTGGTGCATGTTTCTCTCCATCCTACAATCTAGACTGTTTTAAGAGGAATATCAATTCCTACCTTCAGCTCCCCTGCATTATTTCCATCTAGTTTCTTGTAGCCTCTTACCAACAGTGGCTTTTAGCCTTGTATATAAAAAACAATTAAACCAAAACCTCTTCAAAAGCTTTCAATCTTTTGAAGGAACTTCTATTCTTGCATTTATTCATTTCGTGTGTACATATTTTTAATTTCAAGAGGCTCCTACCATCTACGATAACTTCTTACTCTTCTTGAATTTTTGTTCTTCACATCTCACCACAAATTGATATGCTCATCATTTCCTACTCATGACTTCATCTCTGTGGTGAGACATAAGCAATTCCTCATTGACGAGATGATATTTAACAAAGTGGCCACTTGAAGACCTGAAGGCCAGTCTTGACCTTTTGAAGAGTGACTTCACAAAATGAATTTTTAGAAGGCACCGACCGCCCAGCGATTCTCGCTTGTTATTCTGACATTGAGATACAAAAAGAGACTGAAATAGGATTTTGGGGAAGGTATTGTATGAGGTCAATATGTACAAAGTCGCCCCCTGGCAAAGTAACCTCTGACAAAGTCACCCCTGACAAAGTCACCCCGTGACAAAGTCACCCCCTTACAAAGTCACCCCTGACAAAGTCAACCCTGACAAAGTCACCCCTGACAAAGTCACCCCGTGACAAAGTCACCCCCTTACAAAGTCACCCCTGACAAAGTCAACCCTGACAAAGTCACCCCTGACAAAGTCACCCCTGACAAAGTCCCTGACAAAGTCACCCCTGACAAAGTCACCCCCTGACAAAGTCACCCCCTGACAAAGTCCCTGACAAAGTCACCCCTGACAAAGTCACCCCTGACAAAGTCACCCCTGACAAAGTCACCCCCTTACAAAGTCACCCCTGACAAAGTCACTCCTGACAAAGTCACCCCTGACAAAGTCACCCCTGACAAAGTCACCCCCTTACAAAGTCACCCCTGACAAAGTCAACCCTGACAAAGTCACCCCTGACAAAGTCACCCCCTGACAAAGTCACCCCCTGACAAAGTCACCCCCTGACAAAGTCACCCCCTGACAAAGTCAACCCTTATAAAGTCATCCCCTGACAAATTTGGAATGGTTGACTCATAGTTACCAACTAAGTATTAGAGGCATAATTAAAGCATTTGAACTCAAACACAGTCAATAAGTTTGGGAAAAAATTAGTCTGTGTCGAAGGGTTGTGAACTTTACATTGAATTTCATACAAAAGATTCTCAACTCGATTATTTTCATTTAAAATGGAAAAAAAAGTTCTAAGTTGTAGTAGACCCTACTCTTCAGTATATATTTGTAAAATTAGAATGCCAAAACTAGATGAGGGTGGTAATTGTGTTATCTGGGCTCGATGGAACTGTTCCATTTGACACACTTTGCGGCCTTCGGGGTCAGACCATTTCAAAAAGATTACAGATCTGTACTTCCTTTTCAGAAGCGAAACTACGTCTGTAAATTGTGTCAAATGTAAACCACGCTTTGCTATTGTCGTAATTGATCATTAAAGCCATTGGACCCTTTCGGTTCAGAAAAAAAAAAAATAAAAGTTCACAGATTTACAAATAACTTACAGGGTTTACAGAAGGCAATGGTGAAAGACTTCTCTTGAAATGTTATTCCATGAAATGCTTTACTTTTTGAGAAAACAGCAAAACAATATAAATTCTCGTTATCGAGAATTACGGATTTATTTTAAACACATGTCAAGACGCGCGGAAACAAGGGTGGGTTTTTCCGTTGTTTTCTCCCGACTCCGATTACCGATTGAGCCTAAATTTTCACAGGTTTGTTATTTGATATAGAAGTTGTGGTACACAAAGCGTGGGCCTTGGACAACACTGTTTACTGAAAGGGTCCAATGGCTTTAGTGACTTTTGCACAAGTTAAATAAATAGTCTAGAAAAAGCTCATGAATTTTTTAATTATCTGGCCATGTTGTTGTGAGATTTCCTACCTTTATGTAAGCAGAATTGTTGTGTCCCATCCCTACATTAATGTAAAGGAGACAGACAATGGAGAGATCGCAAACATAAAACTGAACTGAACATAATAACGCCTTTAACAAGATGAAAGTGCTTCACCTTGAATCTTAAGAGTAGCTAGACAGAAATAGAAAAGAGGAAGGTCTTAAAGACACTGGACACTACTGGTAATTGTCAAAGACTAGTCTACACAGTTGGTGTATCTCAACTCATGCATAAAATAACAAACCTGTGTGAAATTTGAGCTCAATCGGTCGCCAAAGTTGTGAGATATTACATACGTAGTTGTGTGCTTTCAGATGCTTGGTTTCGAGACCTCAAATTCTTAATCTGAGGTCTCGAAATCAAATTCATGGAAAATTACTTCTTTCTCAAAAACTACATTACTTCAGAGGGAGCCGTTTCAAAGGTTTTATGCTAATAAATATTTTGAGTAATAACCAATAGTGTCCACTGCCTTTAAGAAGTTTTTTGAATGACAGTATGGAAGGAGAATCTCTGATATGAACTGGGTTTTGATTCACCAGATGGAATATCACTGAAAGCCATGGAGGCGTAAGGTTTAAGACAACTTGAAGGTCACAATCTGGCCAGTCGACCTGTACATGTGCGTTGTTGATGAATGTCTTGAAATATGCAAATTAGTTCTGGTTGGGATGAGCCCTTTATGCCCATGGTGCTGGTCAGTTTTGCCCGGGGCGGGTAATGCACACTCGCCCACTCGTAACCACAACAGCTAGGTAGAAATCAAAGGGGTATACATGATTTCATATCAGGCTGAATTGAACCAGTTCTCTTCACTTATGCGGTTATTTACCTTTGCCATTTTCAAGATCATTGTTGCAGTTTTTTTTTCGAGAGCTTTTAAAGACAAGTCCCCTGGGGTTGTATCAATTCGTTTAAATAGTACGAATATTATTTTGCTGTGATCAAATTTCGAATAACGTGCTGTTTTCATGAAAAGGTTGTTGGCGGTTGTCCTTTGATTATGCCGGCTTTCTTAAAGATGAAACTGTTAGAGTCAAGGAGGTTTCAAACTGAATATGAGTCTTACGGGAAGTGAGACATATAGCGATATTGCCTGTAAGGCAGGCAAGGTACTTATGGGAATAAGGTAGGTGTCATGATTTTCAGGGGAAAAGGAAATCATCTTTAAAATTGTCCTGATGAATTCTAATGTTGGCTTTGTGGAGCTTAGAAGTTTGAAATATGGGAAAATTGCTTACAAACCAAAAGGACATGGTTATTTTGTTAAAAATAAAATTAAAAAAATGTTAATGACCTGATGTTTCTTTCTCAATGGCTAAAATATGGGTGAATTAAATCAATCGTCAGAAGAATAGTGGCCCGGATGGAGCAAAAGTATATGAATCATTTAGTCTTTTTGGAGCCAAAACTGATTTTAAAATAGAATGCAGCTTGAAAAAAGGAAGAGGGCATGGATGATTAACTGGTGTTTATTTTGTTTACGTGGCTTAACTCCTGTTAGCACTTTTTTTTTGTACCTGTCCTTTCAATCTGATGTTTGCAATCAGGCTACATTGATTTCTACGTAATCGTACAAGTCACCTCTCTGAAACATTCATTTCTCTTGGTATGTACACAGGGACAGTCTCTCGCTTTTCTTGAGGCGGGAAGTCGTGCTTGAAATTAAATCATGAATTAATGAGAAGACCAATTAGGAGGGGAGACTCCTTCAGGGGCATGGTCGATCTCTAGAAGATGTCGACGATGATGAAATACTGGGTACCGGGATGTTTTACAGATTTATATCATGCTCTATGGATGATTTCTTTTTTGAAGTGATCCTTATCAGTTACTGTCCATTAGTCAGAGGATTTTACTTTTGTCTTCAGTTTAAATTTTGAATTCCATCGTTGATCACGGCTGACTTGTTCGCAAGAAGGTGAATTCTCCAACTCTGAGTGATGCAGTGTGTTAGAAGTGTTTTTTAATGTAATGGCATGGAATTTGGTCATGAGACTTTCACTTTGATCACTGGGGGAATGACCCTTAATGGCATGTGCCCATCATGCCCAAGTTGTTGATTTGGCCTTGTGCTGAGTGCCTCGTAGCTTTGGAACTTCGGGAGTATTCAGTTTTGAAGATTGACTGTTTTTAAAATTACTCAACCTTTTTCTCATTGATACGCTGTGTGCTGAACATTCTGTGGAGTGCTCTTTGGAAACAGCGTAAGTTTTCAGCGACAGGACTTTTCTCACCAAAGTGTAATGTTTTTGGTCAGTAGTTTATGTAATGACACAAGACTCTCTTATTGACACAATAAAGTTAACTGCCTTTTGAAATTCAAATGTGAAATGGGTGAAGCAGCCATTTTGTAAGACATATGAATATAGAATGTCAATCTCAGTGGTCCATTTTCATGCATCTGCTCAAAGCTCATACAATTATTTGAAAAAGAAATTTTTCTGATAGCTTGATTTGCTCAAATTTGGCCTGATACACCAGCAATTAAATTTTGAGAAGTTTGTTTTCAAATTGGCTCCTCTTAATTTTATTGACTAGAACAAGGCCCCCTGGAAAAGTTAGCGGTTGACCATTTGCCAGCCCCCCCCCCCCCAAAAAAAAACCATGTTGGTCGGGTTACCCAAATACACCATAAATTTCATCTGGCCGTAGCAAGTTTTTCAAGGGAACCATTTCAGGTATAAACAGTTTGCTTGGTATTGTGGCTGAAAACCTGTTTCCACAAACCAACTTTTGTTTCCCTTGTCGTTAATTTCTTTGGATTTAACCTCCTCGTCCGACTGGCTGACTACAAAAAAGACTTCACCTGAATGACACATCCGAATGCAGCAAATAATTTCCTGACGACAAAGCTACTGTTTGGCATCATCAGAAGTCTCTTTCTGTATTTCAGCTCATCACCTGTTCCTAATATTGACTTTTGTCTGGCAATAACAGATTTAGTGTATGCATTATGGGTCTGCTGATCAGAATTAAAATAACATATTGATTTTTTGTCTTTGTGCTGAGATTTCCATAACCAGTTTTTGCCACTTTGAGGATTAGAACGGGGAGGCCTGCTAGCAGTCGTCAGAGCGAGAATTTTTATTTATAGAGAAAGACTTTGTACACAAAAATAAATAGATAAAAAGTTGAAAGTTGAGAGCCCTGTACAAATATTTTCCCTGCCTTCAATCATACCCATCAACCATGGTGCAAAATAAACTTAATTGATTTTTCCGATTTTGGTGTGATGAACCAAATGTCCATTGTGATAATAAATCCAGTTGAGTTTGCTGCCAATGTATTGTTATGTCTCTCTCATGAAAATCACTGTAACCATCCTCACTATCATGGACGGCGAGCCGTCTTGATACCAGTCAATAACTCCTGATAGGCCGAATTTCATGGAGCTGCTATAAGTACATAAAGTAGCTAAGCACAACAAAATTATGTTAACCAGCATAAGGTTTTTATTGCTTACAAAACTTCTACTAAGAAGCAATGAGCAGGATACCAGTCACAAATTGTACTTGTGACATGGTAGTTTGGCTGGTAACCTTGTTCTGGTAAGCAGAGTTTTGTTATGCTTAGCCTCTTTTTGTGCTTGAAAGCAGCTCTATGAAATTGGGCCCAGGTCTCTTCCTCCAGTCTAGAGATAAGCCTCTTAAACCATGTCTTCTAAAACGTTCCCATTTAATTTCCGTCATGTTCCCATGTCATTGATGCAGCAAACCGTTAGATAATACCCTGCTTAACATCCCATCTTAAGAAACCCCCCCCCTCCCCCTGCCCCGCTTTATGTAACCTATACCCATTCCTCTGCAATTATCTCTGTTATTAGAGTTGCAAGGATCGTGTCTCAGCAAGTACTGACAAAGCTTTGATGAGTTACCTAATGATAAAAAGATTAGTGTTAATTAAACTGCACCAGGGGTTAGCATAGACTTGTTTTGGGAAGGAGCAGGGGGTGGGGGTACGGGGGGGGGGGGGGGAAGCAAGACTAATGATAGCTCTAGAGATTCTGGGTCTTAAAGGAATAGTTGCCGTTGCAGGGTTTGCCCTTAACTTTTTCATCGACTAGCCAGAAAGTGGTGGGTTCTGGTGGCGGACAAGTGGAGTGATGTTGTAGAAGTTCTTTTGCAGGGTGATATCTCAAGATGATGTCAGTAAAATAGATCGATGAAGTGACATGTAGAGATTTGAAACACATCGTGCTTGGATTAGATTTGTACCGGCTACAGGCTAAGCTCTACTTTACTGCCGAAAGAACAGGAAATCAGTTCATTAAAAACTGTCTGTAAAAAATGCAAGAGTTTCTCAAGGATTTCGTAAAGCTGTTTATAAACCTCATAAATATGCACATTATTTATGGAAAGTCCAGGCCTGAAGAAATGAATAAAGTCCACAAAATTACAGCTACACTACTGATAATTAAACTAATGTTAAAGTGCACTGAGCTGTACTTGTTTACAATCACTGTTTTGAGTTATGTTTAAAAAACCAAGACATTATGTACATCCGAGTTCGGAATGCATTTAAGAAGGGCTCCAAGGTCAAACTCAATTTTGTGATGCACTCATTTTCCAACAAATGGGAAACAAAAGTAGTTTTGTTTAATCTCATGCTAAAATTTGATGAAATGCCATTGTGTTGTGTTGTCATGTAGCCTTTAAGAAAAACCCCTGCTAGGGTCGAAACATCAGGTCATTAACCATAATTTGCATTATTTTGGTTGATAAGCAGTTTGCAAAAGCTATACTACTTCTGTTTTCTAGTGAACAAATTCCCCATTGCCATGAGGACACTATTTGCAAGAAAGAAAGCGCATCACAAAACTCAAATTGATGGGAGCCCCTCTTTAAACAAATACGTAGAAACCCATAAAAATAAACTCTATTTATAACATTTCAACAACAACACACTCTGTATTGAAAACCCAAATGGTAAACACTCGTCACCTGTTTGTTATATTTTCCACTTAACCATTCACCCTTCACACATTTAATGCCATTGTCTGGTTATGCGCAACAATACCAATATTCACAGTACTTAATTAAACAGATCTTTTGTGTCCATCACCAACCCTAGCCAGATGTTTTAATTGTACTGCATTTTGCATTGTCCTATCTTAACAAAGCATGAGATCGATCCTATAAAAAAATAAATTAATTTGTATTATGACCGTCTGAACGATCAAATAGATTAGCAAAATATTATGTGTTATCTAAAAAATTTAACAGGTTTCTCTGACACTTTTTCCAAGTTTGTAATAACCGATTTTGTCGATGGACTCTTTTTGTCATTTTATTGTGTGCTCAGAAGAAGGGCGTGAGATTCTACGCCCTTCTGCCCGGCACTCAAATTACTTTTGTCTCAGTTACAAAACCTGTAAGCAACAAAATGGCTCCTGGATGCGAGAATTACCCACAAATCCCATGCAGAATTTAACCTTTCTATAACGGCTTATGAATGACAGAAAATGTTCACACTTTCTTAATCAGTTTTCTTGATAAAACTTTTGGCTCATTAAATAATTATGTCCCTTTTCCTGTACAAATATTGTTTCTGTCTTCTCGATGTTATCCCATTTGTAAACAGTGTTTTTAGTTTATTAGGTGGATATGCTCTAATACATTTTTATATATCTACGCTGAAATAAATCAAAAGTGTGTTTAAAATGCAATTTAAGCAGCAGAATCTTCGGGAAAAAGAAGGAAAAAAACATTTTAAAAATAAATGTTACATCAACAAAGTTTTTCTGTAAGTTGGGTATCTACGATTCCCCGCAAAAGGCCAAGTCAGTTGAGGATTTTTTAAATTAAGCAACACCTAGCAATCTTGGCCAAATTTATATTTGCCTTTCATCTCTTTTGTTGGTTTAAGTTATTCTATGCAAATCAACACAGCCATGTCGCGTCGCTATACGCGACACAGCTTTTAATTTTGATTTTAAAATTGAACACGGCAAGGTGGGGAAAGTTGACGTAGGGGAGTGGAAAAAATATTTGAACATACACGTGTACTGGTCTGACTTTGGCTTGATTAGAACAGTTCAGGAAATTGCAGGAAATGCTCGTAAACGAACAACTTTTTCAGAGGAGGGAATATTTGTCTGACAAACAGGAGTATGTTTTGGTTTGATGTGGTTTGGGAAACTCATAGCTTTGGATCGAGCTCGAGAGATCTTAAAGGTAGGATTTTACTTTGGTAATAATCCAGGAAAAGAATTGTGTATAGAAGTAGTTGTTCATGAGCAGGACAGTACTTTTCAGAACAAAGTAATTTTGAATTTTGAACTTCAAATTCTACTCTGCAGCAGGAGAATAAAAAGCAAGAGCTGTAGTTCCCAGAGAACAAAATCTACAAACTACATATAAATTGAAACCTCACCATGCAATGCCTCAAAAGCTATTTAAGAATTGTGTAATTGAGAAATTTTAATGTTAAGAACTGCCCTGAAGTGAAGCTTTTGAGATTTAAATTTCCAAAATCTCTTTTCAGGATTGCTAATTTTCAAGTTTAGAATTTGTGTGGCTGTACACTGAAAATGATCTATGATCAAGCCTTTAAGTATGAATTTGGTGAATCTTGAGCTTCTGAAAAATTCAATTTTATCCTCTCCAGTTCTCGTGGTTCAATCTTGCCAACGGTGAAACTCGCCAACCGTCGACCTTGCCTTCGCAGGTTTCATTTCACACCTTCATGAACAACCGAACTGCCCCCATCCTCAGCAGCAACAAAGCACGGGCTCAGTTTGTTACACCACTACTCCTGTCACAACATTTTGTGTATTGCTTTGACGACCTTGTACTCTGTTGAGAAAGATCGATAGATAGCGGACAAAGATGAGAAAGTAACGTGGCGTGTCCACCTGGGCTTTGACTGTTTTTTTTCTGTCTTTCAGGGGTTATAAAGGTAGACTGAGATCAATCAGTCAATCATTTTTGTAATCATCAGCCGTTAATTTCAGTTCATGGAAGAATCACCCGAACGCTTTGTTTGTATGTGTGAGAAAAGCATCCGTTTAAACCATAATAATCAATTAAGTACTGATGGTTTGTGAATTCTGTCAAGAGATCAGGGGTAGAAACATTATAAAGTTCCACTTTATTAACTTTCACTGAATAAAAAGAAAGGTATGTCTATCTCAAGGCAGGCATGCAATTTCATCTTTTAGCGGGCAAGGCCATTTTCATCTTTGAGAAGGCAAGGCCATTTTCATCTTTGAGAGGGCAATGCCATTTTCATATTTGAGAGGGCAATGCCATTTTCATCTGTGAGAGGGCAACGCCATTTTCATCTTTGAGAGAGCAAGGACATTTTCATTTTGCAAAGGGCACTTTCATTTGAAGTCTGAGGCAAATTTGTTAAGGAAAACCAAGGCTAAGAATAAGGGCAACAGGGGTTATTGCCTCAGTGTCCTCCGTGTAATTTCAGGCTTGAATTGAATTTTCAGTTTACATTTTGAGGGGAATTGAGATCCACATAAATTGTGATTTGAGATTCCCCTAAAATGCATACATTTTCTTTTCAATGCATGAATTTGGGAGCAGCTTTAAGATGTTATCACCCCTAATCAGTCTCGTAGACACACTGTTCTCTTCTGTCTACTAAAACCAAACCTCTCCTTGTGTTATCAGATAGTTTTCACTGTTTCTTCATTTCTTGTCTCTTCATTTCTTGTCTCAGATCTTAAAACTCTCCTCGCGCTGCCTCCAGACTTCCTGTTGTTGTCTGCCTCCCTCTCCAGATTCATGCGTCATTTATCTTTTTCCCACCCACTAGCCCATCTACGTCTCCTGAAAAGTTTCCCTCTCTTTCATGTACTTTTGTCTCTCTCTCTTTCCATTCATCTTATCATCCGTTACTGAGTCATCTTCTCCACCACCGCATCGTTGCTTTGCTCTCCCCATCACCAAATCCTTGCCTTGCTCTTTTGCCTTGTTGTCTTGCCTAACTCTCTATCTCTCTTTATCGGGGATGTGATTTCTTTGTTTTTTAACTAGAAATTCATTTTTTTTTAACACCCTCCCCCCCGAGAAAAAAATAAAATAAAATAAAATAAAATGTTAATTTATTTTTTAGTGTTGTTTATAACTTAGATCGAATTCATAAGAAAATAAAGATAAATCCATATGGAACACTCCAGATTACAGAGAAGGGCTTTCAAAACCCAAGATAAATGTTAACAATCCGGCTTCATACCTGCAAGCTTTCGTGCTTGCAAGTTTTCACCCTTTGCGCTCATAGTTCAGGTTTTTTTTCTCAACAGCCTATCACATCCCTGCATTATAGCTGTGTAGGTATCCGATATCAAAATGTAGAAGGTTTAAGCAGTAGCTCGTTAATTTAACAATCCACTCTTGGATTAATTGAAGCTCTTAGTGACTCGGGGAGAAGGGGGGGGGGGGGGGTTGACAGACAGCGTCTACAGAGGGCTGATGAGGTATGACCTTTCAAAGCCTCCCGATCATCTGATGTGATTTTAAGTTTAGATGTCTTGTTGATTTGTAAAAATCAACATGGAAGCTCTGTGGATTTGGTGTAGGCGTACGCTTGGAGCTTCGTTTGCTCATCTTGCTTATGGTGTTCGGAAACGTCCCCGAGCAATCGTGATCCTCTGTGAGTTTAGTGGAAGTGGCTTCAGATGCCGCCAGTCTGTCCCAATGCAATTGTCTTGTAAGATTGCTGTTTTTATCAAGTGTTTGTCTTTGTCTATGCAGGTGATACTTATATTTTCTGAGACATTTTCATTTGGGATGAGAATTTCAGAATTTTATCTGAATTCAGAATTTGTTATGCTTGCCTCTTGACAAATGTAGCTGTGATTTTCTCAATGTCTAAATAAATCCTGCTCTTTTATCTGCTTCTTGGTGTTTAGAATACTGTTTCCAAAAGCTCCTTGAAATCTATAACTCCAGGTATTATCAGTAGGTGTAGTTGTCATCATTTCAACGTACCTTCTAAAATTTGAGCATGGTTTCAGACATTTTAGTAAGCAACAACTCTCATCCCCTGAAACAGATTAATGTACCCATGCTTTTTTTATTTTATTTATTTTATTTAAATTCAAAACAGTGACAATTAACGAAAGAACTGTTTAACACTTTACGAGTTAAGCAAAATAACTGTGATATAAAGCAATAAGTGAAGAAATGTAGCAAGCCAGGGGGAAAATGCAGTAATGCACCCATGTTAGAGTCGAGTGTAACTTCTAACAGAAGCAACATCACGCTATTTTTCATCGCCTTCATCTAAAAAAATTAGATCACCCTTACACCTCATTATTGGCAAGGTGGCTCTTCTTACAGTTCTCTTCAAATGAAATTACCTTTCCTGAAGTAAGAGAGAGAACAAAAAAGTAATAAATGCTGACACTTCGGCGATTTCCAAACCTCCCGATCGCCACCACTAATGACATTTTGATTTTGACAGTCAATGGTTCCCAGCCTAGCCGGTAACCCCCTGAGGGTACTCATAGCCCATCTCTCTTACTCATGGGCTCTGACATGTGCCATTTGCCCCACCATAACAAGCGAGGGCTGAGGTATCTTTCACACTTTGACAGCCTCCTCGAAAATCCCGTGTGAGGCACGGTCAAGTCTTTTATTTTTTTGAACGATATAGATAGAAAATGAATCAGGACTGGCTAATTTAAATTCGTCGGCATGCAGGGGGAATATTTTTGTCTCAGATGAACGTGGAATTGCTGGGAAAAAATCTAGGTTCTGGCGTACAGTTAATAAGATGGTGTGTTTATACATACTTTATTCGTACGTGCTTACAAAAGTAAACAACAAATTTCAGTGACGCAGTTAACAGAGTTATGATCTTGTGTAACATCTAAACCAATAAAATATGAAGGCGTTGATCTGATTTTCGTCATTGGTCAGTGGAAGTTCTTCAAACAGACCCCTTGCATATGGCGTCACAAGCTAAAACAGCATCCTCGCTGAGATAAATAAAAAGACCTCTCAACGGCTGAGAGAGTCGTGCATTGCGTGTACACAAGTGCGTCTTTTCATTGGTTGACATCAGCGATGGATGCCTATTCATATAGGGATCTACATGTATACATGTAGTTTATGCAATGGTATTGCATCAGGAAGAACTCTCAGTACAGCTTTGTCTGGAACTATGAACAAATACGATACAAGTCTTGTAAATAGACCATTTTTATCTTGAATTGTTTTTCATTTTTTATCTTAATCTGATTGTGCACACAACAAAACTGTAATTGCTTCTCCATCACTTCAGGTGATAAGCAGACCTCTTAGCTTCCCATCTTGAGGCGAGAAAATGCCTCTCAAATTGGGAATGGGGGAATGGAACATGACTGACACGCTGGAAGAAGCACATGCAGACTGCACTTTCATCGACAGTGAACCCGCGAAGAGCTCTTGACATCTCTGTTCTTTTACTCCTGTGCACTCAACTTAAAATGTGCATTTGTGACAGCCCCCCTCTCTGTTTGCCTCCCTCGATCGCAAACGGACGTGTGTCTCACGCTTCTCACCCACCCACCGTGTCCTCTTGTGTTGAGGGGATCCAACCGCCCCGGAATGTGCTTCTCAAACGATTCATGCAATTTCCCGCCGGATAATTCAATTCCTCCAAGTTGTTTGACTACTAATTAGATTTTATTGTGAGCGTTCTCACCTTCCGCCCAACTATTTCTCTCTTCTCCGTTTAGCTGTTCTGTGTCATGCGGTATTTCCATAGTGCTTCAGTTTGGGTTTTTTTGCGGGCAGGGCCCTTTTTATGTGTGTGGAACATCTGAAATTCTAAAATTGTACCTGATGGGTGTGGAATTGTGGTAGGATATAAATCCAAGGTGCTAGGGAGGTGATGTGAGGTTTTATGGAGGATGATGCTGTTATAATGTTATGGCAAGCCATAGAACTATCTGGGAAATCTATTTAGTGGTTTAAAGAATGTCTTTACACTATTCTTGAACTGTAGAGGGCAGATGTTTACTCTCCCATGACTAGCAGATGTGTGGACAAACACAACAAATTATTGCACAAACACTCAAAATGAAGGCCATTTTTACTTTCTAATGCCAACCAGCTGGTGAACTTTCACCAACTTATGATAGCAGAATCCATTTTTTTTATTAACAAGATTTTTGAATGATTATTTGAGGTCTAAAGAAACCAAAGAGAAATGGTGAACTTTCCAACTGATGATTTTTCGCCAACTTTTGATTAAAAGAATCTATTATTTCAGATCAAGATTTTGGAATGATTATTTGAGGTTTTTAAAAGAAACCAAATGAGTCCATCTCGTCTGCATGAATCTACTCATACAAGTTTCTTAAGAATTAGTATCTTCTCTAAGATGGAAAACCTACCAAGAAATCCTGCTTCTCGTCTTTCTTCCCCATTACTCCATTTCCATATTTTCAACGGTTTTATTAGATTTCCTCTTTGATATCATTCTTACAGAAGTAGGTCAGGCAAAGAAAGAGAGAGGAGTATTTGCATTCTTGTTATCTTCATGTACCATCCAGGATTTATTGAGCAGACAGACTTGTCCTTTTTGAAGAGAGATTCTCCCTCTTTGTAAAGTGGAGTTAAAACCCAGCTGTGTTTTAAAGTGGAGTTAAAACCCAGCTGTGTTTTACCAGCGGCTCGGAGACACGATGGTCCCAGCTCATTCAAAATCATATCCTCCATAATTTTTCCGT
This sequence comes from Asterias amurensis, assembly GCF_032118995.1. Taxonomy (NCBI): domain Eukaryota; kingdom Metazoa; phylum Echinodermata; class Asteroidea; order Forcipulatida; family Asteriidae; genus Asterias; species Asterias amurensis. The sequence goes on from NC_092665.1 coordinate 15,709,211, forward strand.
GCATATGATCAAAACAAGACGAGATTTCAATATTCATAGCGGATTACAGAGACGTTGTATTAACTTAGGTCTCGTAAAATAATCTGTACTTGTATATATTGAAAAGCAACAGGAATTATGGATTGGTGATAGAAAAAAGTATTGTGGTATTTTTGGATTTGGGGAAATTATAAATTATCTGATTGTATAATCCAATAGGAGATTATATTGTGACATACAGAGTGTACTTATAAAACAGTGTTGTGAGTTCACTATTTGAATCTTTAATGCGCATTCGTTATGGCGTAAACATTGAATTGGAAGTACCTCTGTTACCCAATCTACTCCAACGCAGTTGATAATAATAGAGCAAGTTCCTTCATAAGCAGGACAAGTTTCTCAACAGAACTTAATTTTTGCAACAGTAGTTAAATTGCAGGACAAAGTGTTCAGAATAATGTTGATCAAATAATATGAACATCGTAGTAATGTGCCCTGTGTTCAGTAAACACTAATGGATACTACATCTCAGTGTGTGAAAATGGGGATCAGACTATTTTCCTTTTCCGTGCACACATCGGTGTGTATGGGTAAAACAAAAATTAGGCTATTTATTCTCGATGCAAATTTCCATCTCTTAAATCCTCAGTTCAGTTACATTGATTAAGAGAAAATAGGAAAGTGGTGCACAAAAGTTAATTGTGGATGGAATTGACTGGAGTCAGAATCTTAGGCATTGTTGATCTTAAAGACACCTCTACATCTGTTTAGCCTTGGCTAAAATTGGAAAATGCATTTGTGATATCATCAGCCGATCAGAAGCAAATGCCCCAAGGCTGAGATTAGGTTAAGCTCGTTGGCTCCATTATAAATTTGTTGATATAAATTCTGTTGGGTTTATGGCATGTCGCTGCAGCCTTGAGTACAAAGGCCTGTGAAAGATTGTCTGTTCTTGTTGCTGATGCCCTCAAAAGCCTCTAAGATTTTTTTTGTTTTTCGTACTGCCGACGATGGTGTAGTTTGCAAGGCTGAAATGCAAGCTATTTTTCAGGAATTTCCACATTTGTCAATTCTCATCCCTGCCCACAGTGGCAACTTCAATTTTTGCAGAAATTTTTTGAGTTAACCCACCCCCCGCCACTCTCTCCACATCTCTCGATTGCTCTCTTAAAATTAAAATCCTGTTTTTGCCCTGTGACCAAACAGAAAAGCAGAGATGATCGTATTGTTAGGAATGAAATAAAATATTTACCATTCAAGCAAGATTTTTGACCATGGCGCCTTATAGTATTACCTCTCTCCACACACAACAGAGGATTTGCTCGTTTAGCCTCAACACACATCCAGCTGTAAAGAAAGAAAAAAAGAAAGAACTGAAACTCATCGTCTAACCATCGCTTGATTTTCTTCTACTTCAGTTTATGCCCTGTGCCTATCCATCAGATGTCAAACCTTTTAAGGGGTGACGGAGACTTTCTGGTTTGTGTATGCAGTTTAAATAATTAATACTTGACTGAAATGTCAACGGGTAAAAGATCATGGACTTCGAGAATGACAGCATTTTTTGTAGGATGATGAAGAAATAGGGGCAAGGAAAGGAACTTTAAACTGGGCTCATGTTTGTACATTTTTAGGGAAGGGCATGAGGGGTGATGCATTATACAAATGAATGAGTAACTGAATGCCCTCTAGTGAAAAATAGAAGAAGAGTATTTTGTGTTCTTTTAAGAGGGGTTCTTCTGAAGAAAATGTCTTAACATTTAAAAAAAAAAGTATATAATAAATTCAAATATTTAAACAGATTGTCCATTTTTTTATTTTGATATTTGAAATTTGATAAACACAAATCATAGCCCGTAGGCAAAATTGGATGCATTCTAATTTTTTTTTTTTTTTTTTAGTACATTTTTTCCTGTGATTCTTTTGAGCTTGAATTACCGCATAACTCTCACCGTTTCGGCTATCAATAAAATGTCTTGAAATAGGTGTGTCAGATTTTCAAGATGACGATAAATTCCTCAAGACGAAATGTCTCAACCGAAAGGCGAACTTAACATCCGCCTTCCTCGTCTTAAAATCAGAGACAATGTTTAAAAACATTCAAGCTACCGCTGCTGAGTAAGGGGAAACCAGTATATGTGAGACCCTCAGGCCCCCCTTTAACGGTCTGGACTCTTGTGGATTTTTCAGGGAAAGAAAGTGAAGATTATAGAGATTGTCAAAGTCTGGTCCACTAGATTCATTTACACCTCCGCATTATTTCTTAAAGTTACGATGCTGTGTTTCATGAATAATACAGTGTTTCTACAGAACTGAGTAGAAGTACATTGTGCTTTTAAAACACACTTCAGTGTATATGAGTAAAACACAAATAATATTCTGTACACTCAGTACTTTCCTGAGTTTTGTGAAACAGGTAAATCACTCTGTTGGGATTCGAACCCTCGACCTTTGCACTTGTAGAGCAGATGTCTTACCACTAGACTACCGAGCTAGCCTAGTGGCTAGAGACAGTTTGAATCCTGTTTGTAAGCAGCCAGTACCGCAACAATTTTATTGATGTTATTTGCATCAGGGATGAATTATATGATTTGTTTTTACCCTTTATTGGTGCATACTAGGTGCTGTATAATACTCAGTACTTTCCCAAGTTTTGTGAATGAAAGAACTAATATATCACCTTTAATATTTGTAAACCGCAAACCATTGACACAAAATAGTGAAACGTGGCCAGAGCTCTAGTCCCTTAGATTTAAATGCTACTGGAATTGATCCAGTGATAAATTGGTAGATTATCAACATGATTATGTGTAGGTGGGTAGGATTCTCTTAAAACTTCTGCATCTCGGCTTAAAGATGCTATGTCTTTGAAAATACTCAATTTATTAAGGTACATCAATAGCTTGTAGTCTGAAGTTAAATTGTGTAATTGTAATGTTACGTTTTTGTCAACTCCTAAAACAAATCGTCACATGAACAGTCACATCAAGTGTACAACCTTTTTTTCTTCTTGAACAGTTTATATATTTTTAATCAATATTCGTCAAGGCCTGTAGCTTTGTGAAGTTTAAAAGCTTCCAGAGCTTTACTTTGTTAATTATTATAACTTTGTTCATCTCAAGAAAACCCTTAATACCTTAACTCCTGCTGGAGGTCTCCGTGTCAACATTGTTTTTGCTCTAAAGTCCGATACTGTTTGCTTTGAATTCGGACACTAACAATTGCTTTAATGGTGTGAAATCTGTAGACGGTCTGTATTAACAAGATCAGGTTTTGACTCTCTCAGTGAAGGGCAAAATCAAGGTTATGTACATAAGAAGAGCCATTCCTTTAATGAGGAAATGAAATATCAACAGGGAAACTTGATTAGAGACGCAAGTCCAATGAGAGGCCGTCTTTCTTCTAAAGGCTCAGGTAGGGCTGGATTATCCTATAGAGACAGTGGGCACTGTGTCAAGGGTCTACAAAATACGAATGATGATTTCTCAAGAAAGTACTAATACTTCATCAGCACACACAGAACCTCCCTTTTGGGCCTATGGAGCACTGGTACCTAAGCCTATGGAGCAATGATGCCTAGGCCTATGATGCTGAGGTGCCTAGGGCCAAGGGAACAGCCGATGAAGGCAATACCTCTTTTGCCTGTTGAAAAACTTAAAAAATAACCAGAAACCTGAATTGTTTTAGAAAAGGCACCAAGGAACAAATTGAGACTGTAGAGGAATGGAGTTGATGGCCTCAGAATCCCGGTGTCATTTGAGCTCCCAGAAAATGACTATCCTAATGTGAGAATAGTGCAGATGGAAACAAAAGCTTTCACGTCAGACAAAATCATCCTGTCAAGGAAAGATCAGTTTACAAACTTTTTGGGGGGGGACTGCAACAAAAGAAACAAATACCATTCCTAGTTGATGAATCTACAATCCACATGCTAGACAGCAAGCATTATTTAGGAATATTAAATATATCATTTTTTATAGTCAGATGTATTTATCTATGTGCTGAGACTCATGAACAAGCCCCCCTCCCTTCCTTTGATTTTTATTTATTTATTGAAATCCACTCAACTAAGCTAATCTTCTTCCTACCCCCCCCCCCAAGTCAAGTCCCATAACTGTAACATCAGTCTACATGTATGTGAGTGTTTCGTCTGTCATCAATCACTATTACCCTAGATTTGCTGAGAACATTCCTCATCCTGCTAGACAAAACAATTATTCTTGTCCATCTTGATTTGCATCAGGGCCAAATTTCATTTTAAACTTTGAGATTATTTTACGGTTCATTTTTCTTTCAGTAACGGCCTTCTTAGATTTGAGATAATGAACAAATCAGTTTTGCCCTTTTGTGTTATTATGCTTTGTGCTTTTCCATCCTGATAAATGAAAATTCTCAGGCATTTTCTCTGTGAGTTGAAATTCTGCGCTAGCACAGTCAGCGGAGGAAGGTGATAATAAGAAGATTTTAGCAGTAACAAGCAGAGTCACGACATTTGGCCCAATTGTACTAATGTGACTACCTGAGATGCAGAACAAAGATTTATTCCACGTACTGCATCTCTTTGGAATTCCTTGCCTGATTCATGTTTCCTTCCATCTTACAATCTGGACTTTTTTAAGAGGAATATCAATTCCTGCCTTCAGCTCTCCTGAGTTTCTCTCTTTGGAACTCCTTGTCTGATGCATGTTTCCCTCCATCTTACAATCTAGACTGTTTTAAGAGGAATATCAATTCCTGCCTTCAGCTCTCTCTAGTTATTTTCATCTTCTTGGTGTTTTCTTTTTGTAGCCCTTTACCAAGAGTGGCTTTTTAGCCTCGTTTGTGGCGAACCTGCAAACAATTTTTTTTTTTAAATAAAGCTAACTACGTTATCTCACAATCAAGAATTTTTTTTTGTGGGAAATGCTTTGATGTTGTTCCCAATGCAGAGGCCATGACAGAAGTATCAACGGTCTCCGCTAGACATGTCGCTGACCGTTGTGGCTGCATATATTCATGTGCCATGATGCATGTGCTCTAATGGCTTTTTAAGTTGAAACCGAAACCAACACTTAGGAAAATGACTTTGGGGCAGCGAGAGAAACTCGCAAGAGGTTTTGTTGCTCACCACTTTAGGAAGACCATACAATTCCATGGAGAGTTAAGATCACTAAATTTTCTTTCTGAGATGCATTTACTTAATATCTTATGGTTTGACTTTCACCTGTCTTGAATGTTTTGTTGAACAAACAAACAGATAAAATGAATATTAGGAAATCTACAAGTAGGCTAATGAGTGTTGGGGGAGTTCGCATAATATGCTAAATTGTGTTTGGCCTGAAAAAAGGTGCAATTTCATTAATATTCCCTGCATTGTCACAATTTCACAGTATCTCATTTAAATATATTACTAGTTTGGTTGCACTTGGGTGGGATTCTGACACCCTTGCAATTAAAGGTTCCTTTCCCTAACCCTTGCGTTTAGATCTCAAGGGTTATTGGAACAGGGTCGTCTGAACATACAACCCTGAGCAATCACCATCGTAGCTTCTAGACTTCCGGTCATGCCTCGCAATGAGAGGACAGTAAAAATTCTCTAATTAGCAACAGGTACTGCAAACAATATTCTTATATCCTGTTTTTATTGCATGTAAAAAATAGTTAATGGCCTGATGTTTCAACCATAGCAGAGTCTTTCTCCTCGATGGAGAAATCATTTTCGTTTGCTAAGGATAAAGTGTCTCATTCCTCGGTGATGAAATTATAAATCAGACTCTCATCCGATTGGAACTGTTCGTGTACTCACCACCTGCATGTTCAAGCACCCGTAGGGAGCAATGCTCCTAAAAAAAACATTTGCGTGTTTAGATAGATGACTAGATCCAATGTTGCTATAATCACATTTTCATCGCCGAGGGGCGCTGTTGGCTATGATGCGCGCACCGATGGGGGACAGGGGTTTCACAAACCCAAGCTTTGTCATCGCAGAAACTCTCGCCTTGGATTTCGAAAGTCGGGTGTTGAGACTCCGAACACACAGAGACGGAGACGAAAAAGGAAAAAAAGTAACTCATGACAAAGATAATTACACCTGCTGGAAATCAAGTGATGGTATGACATCCCTTTGGGACGGCAGAAGTCTCGTCTTTGCTTCTCTATACCTTCCTGAGCGCGACATTCTCTTACAAATTTCTTCTGTGCGTTTCTTAAGAACCTCAAAAAGTGATTGGGGGAGCTCAGCTTACTGTCTGGGTAGAAATTTAGATTGTAATTAAGGTTTTAGTTGAGCTCTTACTTCAGTAACGCCTTTAGTCTTGTTGCCTGTGATAGTAGGTTGTGTGCACAAGGTAGAGTTTCCAATTTGCTACAGTGTTTTGGGGGCTTGGCATGTTTTAGACTTGACACCAACAAGGTTTACTCTTTCACCTGGGTGGGTGGATGTCACGTAAGACATTAAATTGGGAGGAAGTTTAAGACTGTTACTTAAAGATGTGTTAAACTTTGTATGAATGTGGAGAGCAAGGGTATCTGATTTGGATGTTGTGAAATTGAAGCTAGCGCCAATTGTTTTGATTGAAGAATTGGTACTCATTGAAATGATGTCTTCACTTTGGGAAGTGTCCCCCTGACTCTATTGGTTTTGTCAGCGAAATTCTGATTTATAGGCAAAGTTATTAAGGAAGATACGAGTTTGGTCAGATGTTTTCAGTGTAATCCATCATAAAGGGTGTCTTTGGTTCTAGTTGGCATAACCTACGCTGTTTCTCTGGCATGCAGACAGTCCATCCAATGCTTCTTGAAAACCACTCTAGAATGAATGTATATACCCATCCAAGATACAATGGTGTTTCGTACAATCCATCAAAAGTTTTTTGTTTTTGTTTTTTTAGTTTCACAATATTTATATAGTACTTTCTTGTGACCCTCAAGATACGATTTAGATTCAGACGGTCAATACGCATCTTGAAAACCACTATACAAAGAGTTGAGCTGTGTCATCCTTTCAGTACAAACCATGAAAGGTGTTTTTCATTTTCATGGTCTCAATCCAGATAACTTATTGAGGGGCATCTCCCAGTTCATGGAACATGTCCTCCAATAAATATCACTTCAAAGGAGTCCAGAGCTAAAATGTCACTGCTGCGGGGAGATTCAGGCTACGAAATTTGCATCTACGTGGCTTTACAGGGTGTAGCCCTGAGTACTTTGTTTGTATCAAATATGATTCCCACATCGCTAGCGGTGCAAAGAGTGAGGGGGGGGGGGGTTTGACTACCTGCATCTTGGGGTCTCTTGAAGTTGCTTCGGAGCTTCGGAGGACCATATCTGAGTGTCATGAACAGGAAATGAGTAAAATTGGTACGTGAACAGATTTTCCTCGTCTTGGTGTTTTTTTCTTTCTCTCGGCTTGTTGTCAGGTATACGATGCGTCCCTGGAGGCGGCGCTCCTGGATATGACAAGATTAAATGGTGGGATTTAACCGTAATGTGGTAAAGTGCCGATGAATGCTGATGAGACTGATGCAAGATTGAGAAGCTGGAGTTTTAGTTTTTTCCGTCTTTTTTTGTTTTTAGTTTTTTTTTCTCCGTCACCACTGCAAAGAGGTTAGAAATGAAATCTTGAGGGCATGAAAGGAGTTGTGGGTTCCACTACAGAAAATATCTCACCACCGATACCTACATATGCATTTCTAATGCGCGTGCGCAAGCAATTCGCTGACACAAGACAAAGGCTATGACGTCACCCACACACACTGCACTCCCAGTTTGGAAGCTAATTACTAGCGTGGCGTACTTGGTCTATGGTGATATCTAGAGTGATGGTGTGGGATTGGAGATAAACGATGCAGGGTTTATGGATAACTTCCACTGTGTAGTTGTGGAATTGAGCTTAAAGGTAGTGTCATACTTTCATTATGACCCCCTCCCCCCCCCCCCCCCCCCCCCAAAAAAAAAAAAAGAAGGTGTAATTTTTATACTTGTTACAATAGCAAGTATGGAAACAAAGTTTCAATTTCCAAAGATCGCCTGAAGACAAAACTGTTAGAGCTTAAGTGGTATCCGTTTGTGAACGCTGCAGCCAGAGATGTGGCTGGTACCCTCTGTTACCTCACTGCTATGGATGGATTTCATGTTCTTGGTGAAAATTTATGAATTTTGTTTGCTGTTTTCTCTGTAGTACTACTAGTAGTACAGTCAGTTTGGGCAAAAAAAAAATCAAGCTTTGACTTTTATACAGCATAGAACAGGTACTTACACCACCTCAGGCTCTGAGGTTAGACTTTGTCAATTTGTGCCCCCCCCCCTCCCCGCCATCCCCTCCCCCTCCCTTGGACTTGTACAGAAGTTAATTGGTTACTTGTTGTCTGAGGTCCGGGTGCTTGGAGTGTCTGTTTTTAACATTAGTATGAAGTGCTGTATAGAAAAGCAGTAACCACACAGTCCAGAAAATCTCTTGTTGATTTGTTGACTTGTGACTGAGTGGTCCCTAATAACTGTCAAGTGCCCTTCAAGTGGTTGCCTTTCATAGGTGATAATGACCTAATGGACCATGTAATCCTGTTAAAACCCTGCCTTGACTAAAGCCTGTTCAGTCAACAATAGAAAGCCTTCAGGTCTATAAACAGTTATAAGGGCTTCAAGAATGGAAGAATAACACCACCCAGAAGGCATGGTTTATAAGTAATGGTTTAGTACTCAATGGTTTAAAACCACTTTTCATTATGTTCAACAAATGGTGATTGATACTTCCCTGTAAAGATTCAACAGTGGGCATAATTTCAACCCCCTGGGTCCCCAAAATGGGTGTTTGATACCACTCCCGATCCTTTTGGACCCCGGTTACACCAGCTTCAGAAAGGTTGATCAGACCATCCAGACCTGGGCCCAATTTCATGGCTCTGCTTACCGCTGAACTCTGCGCTTACGATCACGATTCCCCGCTTACGTGCAAGCGCAAAATTTCTGCGCTACCCTTGTAAGCATAGATTGCCTAGTAACGCGGAGTATGCACGCGCACAAGCCAAAATTCGCCGCTAACCCGTGAAATACGCTTGCCGTAAGCACAGAATTCCATGCTTCCATAAGCGCCGATTCTGTGCTTACAGTAAGCAGAGCCATGAAATTGGGCCCAGCTAGGAAGCCTCCACGATCAGACCCGGTTCAGAGATCCAGCAAAATGGACTCCTGAAACAAGTCTTAAGGCAAAGGTGGATCAGACACCGCAATCCAATACGGTCACTTCCGGTTGTGCTAGGAGTGGCAGAGTTTTGCTTGTGTTTTTGTGTGACTGCTGTGATCAAAAGTGGGATCAGAGCTGGATCAAGCACTGGTGTAAACATGACACAACATCTTGATCTGTGGTCATGACAAAAAATGCCGTATCTCAATCCACCGTTCTGGATTGCATGGATAAAATGTGGTGTTGATGTAACGTTCAGTGGGTGTTTAATACCAACTGCAAATTATCAGGCATTGTAAGACACAGCAACCCTTTACACTAAGTCTTTTCGAGACATTCCCCCTCCCACTGTCACTAAAGTGTTGACAAATATTTCCAGTCTGTCCCCAGGGATGGTGTATCAATATTACTATTGTGTCAAAAGATGAACTAATCATAGTTGCTGCATCGCTTAGCGGAATTTCCTCTGGGTCTTGGACCTGTATTTGTTCTCTCTCTCTCTCTCTTTCCAACGTTTTCCTCCTGCCACAAGTTAAGAACATAGCGGATGCCCACGCCACTTTGCGGAGATGGTTCTCTCCCCTTATCATAACAGTAGTTGGGTCGGCCCCCCCCCCCTTAAGAAGTTAGTGGTTGAGGAAAGAGAAGAAGTGTCCCCATGGACTGCTTTCAACTGCCAGCGAGAAGTGACAACTCACTTGCTCTGCCTTGTTAAGAATGTAGGTCGGTTGAGAGGGCGTGAAAGAACTTTTGTCCATATTTTTTTAATCCATTAGTTTTTTTTCCACCTTGAATAACACACACTTATAGTTAAAGACAATTTTCCTTAAAAGTGGCTTGCATAATGGAATTCTATGACAGAAAATTCATTTGTAGGTTAAGGTAGTGAGTGATGTTTAGTAATCGGAACTGTCCACCAATTTAGGTTAGTTTAAAGGGTTTCAGTGTAGAGTTACATAATAGAAGTAGGGGAGTTATTGTTGTTATAACACACGTTTCTGCTCAAGCATATTGGAGAGGGTTATCGAACCATTCATTTCCGCATTACTTCAATGTCATAGGGGTGGGGGGAGGGGAGGGGTAAATTGCCCTTAGCTCCATAACTTTGCCTGCCCCCCTCCCCCCTCCCCCAACATTCTAAGATGTGTCACATAATGTGTTGTGTTCCCAGAGTTTTACAGCTGTATCCAACCGCTTGACACGTTGGTGTCCAACTCTGTCACAAGAGGGCAGTATTGATCTGGACTGTGAAAACTCCATTCAGTTTATAGAGTAACAGTGATGAAGAAATTACCTAGTGGAAATCAACAAGAAGGCAGGGCTCGTAGATTAAATGGATTACTGGACCAAGTTTGTTCTTAGGAGTGACAGATTATAAAGTTAAAACATGTAGCTTTGATAATGTTAACTTAACTTTTTCATAAAATCTAATTTTAGAGTTGTCACTGAACCCCACTCTTAAAGTGTGAATTCCACACTTGGCGGGTAGTTTAAAGATTTTAATATAAAACATTGGTGCATCTGGGAAAAACCAAAATTAATACAATTGAAAAGTCGTGCACATTCTCCAGGCATGAGAATCTTCCGGTTTAAACCGGAATTCCGTTTTTTTCCCTTTCAAAATTGTGGTCTCCGAGTTCGATGTGAATTTGCTATAAAATTCGGGGGGTAGGTTTTTAGGGGTATACATTTGGATTTCTCTAATCCCTCTTCTCTAGTCAGACAATGTCAGTTTACCTTTGTAATTGTTATTATCGCGGATCCACACGTACGGTGTTCATGAAAAAACGGCACCTAACTAAACAATAAATTGCCGTCCAGCAACTGGCCCAGTTTACGGCTTGTGGTCTTCCTGGCATCGCGCATGCATGCAGCAGCAGAGACGGATGTATAAACTTGCCTCATTCCTTGCTTCGTTTATAGTGGTACGGTTCAATAATGTTTGCGTGTAATGCGCTTGCTGCTGCAGCAAAGATAACACGTGTGGAGACTTTTGAAAGTCTACTGAAAAAACAATGCACGTGTTTGCACCATGTGTACTGTGTACTGTGTACGTCCGTGCAGGTTTGTACACGAACCAATAAGCGGCGCGGCACGAATCTGAGATCGCCGGCAGGCCATGGAAAACTGGTACCTGTTATTGCCTCACAACCAGCGAAAGATATATTGGGAACCAGCGAACACACTGTACGTCCGGACGACGTGCTTTCTTCATTGGTTCTATTTCTATGTTGGGGTCTAATCTCAACCTCGTTCCAGTTATACCCTATGCTGAATAACAACCTCTTTCTCAAAAACACATCGCTCTCGCCAAATATGTAGGCCTATTATTTTAAAATGTGCGTCGCCGACAGATCGTTAAAATCACAAACATTTAATTGCAAAAGAATTTCTTTTACACAACCGAATTTCAAATCAAGAACCTATAAAAATGGTTGTTAATGAGAAAAAAAGCATTTTCAAGGGCAGAAATAAGGGATAAGATCGTCAAAAAAATAAAAATATTATTACTATTGGTTTTTTGTTTTTTTTTCCTTTCTTTCTCCGGAATTGTAAAAAAATCGCAGGCGAACCCAAAAATGTTTGAATTGTTTGAGCTTTACATTCCTTATTTTCTTTTAAACCTATTATTAAAAAAAAAAGAAGGAAAAATCACACAAAGGTAGGTCACTTCTACCTGGAAAAATAGGTGTCAGAAATGCATCAGAGACCACCACAGAGCTTCTAAATACCCAGAGCTCCCAGGGCCCTTAAGCGGGCCCTGAACCCCGGCCGTAAGGGACTTCACGCTGCGCGCGAAAATGATGGAATATTGACATTTCCAATCAACTGAATTTTTTCCTGTTTTTTTATCATCACCCATTCTCATGCCTGATTCTCACAATTGAGTCACCGGGGTTAATACTCTCCGAGGTACTTGGATTTATTTTTATGGTAATTTCTGAAGTCAAGTTCCATTGACTCTGTTTGACCAACAGAGGGCGCTATGCTGTATCTACTGTTAGGCCGATCTTCTCGTCATGATTAATTGTAGTTGAGTGTCTCTTTGGTCATGCCCATATCAAGTAACTATGACTCATAACAATACTTATGACCGATTGTTTACTCTACCTGTACGGAGGAAAACATCTCTGCAATTCAAGAATGATAATGTATTGATGCAAGATTTAAAAAAAAAAAAAAAAAATTGGGTATGACTTTTTTTTTTAATGAAGAACAGCGATTTGGTCCAAAATGCTTTCTTTTTCATATTGTGTCCACACACAGCTTCAACATAAACCTTACTAATTATCATTAAATAATGTGAGGTCTGTACACTGTTTTTCTTGTGGAGGGCAGCTAAGCAAGTGTTGATTTGACTGAACAGAGCTTCTTAAACAGAAACTATTGCTTAGCTATTTGTAATACGCAGCACGTCCCATCTAAAGGACAAAGCAATAATTGTTCAGTATCTTGGTTAATGACACACAAGTGTCACGACCAGGACTCGAACCCATACCCCAAAACCAGAGCTTCAATCCAGTGCACTCAACCATCAGGCCATGTAGTGAATTGTAAATACCAAACTTGAGTGAACTTGCTTCTAGTCAGTTCTTTGCCCCAATTCTGACCTTATACTAATATGGTCATAGAATTTTCCCTAAGGAAGTTATCAGGGGGTGATGAAAGGAAAAAGGTGAAATATTATTACGTAGTTAAATTGAATTGTTGAAATCAAATCTGTTTCTCTGGGTTTGACTTCCTTTGTGGCTACCAAAACCTTTTCCTGTTTTGGCCGATTTAACAGTCGTTGAACTTGAAAGTGTTATCATCAGATAAATGTAGAGTTTTTTTTAAGCTAAACTAAACAAAGCTTAACTACTGACACTCCTGTATCAATAATAGGGAAAGGTGTGATTTTTGTTTTCATTTTCGTTTTAATTGATTTCCATGAAATGTAAAATAAAACTACAACAATGGGAAGTATTTTATAGAAAACAGTTTTGTTTGAACAATAGGATGATACATTGGTAACCATTTAAATGTAAACAATAATAAGCCCTCCTATATATTTTTTTGGCAAAACAGATGAAATGTTCTTCTTACTAGTTAAATATGAAAAGTAAGCTTGTCCCTTTGTAATTGTGTAAGTGTTAATTGCAAAAGTTTGATTGGTGAATGACATTTTTTTGTATTATTGTTTGATTTTATTTTGTGTAAAAAGTGATGCTAAAGTTTAGGGCTGTAGGGAGAAATGGCCCGGTGCCTTGCATGGTGTCAGTGCTATTATCATGATTGGATGTAGGGAACCTGATCAACGTAACATACCCTTATGAATATTTATGGCATTCCCTTCATGAATATTCATGATAATCTTCTCTCGTGGAATTCATTGAAATGAAATAAGATCTTCATGAAAAAAGGTCACGCTTTCAGGATGTTGCAAAATAAAAAGATACTGAAAAGTGAAACCAGAGACGACACATTTACAGCCAAAAATTTGAATATATATTTCTTTTTTCTTCTTCCTCTTTGTTCTGGTGCAGGCAAAGCTCTGGACTTTCCAGCTTCAAGTGAGTACAGTTTTTGTTTCTTTTTTTTTAAGTAAAATTTTGTCTGGAAATCCCCCTTGATACTGCAAGCGATTTGATGGGGAAAACAAATTGTTATAAGTGTGTTTATTTTAGTTTATTTTAATGTTTGTTGCAGAGAAGTTTATATATTCCTATTCATTGCGCAACTATTTACTCTTCTAATAAAAACCCAGCAAGGCCCATAGCTTGGGTGCAGCAGATTAAAAAAAGCACTGTCGCCGTGAGAAGAAGAACATGCCTTTGGTGTTGACATACAAAAAATCCAAATTTTGTCAAAACAATTAAGTGACCATAGGACAGAGTATAAAGGACTAGGAAATAATGGAGCAAGTCTTTTCAAAGATTTCTAAGTCAAAAACAGTTTTTTTCCACACACAACGTAATAGCTGTTTTTCCTCCAAGATGTTTGCAAAATTCCTTGTACTACAAGTCTCCTCTCTCTAGCTCTCAATGGAGTTGTTTATACCCTGACCCCATTTTGTCACATTGTCAAGTTAACCAACGTCTCCACTATGCAGCATGTCGGGTGTGTTTACCTATGCATAGAATCGATACTTTGGGAGCGAGTGGCTTAGAATTACCTCACAGGTGGCAGCCAGGGGAACAAGGACCGTCCAGATTTCTATTTTTACTTCGCTGACGACGTCATTCATTGTGAATAGCAATACACTTAATGTGCACTTTTTGTGTCAAATTTTTTGTACAAATAAGTTTTTTTGATACAAGAGTGCTTACACTTTTTCCTTGAAAGAAACTTGGCAGGTTTACTGCGTCATTTGTTGTGAATGGTTTTTTTTAGGAAGTTTTCCTTCAGACTTGTGTTCCAACTGGCATTAAATGTGAATGATCATTGTTTCCAAACACAAAGTAGAGACGTTTAAGCCCAATTTTAGAAAACTGTTAAACAGAAAATACTGCTTAGCAATTATTTTTTGATGAGCATAAAATAAGTGGTCTTAATAATCAAAACTGCATGTAATTTTGACTGGTTACCTTTTTCTGCTGAGCAAGATTTTGCTGTGCTTAGCAGGTTTTTGTGCTGACACAAGCTTTATTGAATTAAAGTTCGCTGAAAACATCTTGAAGAGGGTTGACATTTGTAAATGTCTGTTTTAATCTGGATTTTGTGGTTTCTGCTTCAAGTTGGAATTGATGCAAATATAACAATGAATATTAACTTCTCTAAATCCCCATTTCCTCTTTTATTATTATTAATTTCCGGTGAATTCCCACTTGTCATCAAGAAACAAATCATTCACCAAAAGACTCTGTTGATGATCGCGGTATACTTCCGGCTGTAACCTCAAGAAAATTTAATTTACCTTCTTGTTGCTCTTGGATACGGACAGTCTCTTACAAATTCATCTTCTTGTTATTTGACCATTAACATCAACTACATGCTTCCGACTGGCTCCGTTTGATTGCCTTGAGCTTGCAGTATAGTGGGCACCGTGTATAATTAAAAGAGAGCCATCCGCTAAATGAATGCAAAACAAGAAGATAGATGAGCAATTAACATCAAATTTGACAATCGGAAGAACTTAGAAGGTCGTGCTGGCTCGTGGATTCTTGTTTAAAGTCGTGATTTTTTTGATTTTTTTTGAATTTTTTTTATTTTATAAAAGCTTGGTCCATGATTGAATTGAGTTCTATAACTACATTCGGGGCTACCACGTTAGCAATTTCCAAAGCTGATATTTAAAAACAAAAACAGTCTTATTTGTCTGCAAACTGACTATTGTCATAATACAGCTCTTCCTGATTCTGCAGCATGATCCCTGAAAATAAATCAATATTTTCTTGTTCTTGTTTGAAAATCTCCCTGATTGTGGAAACTTTGTCGCTATTTATTATGTTGAGTCTCTTGTTATAGATATTTCCCTGGTGGTTCTACAAAACCTCCCTGATTAGGCCGAGTAAAAAAAGAAACATGTTTAGCATCCCCACCCGCTTCCTTTTTAGAGGCCCCCTCCTTTTTTATTGTATTTTTTTTTATGAAAAAAAAAAGGGTTAATTTAAAGGATCTCAGCTAAAACAATCTGAATGTCTTGACCAAAATGTTTCATTTATGTATTGTGTGTTTGAGCAGTAGAAAAAAAACAATTGATATTTGACATTTTAAAAAGAATGGCGGCCATCTTGAAATAAACAATAACAAATAAAAAGCCCCTCCTCCTTCCTTTTTGTGAGAAACCCAGCCGCTAAGCTTGTTTCTTTTTTTACTCGGCCTTATGGAAACTCTGTCCCTATTATGTTTGAATATATTTCTAAATACCTCTCTGATTGTTGGGCAAAATCTCCCTGATCACAAGATGCCAATTTTGGCAGCTCTGCATACATTTAAGAAAAATGACCACACACAATTCTTGAGAGGCAAGAAAATGGTCAGCAGATGAGGCTTGCAGCTGATTTCACACATTGGGGCCTACTTAGGGATCTTAAAGTATTTTTTTCATGTGATAAGGTAGGTCAGATAGGCAACCCTTTTCCATTTAATTCTCAGATGCCTTTGCTACACGCTGGAACCACCTCGTATCCAGCAGAATCCTTCATCATAAACGATTGAACTCACATGGAGGTTTTTCTTGAGAATTATTTAGTTTTATTTAAAGTTCCAGCATGTAGTGTGCTAGAATAAAGCAAACCATAATTTGGGATTTTGAAGACTTTGTAATTTTCAAAAACACAATCTTTTGTGGGAATAAAAGTGACATTGTGGTAATTATAAAATATGAGACACTTTTCATAGCATGATTCCAACATGAAATGTTACATACTTTTCGAAACAAAAACAGCAGCTTGACATTTATTAAGTACATTTTGTTACAACCTGTGATCTTTGTGGTGGTAGTTGCTCTGGCATACAATAACAATGTCTCTACCAGCGAATTAGAGTTATAATTTATGACCCTTCATAAAATTCAAGTCGTGAATTCTCAGTGCGTATTCAATGAATGCTTTCCTTAATGCAATAAGTACCTTCATTTATTGTTAATACCCTTAGGTTTGCCCCAGATTGCGTGTAATGACACAACTCTTCATGTAAAATTCATATCCTAAAGTAGGAAGACGCTTGGTTTATGTTCAGGTGTCCTAGTATTATTCGTCTGTTGGAGAGACCCTTTGACTAGGCCTCCCTCAACATTGCTTGGATGATGGGACAAATTACTTTAGGAATAAGGTTTCACTGTTTTAGGCTGAACGTAGTCCGCCTCATACTGGGATAAACCTGGCATTATCGTCACCGTAGCTTGATTGGAAACGAACCCAGCCTGTATCGCTGTATATCGAATATCACCCCCTAATACTGAATGGTACAGCCCGGAGTAACTTGTTAACCAGTGGAGGTATCCAATGGAACGGTCTGTGTGTAGGGGTGGACTTGTAATTGCTTGCGCATGATGTCGAGGGAAGGGGATCTTTTTGATGATGAGCCTTCATTATTGGGGAAAGCAAACCTGCATGTGCAGACAGCCGTACAGTAAAAACCACTTGTCATTTTCAGCTTCACCTTATGCATATAAATGAATGGCTGAACATGTCTGGTGGGCTCTTTGAAAAAATAAGCAGCGGAGGTGTTTTTGTGTTTAGCGGCAATTCCTTTACAACTTGGCAGCTTCCCCTGTAGGGGGGGACGACGGAGGGTAGGGGGGTTCGGTCAACATCTTAACCAAGCACCATCACTAACGTCATTATGCCGAAAATGAGGAAACTTTGGGCAATCTTACGCAAAACGTCTTTTGCCAAGAGGTAAGTGCAAGTTGAATTGTTTCTTGTCATCAGATAATTATTTGTTGCCGAAGGACATCAAATGGAATACTGATAGAGAAAGAAATCATTAAAATATAGCGGGCTATTAAAACTTGACTGCATACAAGATTTAATATTACCTTGTTGACATTTCTGATGGCTTGTTAATAAAAATAAAAGCACATAAAAACCTCTGTACACTTCTTCTTTCCCTCAAAGCAAGGACGCAAAGATGCGGAGGTTCTGCAACTGAGTGCGCTTTCCACATTTCTCTTAATTATTATTTGTTTTATCACAAGTAACTTTATACTGTGAATATTTTATGTGAAGGTAAATTTTGTGAGAATTTTTTTGGGTGAAAAAGGGAAAATTTTCTGAAGCTGTGTAAGCAGAGAGTTACGCACATGCACAATATAAAATTCCCTTCTTAGCTGTGAAATAAGCTTGTCTGAAGCGCGGAATTCCCTGCTTCCGTAAGCGCTGATTCGTTGCCTTTAGAGCAATGATGACATTGGGCCATGATCATTAATTAGTGTCAAGTGATAATACATTTAACGCTACATTTAACTTGATGATGAATGCAATGCCATAAAACAAACAATTCTAAATCAATTTCCTGTGTGAAACGTCACAGAGGAAATACCATAATGTAACGCAACAAGTTGCTGTTGTAAGAGTTGCTGCTGGTTTTCTACAATCACAGAAATGTTTCTTGCCTGTCAAAGATCGATCGCGTTTCTAGTTGTACATGATGTGAAGAGAATCTTTTTATTATTTTTATTTTGTATTTTTAATTTTTTTTTTAAAAATATATCCCAGGGGATATTGGTTTATTAACGACATTTCACAAAATTATACATCGAATCGTTAAAACATACATATGAGAAAAGTGAAAGCAAGACACAGCGTTTTAAAAGAGAGTTGACACTTAGAACGTTAATCATTGGAAAAAAAGGGGCATTATTTACTCTCATATATTTTCTTGGCTTGATTTTCAATTCCTAAGAATCTGATATGTTGTTAGTATGGATTTTTGGCTAAACAAAGAAAAATTGACTAGAGAGGGACTTGAACCTTGGAGAAACTGAACCACGCTTATGTAAAACTCAATATAGGAGCAAATGAAAATTCCTTTAGAGATTTTAAAAAAGTATTTGGGAATTTCAGTTACATTGTTTAAAAAAATTAATACAAGAATAAAAATCAATGTTTGTTATCAAATGAAAATGCCCCTGAAATAATTCCAAAGTATATTAGCTTTTCAGTCACAAAATGATAAACAGGCATTTAAGACTTCCTCTTTTCAGCTGACTTCCTCTTTTTTTGGTGTTGACTTTCCTCTTTTTTTCTTTACTTTCTGTGTACTAAAGTATACAAAATGTATCTTTTCCTCTTTATTTCTTGTCCAGTTTTCTCTTTTCCTCTTTTTTTTTCATGGATAGTTACTCACATGCCTGGTAAAAACAAAATGAATCCAGTCTGAAGAAAACTCCTCTCCTAGGCCCTTTCTTGTCATTATTATCTAAACACTCTCATCTAAAACCTGTCAGGGTGGCTCTGTAAATATGACAGCAGTGAGGCGAGGGTCAAATTGATGTTGTTGTAAAGAACGGAAACTTAAGAGGATGATGTTTCAAATTGGTTGTAGATAAACTAGTGTGGAGTCACGTTCTCCTATTCAGCATTAAATTGCCATTAACCATGTTCTGGTTTGTCAGAACTTTGGGGTCAGGGTGTCAGGCGGATAAATCTTTTGTAAGAGTGGATTGTGTTTTAAGTGCGTGGTTTATCAAATAATTTTCAGAAATGTGTTCTTTTGTGTGTGTGAGATTTTTTAAAAGAGTTGGATGCCTTTATTGGTGCAATATTTAGCGATAAATTTAAACACTCAACATTGATGATAGAGGTCCTTTAAATTTTGGTGCATACAGACTTTGTGTATTGACGTCATCCAGCCACCATCTTAGAGGTAAACTGAAGATTGCCATACAACCTCTTTTGACCTCTAGGCAAGGGTGCTCTACTCAAATGACGTCATATGCATAAGCTATTGGAGGTTGTGCATATTTTTTTTCTTGCCTCTAATTTGGCAATTCCTGATTACGTTTTATGTCAGTGTTATCAGTTGTTTTTTTGAAGACATTATCAGGAAGTAAATGTGCTAAACAAAGTGCTCAATTTTTTCTTTTTTTGCAATATCTTTTTTTTGTGTTTTTTGTTGTTTTTTTGTTTTGTTTTTTTATACAGCAAACTGACCATGTCTTTTCTCCGGATATCCAACCGCTGACTCTAGGCCTTAAGGTTGAAAATCTCCCACTTTAATATCAACTAAACACTGATATTAGAGCTCCTATAGACCGTGGTGCCTATTGCAGGCTTCAGGTTTTTTTTCTAGCTTTTCCTCAGATGGACAGATATTTTGCCCGAGGACAATCTGTTAGGTCAGTGTTATCACTTTACCAAGGACATTACGAGAATCAAATTTGGCAAAACAAACTTTTCAAAATTATCATTTTTTTGGGGGCAATATCCTGTTGGTTCAGCAAACGGAACATGTCTTTCCAGTAGGAAGCAGGTTCTCATTCACACCCCTGGAATTCATCAGCCTACAGGTCCAATCTCCCACCTCAATTTCAATATCTCCCACCTCAACTTCAATATCTCCCACCTCAACTTCAATATCCAAGAGAATATCTCATAACCCCCGCCAGGCTCCAGAAAAGAAAAAAAAATTCTAACAAATAAAAAACAACAACAGCCCACAGTTTCCGTTCTCCTGTGCAAAGCTAATCCTGTCATTTATATTGATATCAAGCATATTATACCAAGCCCTAATGGTGTGTCTGGTAATTTTACATCAGACCTTTTTTCGCTCGGGAGTTGAGTGCCTCGCCTGCTGTTATGAAATACGGTGATTCACTCACAGCTTTGGGCCGACTGAGGAACGGCGCTCATGAGACGTGCATTTACAACTTTCACTTGGGTTGATATTGCAGAGGCTCGTGAAAGGTGATTGCGATGAATTTGTGGTTGAGTGAGGAAATCTGTGAAGCTTGACGAAGTCTACAAGCTGACGTAATAATGCGATAATCAGTTGTGGATTTAATATCTAAGAGGGGTTGAGGGGGATTGTTGTTTCTATGATATGAAGACAAATTATTCTGAACTGGCATTGGTAACATGAGATGGAATGTTACGGAGAGAGGTTTGGTTATGTAATAACTTGGAATAATAACGAAATTTATCTTTGATAATGATAATGATAGTTTGTTTTGTTTAGTGCTTTTGTACAGGCTTCGCAAAGGCCAAACTCCTTCTCTTTACGATTAATGCACTTTCTTCCGTGCATTATGCAACACACAGGACCTACTGCTTTGCATCCCATCTGAAGGAAAGAGCAATAGTGGCCAAGCGTCTTGCTTAAGGACACAAGGGTCAGGACCGGAACTCGAACCCACACAGAGCTTGAGTCGAGTGTGCATGTGTTAATTTTGCATCGGGGTTTGCATCGGGGATAAACAGTAATATTTTGTTTTAGCTCTGTACAGGTGCTTTGCCGTTTTGCTTATTGTTCAATCTGCCAGGATGAAAGCTTACGGAGCTATAGAATTCTTTCAGTGGCAGCCCCCCACCTATGAAACAAATTGCAATTGACGATTAAAACACAACCTGACATTGCTTCCTTCCAATTACATCTCAACTCATTAATTTTTTTCGAGGTCTTAGCACAAGAGAACAGTCATCTAGAACCAGCGCGCTGCAGCGCTCAATGTTATTATTATTGTGTATTAAGTTTTTCCTGGTGCCAACCTTTTGCAGAATGGAGTGTTTAGCTCAAATGAGATAATGTTATCTGATAACTTGGCTATATACATTCCACGAAGTCTTTCCGAATGATGACTTGCCCGCTATTGAAGTTCTCCTCAATCCCTTGACATTATAAGAAATACCTCACATTTTCACACATCACTCCTAGCCTTACCCCCCTTCGGCAAACTCCGAGGGCAATTCCGGATGAACTTAATGACGGAATCGCCGGGGCCTTGCGCGACGCGAGGTAAATAACAACGACAAACAGACCTGTCTTGATGGAATTGATTTTCCTGCCTGTCAGTGTGGATTCCTTCGTAAGATGCGCTCTCCAGCCCCAACAGGAGGTCCAATTATAACAGGCCCGGGGAAATGGATGAGGGTAATATCCCGTACAAGATGGCCGCTGTAGCCAGGGACCGTTGTAAAACATCCGAGCTCAGTTTTTTCATCCCCAGTTTCATCAAGGCATCGTCTCGGAGCCTGGTTGAAGCATCTTGAGTGAACAGATTGAGTTTCTGTTCATCATGATGGTTGGTTCTAATCCTAGCCTGGCCAGTCGTGATGCTAGAGTTCCCATGCGAGACATTTCACCGTAATTGTAGTATAGATCAAACAAATAGCATGCAACCGATTTATGATGTATTCTTTTTTTTAAATGTGAGCACTTTTTTAATTAGTTTTGAAGATTTGCATATTGGAATTAAATAGGCACATTAGATTATTTGAATGAATGAATGAACAACCCTCTGAAAGCTGTATAAAAAGTGCTTTGTGTCTAACCTTCATTGATGTACCTGGGGTGGATTTCACAAAGGACTAGTCTTATCTCGAGTTAGGACCAGTTACTCGTCCTAACTTAGGACTGTCCATGCAATTTGTATATCTCCTAGGACTGGTCCTAACTCTTTGTGAAATTGACCCCAGGTGGTTATAAATAAATTTAAAAAATTCAGTGTTAATCTTTTAAGATATACCCTTAAAGTTTGTAATCGATGACTGTACTACCAGTAAATCCCATTAAATATTTATTATGGTTGGAAACACGTCTTACTTGTTTAAAAATATCTTATTCTACGATATTAGTTACGTAGAGGGGCTGAATAAGTACGTAATTAGCTCCTTATGTAGACCCAACAGTCACCCTTAAGCGTCTTGTATGCCAATCACATGATGGGTTGTGACAGATTACAGTCCCACCTCACCCTGGCAATCCCAACCACAAAATTATCAAATGACGTACTACGTGCTTGTTGTGGTGGGCACTGCATGTGACCTAAATATTGTGTATTCGGTGGCGAGGAACTCGGGAATGGTTAAGTTTTATTGACGTCAGGACACTGAAAGTGAAATTTGGTCGGCTCCGTTATGAAAGGAAGATTATTCGTGATTCATACTTCTTTGTGTACAGATTTGTAGATTTTCAGTTTTGAAATGTTGCTTGGAGAAAAAATGAGGTTTTGTTTTTGTTTGACAAACAATGGGTGACTCACTGTCTATAGGTTCCCACCTTCTCCCCAGGTGTCACTCTTGGTTTTGGTACATGCCCCTGGAGTCTAGCTTGGCTGGAGGCACCCTGTGGCCAAGCCCTATAAGATTTCAAAACCATCAACAAACCTTGGCTTCATACCAGATTTATTGTAAAAAGAACATTCACCCGCTAATATTGGATAAGTTTATTTGTGTTCTAAACAGGGACACAGTCAAGGGGGGGGGGGGGGGGGTGTATGGGCTATAGAGCGTTAGGCCTTTCTGATTATTCATTCAGATTACAAAAAGGGCAAAGGGAGGAGATTAAATCAAACAAATCTGACAATCATCTAATTAAGCTGTGGAAAATGGTAAGACTTGTGTAGTCCATTCGATAGTGGTTGACCCACCACCAAGTGCAACAGAATTGTTTTTCACTGCTGTGCATTTTTGACAGGTCCTCAGAACACCATACTAAAATGTCGTCTCTAGTGAATGATTTTATCCAGCAGTTGCAGAAACTTGTTCCAAATTCAAAACTCATCTCAAAACATATCTATTTCGGAAACAATAACATTCAAACTTTTGGTTGTCTCGTGTCATTGTGTAGAAGCAGAGTTCTTGTTGTTTTTGCGCCAGGAGTGTCATCATTGACAGACATGGCGCACTAGAAATGTTCTACATTACTATTATTTAATTGTATGTGTAGTAAACATTTTAGACTGAAGTTATTTTGGGCATACTGAATGTCAGTAGCAAATCATGGTTTTTGAGTAGCAACTGATTTTGTAAAGCATTTTGCTCTGAGCACAAGGGAAATTGTTCACCGACTCAAATTTAATTAATCTTTTTGGGAAAGGCTTCAAATTTGGCATAGTGCGGAGTAAGGCTTGAAATATCTGTGAATAATTCCTTTGTATTATTTCATGTTGATTATCTCTGAGCAGCTAAACCGTTCCATTGAAATGAAGTAGACCATTGATCTTAACAAAAGTGCCATATGTGTCATTCAGTTAAATGATCTCGTTAAACAATTACACACCATTAATTACCCCTGTGTGGTGTTATGTAATGCCAATCAGGTGATGAATGGGTTAACTGTGTGGATATAGAAAACTTAAAAGAAGACCGTTGGGAGATGTCAATATTTTGAAGAGTTTGTGTGGAGATATGTTGGTACAGTTAAAACTCCCAGATCTGATAAGATAAGGTAAAGATCCACACTGGGGAAGTTAGAACTTGATTAAAACAATATTTATTTGGTTTGTGGCAACACCATGTTTACATCTATTTGCTGGGTAGATTCTGTAAGTTGAGTACTTGCTATACTTTTACTACCGCGAGATAGATTTGTTTGAATTCGGGGCACTTCAAACAGTACAGATAAACGCACTAAAATTTGCAGCACTAACCAAACAGATAGATTAAACCCTTTCATTTCAGAAAAACTCAATCCAGAAATTCTCAGCTGTACCCCCTTGTGGCCCCATTTAATTGCTCCTCACATCAGAGCATGTAAAAAGTGTCTTTCCTCAACACGTCTCTTTGCCCTAAATGTTTGGATAAGCCTCCTTTCTCCAAATGCGCCGTAATGAATTTAAGGGGAAAGGTGCAACATCCAATCGCCTTGAGCGTCTCCTGAAACCCCCTCCTCTTTCTCCAGGCTTTTCATCAATCATCTTCTAATTCGTCTTCCCGCATCCTCCATCTCATCTCTTTGAGATCGTCTTATAAATCATCTTATAATCCTAGGGATTGGTAATCCATCTTGATGCTGTTAATTTTCTCTCTGTTTAGTAATTTGATTTAGGAGCATTAGGCGGGGGACCGGCCTCCTCTTTAATCTTCCCCAAAGCCTGCGGAGGACTTTTTTAAGAACCTGTAGCTTACATCCCTAAGGGGGGGGGGGGGGGTGTGGAGGCATTTGGGATGACTTCATAAGGAAGACTAATCAATCTGCTGGGATGGTCGGTGGTTTTATTTGAAAACATTCAGGTATCAATATTTCCTGAATGCTTAAATTGTCTGAGGAATTAGTCATGGTCTTGCTGATTCCTGGAATGTTTTAGTTTAACGTTGATTGCTCTGGGAGGGGGAGGGGGGAGCAGCTAGCCTATAGTTGTTTCGATGGCCTGCATCATCTCTGTTGTATCTATGTACATTATTCATTATAACTGCTGATTTATGACTCCTGTACTTAATTTATTGGTCTTTGATCAGTTACTTTGAGCCAACACAATTTTTCAATTTTTTGGAAGCAGCTTCTAAGAATTTCAATATCCAAAGAAATAATTGTTTGCTGCGTCCGTATGTAGTCTTTAAAAAGATATACATGCATATACTTTTGAAATAGTATGAATGTGCGAGCTATGGAATGCAACAAAGGAACGGTTAGGAAACGCTCCCCTCATTGAATTTACATCAGACAGATGGGCAGCTCCGGCGTTTCTTTGTTGCCGCCGGCGACGCTTTCATTGTTAACGCTCAAGCAACCACCATTGTGTACCCTTGATTAGATACCTGGCTCTGCAGTTTCCATGACGACAGTACCTTCTCCAAATAAAGCTCACCATCATGTTTGTGTTTTTCCCTCCGGTCTGACCAAAGTGAGTTTTTTTTCGCTCTGTCTTTTGACAATTTTTAAGTATGTGCACATTATCATATTAATGTGTGTAATTTGGTTTTTTCTTTCCTATTTTGCCCCAGGATGATTTCACAAGTAAACACATTTAGTTCTGGAGGAATTTACTTAGCATTAATTTAGGAGTAGACTGTTACATGAATGTGTCTGGAATTTGATCATCTACTGTTGTTTTATTCAAAATTTGACATACAATTTTTTCTTCTTTATAGTTTCAATTTTAATCAATATTGGGCCCAACTTAATGCAGACATGTTATTCTTTCTACACCCAGAACCTGGGGTGTTAACATTTACACTATGGACAAAGAAAAAAAAAAAAGAAAAATCAAAATAGGGTGTTAAAAAACATTTATTTCTGCCAAAAGTATCTCTTCGTATCTATATGGTGCAATGCTCATGGTGTTATTTTGAATACCCTGAGTTTTTGCAGTGTACTTAAAAAAAAAAGGAAATTCTGAATTCATGACTCCCATTTGTTTGTACTTATCACAAAATAATTGTAATTGCAGATATGGAGAATAAATTTATAAACTGGTCGCTGATTAGTAAAAGTCTGTTCAACTCATCAACAACAGCAACACAGGTTAAAAAAAAAAAAAAAAAAAAAAAAACTCCTTTAGACTTCAGATATGGTCTGGTTGGGTTTGTGTCTAGACATAATAAATAGTCCCTGATCCATGAGCATTGATAATTAAGTGATGTTTGATCGTTTAATATTCCTAAGACAACAAAAAGGCGTGACGTAGAAAGGATAGATAATGATGAATTGCATACTTTTCTCCCCGATCGCCTTATTTGTGTTAGCTAAGGTAAATGTTGCTATATGCAAGCACGCAAGACATCGTATCACTTGTATCTTTTGCATTAAATATTCACTCAGATTTGCAGCTGTGTGTATTGATGGGTGATGTAATCGTGCTTCAGTCGGAAGACTGACTGGTGAAC
Organism: Asterias amurensis; assembly: GCF_032118995.1. NCBI lineage: Eukaryota > Metazoa > Echinodermata > Asteroidea > Forcipulatida > Asteriidae > Asterias > Asterias amurensis. The sequence continues at coordinate 15,735,542 of NC_092665.1, forward strand.
TTTCTTGAGTCATGGATTTGATTCAGGCTGAATGGATGTTTGTGAGTGACTGAGAAACTAAATTGACAAACTCACCCCTTTACTTTATTCAGTTGGTATTTTTTATTTGTGAAATTTAAAAATAATATTTTGAGCAAACTCACCCACAACCAAGATTAAAGGCCACTTTTGGTGAGGGTTAACGAGAAGAAATTATATGAAAATAATTCTGGTCTAGTGGAGGCAGGAATTTATATTCCTCTTACAACTAAGTTGTAGGAGATGAAAAGGAAACAAGCACCGGGCAAGGAGTTCCAAATAGATGCAGACTTGAAAAACATTTTCTCCCTACCCCTCTCCCGCCTCTCTCTCTCTATATCACCTGTCACTTAAGAATGCCAACTGATGACCATCCCTTAAGCTTCTTGAATAATTGACCACATCCAAGTGCTGTTCGGTCAATACACGTCACAAAGTGTGTGCGTGTGCCGTCTCCCTCAAAAAACATACGTCAATATAACGCTTGCAAGACGTGTCTACTTTTACACCTAGCTCATGTCTATGGCACAAACACTGCATTGTTTACCCCCAGGGTGGGGGTAAATTACCCCTGGGTGGGGGTAAATTACCCCTGGGTGTCTACAGCATGTGCATTAGCACTGCATTGTTTACCCCCAGGGTGGGGGGACGATTACCCCCTGGGTAGGGAATATGCAGGAGATGAATTCACACCTTCAACCAGTTTTGTAAGGGGTAGACGTTTGTTTCATGATAAAGTATGGCTGTGGTGGATGTGATAAGACTCACCATCCTTGAATTGGAAGTGTAAAGATTGCCTTGAGAGGAGACTAGAATTATCCAAATACAGTGGGGCGTTATAGATTGTGAACTGAGTTGTTTAAAGCCATTATACGCTTTCGGTAAACAGTATTGTCCAAGTCCCACACTACGTGTATCACAACTTACATATAAAATAACAATCCTGTAGAAATTTAGGCTCAATCGGACATCGGAGTCGGGAGAAAATAACGGGAAAACCCACTCCTGTTTTCACGTGTTCGCCGTGTCTGTAATTCTCGCTAACGAGAATTTATATTGTTTTACCGTTTTCTCAAATAGTAAAGCAGTTCATGGACTAATATTTTTAGAGAAGTCTTGCACCGCTACCTTCTGTAAACCCTGTAAATTATTTGTAAATCTGTGAACTTTTTTTTTTCTGTACCGAAAGGGTCCAATGGCTTTAAAGGGAAAGTGTACATTTGGTAAATACCCTTAAAATTACTTGCAATAACCAATTACTTAGTTAGAATTACAGGAGCTCTAGATAGTATACAATATTTTGAGAAACAGTTTCACTTCGAAGTAATGTGGTTATGGAAATATATAACAGTTTTTATCCCCCAAAATTTTAATCAAAGAATTTTTTTTTCTGTTGGATGTGTTTCTTAGATTGTGAATACAGTTTGCCAATTAGGGATTCATAAACCACTCAAGATTTCGGCAATATCAGAAAATTGCTCCCACCTTTTGAAATGAAATGTTCACAGGTTAACTCATCAGCAGTTTTAACAATGTACCTTTTCAATATGATCATAAACATTAAAAGCATTCCCAGGGATAAAGACTTCATAAAGAATAAGCTATAACCTTGTCATGTCTGAACAAGCCTTGCTGCAGTAACACCATCTCTCACACGTTCAAAGGTCCCCGATAAGGTGCCAGAAACGGTGTCTAAATTAAAAATGATTTGGAATTTGCCAAGATGAGTCACCATCCATCCCTCTCTACGTCAACTTTCACGCATCAACGAAGCATCTGCGGCCGGCGGACTGAAATGCAAATAGCAAATTTGATTTCTGGAGTTGATAACGTACGAAGCCTCCAGTCTTATCTAGAGATTCCGCGAAGCTGAAAACATTTAACCTTGGCGGAATTGCCTCGCACACTTTTAAGAAAGGGTGGATGCGTAATAATTGCCATGGTTTTGGGCGCGATACGGAATTGCAATGGATGTGTGTATGCTTCAAGGGAATACTAAATAAAAACTCCAAGTGTAGAACTTGGGTTTTTACTATACACTGAGGTGTGATAAGCTCAGCATACTCAGTGCTTTCTTGAGACCTGGGAGCAATTTCATAAAGCTGTTCAGTATAAAATACTGCTTAGAAAATTTAATTGCCAAGCAAAAAAATGAGTGGGGCACCAGTTGCAACAATTTTAACTTAATGGTATTTGGCTGGTAACCTTTTTCTTTTGAGCAAAATTTTTCTGTGCTAAGCAAGATGGTATGCTCCCCTTTGTTTTTTAGGAGTAACAAATCCATCATTTAAATATATTTCGTTTTCATCTCAAGAAAATTGTAATGGATCAGAAAGTCTCTCGTGCCGGACATCGAATCGATCTCCGCTTCATTTGAAATTCTTATAGAGTAATCCTCAATGAATATGGAGAGATCCCCCCCCCCTTTATTTTCTGGGTGTATTGGAGCAAATTATAATAGATGTCATGAATTACAAATATTTTGTTTCGTTGAAGTGAGTGATGGCGTTCCATTTCAGAAAGACACCTCACCATGGTGGTCGAGCAAACTGACTACGATTAAGCTCTCGAATAAGGCTAATCGATCGTAAGACGGGAAAAGGGATGAAGAAAAAAAACCATGCAAAGTTGGGTTAATACTTTTTTTCAGGTCAGGAGTAACATTGTGTCACCACATCAGGCGTGATGAGCAATGCCTCGATCAATAAATTATCCAGTTGTTTTTTTCCCCCTGTCCATCCCGTCATTTCAGCCGCTTTTCCGGGTTTGTTTCAACGTTTATTCACCGTACATTCCAGGACCCCTTAGGCTTTTGCAGCATTAATGGTTCAACGAGCCCTCCGGATAGATAAAGGGAACCATGGATCTGAATGACTAATTTGTCGATTTTTTAAGTCAGCCTCAGAGCGGAGAGAGTGGGAAGATGAGAGAGAAAAAAAGAGGGAATTCTTGCTTTGCATATTGCCCAGACTCCTGAGATGTTTTCTTGCGAGAAGGTTGGATGCGAATCTTCCGTCATCTCGATAGATGTGAAGATGCTCCGATGAGGTGTTCCGAGACGCACTGAGGGCTGTCTCAACGGGACGGCTAGGGGGACGGACCATCCTCATGTCCAATCTATTTGAAGTGGCGTGGACAACGTGACTTTGTGATCTTTTAAAGTTCCAAAGGGAAACGGCGTGCTGTGGCTTGTTTTGGAATTAACAATTATCCAGGCGATGTTTTTGGTCGTGTCTTGAGGAAGAGTTGTTGTGGAGCTGGAGGTTTAGTCGATGGACATAAATGTGCTCTCCAGGAGGAAGTTAATACAATTTAATCGATAACGTCTTCAAGAGGCTACATTATGTGACCTTTTTTTTTTTTTGAGATTGCCTCAGATCATAAAAGGCACAGTTTGACACGCTTCAGTGCAAAGTGCAGGTTAACTTCAGACTAGAAATCAACTTCAATGCAGGAGCATGAAGTAAGCGGTGTTAGTGGAGCAGTAGGAGAGAGTGAAAGCACTTTCCTTGTGTTAAGAGCACATCTTGTTCCAAAGATGGCAGACAAAAGAAATCAGCACTTATCTAAATCAGCACTGCTGTCTGCAAAATAACAGCGTTGACATGAAACTAATCACAGTGTTGTCACAGTATCTTGTTGTAGCCTTCCAAGGGAGATCCAACTTATTGACAGATTGAGAGAAAAACACAATGAGTGTGGCAAGAGGTCCATTTTTGCTTTGAGGGAGAATTTTTCTGAAGTGTCATCAGATAAAACTGTTTTTGGAACTTCATGGATACCACACTCTAAAAGACTCCGTCCAATTTGTGTGGAATATTGCAGCTTTTAATATTGCTCTTCTCTATAGCTATGGATTTTGCTTGGGCCACAGCTCTCATGTGCACTCCAAAGAAAAAAGCAAGGTAGATTGATTTGTTGTTGTTCTTGCTTAGTGTAGCAGTGAGTGTTTAATTTTTTATAGATATTGTTTTGTTTTGTTCATTCATCATTTGTAGGTGGGAAAACTGACATTCTTTGATGTAAATTTACAGGTTGTGTAGATCCATCTTGAACAAAACAAATCATCTCGAAAATCAAAACATAAAAAATAAAAGAAAAATAAGAAAAAACCAAAACTTAGGGGGAAAGAACTTTTCATATATAGAAGCTGCAAAAAAAGTATTAGTACATTTCTATTTAAAGTTATTAAATTACAGTTGTAAACAACTGAATCAAGAAACACTACGACTTTCATTAAAAAATGCCACATCCTTGACTTGAGCCATTCAAGGGATTTGTTATGCATATCTGATTCAGTGCGACTATCAATCCCCTACCATGATTATTCAGTGCTGAGTTGACCAATTTGCATATATGTAAAATTCAGTAGTGGTATTTTGATTGGCTAGAAAAGTTTTTATCACTTTGCATAATTAGGAGTCAATGTAAATTATTGTCCAAAATGGCAGGGCTCAAATATCAAGTAATCTTGATTAGACCACATGAATTATACCTCAAATCTTTTATTTACTGGACCAGAAGTATATTTTGTTTATTTGTCTAGATTTTACCTCTAAATTAAAAATTTAGATTTCATCATCACCTGCAAAACATTTTGTGGAAATTTACTCTTGTACCTTTGGAGGACTGAGTTCAATTTCAGTGGTAAGCCTGTCTAGATAAAATAAATTCTGTTCAGAAATAAAATCCATTATCGTAGGATTAGTCTAGTATCATTGTGCATACATAAACATAAGCTTGGCAATATATAGACAGACACATTGGCATCAAATTAAATGAGAAATTGTCGAACGTTGCAATCTTCTCAGTTTGAAGAAGTGAGCCCTCTTGTGTTAAGACAGTGTAATGCTCTCCTCATCAGTTGTCCTCTTGAAGGAGAATGAAATAATCAGATGAAGTTGCATCCACTGTGTTTCTGGAAGTGAGCCCTCTGTTGATTTGTAGTTCATCGTTGGTTTATTTCTGTGAAGATGAGATGGATTCTTGGTGGTGAGGGACATGAATACAGCTTGTCAGTCTTTCAAGAAATATTTTGTGAAGTTTTTGAATCTTCAGTGCAGATTTTGAATTTTGTTCATGTGGTGGACATTTAACATTCTTGTAGAAATTTACTATTAGCATTGCTACACTGAAAAAGTCTGGCACATAGAAGAATATGTATCTTCTTTGAGTAATTTGTCAACATAAAGCAAACAACAAACCCTGCTCCCAGAAAACCCTGAAACACCCCCCCCCCAAAAAAAAAAAAAAAAAGAAAGAAAAAAAAAAAAATAAAAAATCCCCAGAACATATAGTTTAGTAATTCCTCAGCAGCAGCCATAGCTGTATACACAACGTGCAGATACGGCTTAATATGCAACTGGTGAGACTTGGTTACCTGACTTTGGGAAGATGTGATATAAAAGCTGATTTCCCAGATGAGAAGTCTTAAAGATTTATGGCATGTAGCCATGGGATTATATTATATTATGTGATTAACAGCAGCTTGAATTACAGGCTCTTACCACAGTTGAAGGAGTCAGGATGTGCATAGTAATGAAACATTAATATCATTAAGAACAGTAACCCAAGGCAAAGATATTGATAATAAAGGGTAAGGCCAACATTAGAGCTAGATAGCTTAGCGATCCAGAGATCGCCAGTTTATACCTTGCTTGAGTCAATTTTGCTTTGTTCAACCCAAAATTATAATTAAAAGAGATGAAAGCTAACAGGTTTTTTTTTATAAATATTTTATGTTTTATTTTTGTTTTCCTTTTCATATAATTTTGAACCAAGAACAACTTTAGTCAACGAGGTTTTCATTAAAAAGAAATCCAAAACATTTTTAGGGCATTCCTCCCCAAGGAGAGGGATGAAGAGAAAATAATAGATGATGAATTATTGATCAGTTTCCTAACCAGGGTCAGAAAAGAAAAATAAATGATAATACTAATGAGAATCGCCTTGATCTAGTTGGGGGCAGTTATGTACGCTCTATATAAACCTGAGCCCAATTTCATAGCGCTGCTGAGCACAAAAATTTGCTTAGCATGAGATTTCTTCCTTGATAAAAACAGGATTGCCAACCAAATTTCAACGTGATTTTCAGGACAAGCAAACAACAGCTGAATACCAGTAAAGAGCAACATGCAATAACTGGAAATTTGGTTGGTAATCCTGTTTTTATCAAGGAAGAATTTTCATGCTAAGCAAACGTTTGCGCTTAGCACCTCTATGAAATTGGGCCCTGGTATTATTGTTGTCTCAGACAACAAGGCTTCCATTCCAAGCCAGTTTTAACAGCCGGTTCATGGCTTGACTACTAATGGGGAGCTGCAGGCCCGAGGTGAGAATATTTTCTCGGTGACCCAGATTGGAGTATGGGGGGGGGGGTGGTGGGGGGGGGGTGCTGACTTGAGGTGGAAATAAAGACATTCCAGATGAACTTTAAAGCTAGATGATTGAGATGAACTTTGGGTAACTGTTTGCAATAAAAACTCGCTGCTAGAGATTAAGAGATGTTACCATAGAGCAAGGTACTGGACCCATTTTCATAGAGCTGCTTAAAGGAACACGTTGCCTTGGATCGGTCGAGTTGGTCTTTGAAAAGCATTTGTAACCGTTTTTTATAAAATGCATATGGGTAGAAAGATGTTGTAAAAGTAGAATACAATGATCCACACAAACATGCCTCGAAATTGCGTGGTTTTCCTTTTACCTCGTCGACTAACACGTCGGCCATTTATGGGGGTCAAAATTTTGACTCCCATAAATGGCCGACCATGTTAGTTCGCACAGTAGAAGGAAAACCACGCAATTTCGAGGCAAACTTGTTTGGATCATTGTATTCTACTTTTAAAACATCTTTCCAACCATATTCATTTTATAAAAAACGGTTACAAAAGTTTTTGTTTTGACCAACTCGTCCGATCCAAGGCAACGTGTTCCTTTAAGCACACAAAGTAGCTAAGCACAACAAAATGTATGCTTGCCAGAATAAGGTTACCAGCCAAATTACCATGTCACATGTCAATCTATGACTGGTATCCTGCCCATTTCTGCTTAGCAGACAATTGTTAAGCAACATTTTCTGCTTAAACAGCTCTATTAAATTGGGCCCTGGGGCGATTTCACAAAGAGTTATGACTAGTCTTAACTTAGGACTAGTCCTGGGAGATATTCAAAACTTAACGCTAGTCCTACGAATGACTCGTCCTAACTCGAGATAAGACTAGTCTTAACTCTTTGTGAAATCCACCCCTGGTGATTTGACCAATTTTAGAATGTACAGGTGACTTTGCTTTGTTTCTCCTATTATTGGGATGTCAAAACCCCCATTGTGTACACAAGATTGAACCGAGGACATTCCAGGTCTAGATGTTCAAGAATGCCACGGAAACCCATGGCCTCTGTTGCCCTGTCCGTGGTCTTGGTCTTGGTGCCCCTCACAAGTTACCTAAAGACTTTAAGATTTTCCAATGACAGCCCTTTGCAAAATAGAAATGGCCTTGCCCTTTCAAAGATGGAATTCCAGGCCTGACGTTCTCATTCTGTCACACCATTGGGATGGATTCCTGGGATTAAAGTCCACTTTAATTATAGCTTGTACGAAGGAAAAACATTGCCTGGATTCAGTTGTTTTGTATTTTAATGATGTGGTATAGATTAGAACGCTCAAGGGCCAGCTCACTAATTGCCTACAAGATGTACTTCATCTGTATGCAACCTTCACCTGACCGTCCAAAGGACAGACTAAATAAAATGAAAACTCAAACGATTTTTTTTCTGCGGTCTTCCCTGGATGAGGAAGGATGGCGTTCTCTCGGCGAAGATTGTCCTGACCCGAGACGGATAAAGGAAGACAGTTGGATGCGTTTTTGATTTAAGGGTATTGATTTGAATGAGGCTGATGTGGAGGTTGAAAGCAGCCTGAGGCATCCTGGAATGGCCTTTTGCATAGATGGCACATTTTTGTGTTGTGGGGAAACCGTCCATGTTCGTCGGAGTCTAAGGTTTTTTTTATTGAGGAAATCAGGAGAGAATACGATTGGGATAAATTGCTTCAGAGTGGAGTCATATTCTTTGTGAAAAAAGAGAGCAGATTTGTGTTTACTGTTTGAGCGTGCTCTCATGTACTTTTAAACTTGTAAAACCTATTTTTCTCCTGAAGACGACTAGAGTAAGCTGTTTAAAATGTCGAGAAGAAACCAACCTGCTCTTTTCAGAGCCAACAGTCTGGGCCAAGTTTCAGCCATGTATAATTTTTGTTGATTCGTCTTTGAAAACTTCTCAAAGACTAACTTGTCGATAAAAAAACAAACGAGCTGCATCAACATTGGTTTTCTCGATGAGGAATAAAAGGTTTGCATTTCTATAATGCTCTAATTGTCGAATTCAACTAAAAATAGAAAAATACGACACAAACAAGTCAACCTTCTCCTCGTACTGAGCATGTTTGCAACAATGCATGTCTTCCATTGTCATATGAGCCACATCAGCAAATTTACATGGATGACACCCTTTATTTGTCATTGTGTTTTGGCAGCATCCAGACATTGGTGACAATATCCATGGCTCCGGCAGCCTTTGACGTCATTCGTGGCCTATACGTTGTTGTCAACATCTTTTGTTATCTTGAATTATGAAACAAATTTCAGAAATTGGTTGTTTTTGTCTCCTTCCCGTTATAGGGCATATGTCAGCAGGCTACCTTGCCTGATAACAGATATGACTTTTTTCCCCTACAAAAATGATTTTTGGTCGGTGTTTTTGTGAGTAAATAAGAATCAAATTAGCCTTGAAACAGGCTTTTAAGACCTTCAGAAGAGAGATGACGCGTTTGAGTCTCCAGGCTCCCTGTGCAGTCAAAGACATTGAATTTCTAATCGCTAGCTATTGGATGTGAACGACCAATATATAGAACTTCTTGAGGAAAGACTATCAGGCATGCAACGTTTCAGCTGATCAGCTGATTTCTTATTTTTTCTTTTCAAAACAGCTATAGAAAACACTTTGAGTGTGATCGGCCATTTCCGCTTTTTATTTTTTTAATTAGAAAGTTACATGTCTGAACTAAAGAGTAGAAGGAAAAACAAATCGCCAGTCTTATGATTATTAACATTGGCCAATATTAATTAACTCTTTGGTTCAAATTCTGCTCTAGTAAAAATGTCTTTGTTTAACCCAAAATCATTTTAAATTTACTCAGTCAGTTTCCCTTGTGGTTTATTATTTGACAAGTGGTAGTTCAATTCAGTTTAGTTCCCTATATATTTTGCCTACACTATCGAGTTAAGGCTTAGCTAGCAAAAACAATAAAATAATTGTAAATATAATTACAAGGCAGACAGTTTAAATGCATGTGGAAGTAGTTTGGAAGTAGTGACTTACATTTGATTTATGAAAAACCCTTTGCAAATGATAATTACATTTTTAATATTACTCTTTGTAGAAATGAATTCATCTTATGTCCGACATTTAGTTATTACAGACCACATTCAGGAAGCCGATTTAAGTGATTTTCATTTTTTTTTTTTCATCTCAAGTTAATTTTAAGTACTTAGAGTCCAAACACCCAATGGACCAAAAAGAATTGAATGATCGTGCGTGGGAGTCAGGCCCCCTGATCTCCAACAATGGGAAAAACTAATTTACCATGGGCAAAAGGACGCGTGTAACAGAGTCAATAGTTAGACTTGGGGGGGGGGGGGATGAATGCCGTTCCCGAGATACAGACAAAGTCATTTATATCCCACAATAGTGCTTCTACCTAGTCCCATTTCAACTGGAGGGGAACAGAAAGCTCAAAGATTTCAATTTAGGAAGTTCTCTTTTCATCAACTGAATGGTAAACTCTCTCGTTGCAAGTTCACGTCCCCCTGAGCAAAAAAAACCTATTCAGCCTCATTTTTTGTCGCCAGGGACTCCTGCAAAATTTTCTGACGTAATGAATTATAATTTATTTGGATTTGTTGTTGAGAATGCAGTAGGAGCTATCAGAGATAAGAAACATCAATTTGAAATTCATAGTTACAGTTTCAACTTAATTGTTGTTTTGAATACATTTTTTGTGAAGTAGAGGAAATTGTTTCCCAAAGAAGAATTGCCCACAATTATGAGTAATCATAACTGATTCAGTAATTAAAGTATGTCCATATATGAAGAGGTTTCTAAGTCCCATTAAAAACAAAAATCTGGAAATAAGGGCAGTCAGGTTGATGTTCAGGTTTCTTTCATTGCTTTCTACTCATAAAGACCCTGGTTTGAATCTCACTGGGGCTTGGGTTTTCCCTGGAATAATTCTCTGGGGTTTTCCTCCCACATCTAAAACTGAATTTTTTTTTCTTTCTAAAGGGTTCTTGGCTGTACAGTGATTAAGCTTGGTTTCTGAGAAGCCCTGGCTTTAATAACAACCAGCATGAATAAATAAAATAAATAAATAAATATTTAATTTAAAGTGAATCTAGAATTCTGGATGAAACGCTTCAAGATGCAGAGTTCCCGACGCCTCCGCCATTTTCGGAGTTCACTGGTTCTCTTTTCCTGATCAATTTGACCAAATTGATAACACTTTTCCTCTAGGGCTGTTTTCTCAGAATAAAATGAGGAAGAAAAAGAGCAAGAGAAGTGCAAGTGACAACATGTTGCCCACACATCCATAAAATGGAATTGGCTTGAAAGATCACGGAATGGTTTCCTTTTTTCCTCCTGTAGCAGACGAAATTATATAGGACGCCATTCCCCAAGGTAGATGTCCATTTTACCAACTCATCTCCGCTAAAAACAAAAAATGGACAGCAATTCTCCCGAGGTGTATTTACCCGTCTCTTGCTTTCATCTTTTCGCAAATCATTTACAAATTGATATTCCTCTCTTGGAGTTGATGGGTTTTGGAAAGTTTTATTTTTAGAGAAGTGACTTCTCTTGTTATTTTTGTAGGGTTGGAGACTTGAGAGTAAAGACAACCCTGAGGCTAAAATATTGATTCTACTTTTTTTAAACTTCAATTGCTATTAGTGTGCTCAATTTGACATTATTGTTTACAGTCTCATATTTATCCATGTCTGTGGTGCCTGCTGTTTTTTACAGGTCTTCAAAAAGAGCGACCGCACCCCCACCCACAAAAATCTTCAACAAACAAGCACCCAAACAATCAAACAAAATATAATACAGGCAAGTGAGTGGACATAAATGTCAAGTTGAAAGAGGGAACAAAAAGTATTGGGTTTTTCAATTAAAATAATTTCAATTTTTGTTTACTCCTTCCTTGATAGTTTTTCTGAGATGAAAACTTTGCTTGTAATATGAATAATAACAAATATTAATATTACGCAATACCTTTATGAATATACTCTACTGCGCATGGTGTGTTTTTAGCTTCATGTTATGCATCTAAATCTTACGCATGGATGGCTAGAGGGAAAACAGCGACCAGACTTTGATAACGTCATTAAAAAATTACTGTGCTAATAATGATAATGGTTGCTTAATGTTTTGTTAAAGCTCCTAAATTTCCTTTCTAAACTGTCTGGAGGGTAAACGTTTGTATGAAGTTTGTGATGTTCATGTAATCCTATACTGATGATGCCGTTCAGAGTCGGAATGTGTGAGAGTAAACAACGCCCATTATTTGTTTTTAATTCATCAATTTTACTCCCTGAAAGGGTGAACTCCCCTTGCCCTTGACTTTCCCAAATGGTAAAGGCTAAAAACAGATTGCAAAAAAGGTTACTATAGATAGCCGATGACGTATTTCTGTTTGTAGTGTGTGAAGCTTCAATTGTTGAAGGGTCAATGAGAAGAGCGGAATTATTGCTCTGTTTCCATAGCAACGCTGCATCGCAACGTTGGATGTCTCCATTATAACCCAGAGGGGTTTATCCTGGTGGAGTTAGAACTGCTGATATACGGGAAGAGTGTTTCTTTTATGACTGACATCCCTTCGTGATATGATTTGCACCGTACACCCACGTTGTTTACAACGTTCGTGCCGTTGACGTTAGTGCTTCAACTTGTTTGTGAGCCGACAACTCAGGCACCGACTCTTGAAAGAGTTCTTCAGAGATTGCCACATTTTCCCTTGATAGAAGAACACATTGTTGACACTCCTGCGTCTCCTTAAAAAGCAGCATCCAGCTTTTTGCAGACAACATCTTCAAAATATTCCATTTGGGTGCGGAAGATGTAAATTACACTAACGCTGTCTGCCGTTCAACTCTTTAAAATGCAAATCTATGGTTTGCACTCAGCGAACTTGAAATTGAACCTTAAAGTTTTTCAGTGGAATAGGATATCTCTGAGATGATGTTTTCAGACAGCTCAAACAAACAGCCTATGTTTGCTTTTCAAGTTGTTCTGGAGGACATTGTGCAAACATTAAGCGTCTTTTCAAAGTTTGTGATCATCGTATCTAACTCACGCCGAGCCGGCAAATGGAGTTCCAATCTGAGGTTCCAATCTTCAAATATCTGTGCATCAGTGGATTCAAGCTAATTAACCCAATTTAAGGAAAGTCACATGCGTATTTGGAAACCACATTTCTCGATTGTCGCTCTTACTTCCTTAAAGTGGTTCGCCGCACGCTGGATGAAAGGTCAAGAGTCAATGGAACAAATGCATTTCTTAATGCCAAGTGATGATGTTCAATCATTTCTGTGCTGAACAAAGTGAAGTCTCGTAAAGATACTCCAGCAGCTACACACGTACATCGCCAGCCTACACGATACCTTCGTCATCATTAAGAGAGAGAGAGAGTTAGAGAGAGAAATAGGAAGAAAAAAAAACCACAAATGAATTTGAGATCAATGATCTATTAGGGGCATTTACGTTGTCTGAGCAAATTGCACCTAAGTGGTCCGGCTTCTGTGATTCATGCGAGTATTAATGGATCCACGGAAGGAGAGCTTTCCACACTAACCAACACTCCACCAGTCTTGCTACAAACCAATCCCGACATAAGTGGGACTTTTTGACGGCGAAGAAGGGTATCATAGCTACATTTGTATCCGGCGGGAATCGTGCTCTTTCTCGGCGAAGCCATTTATTAGTCGTTGGAAGTCCTGTAATAGTATGTTTTAGCTGCCAGTAAGAAGCTTCTTTTAGTGTCTTAGCGACTGAAGAGAGACCGTCTAAAGTGTGAAGACATGCTTCAGATTTTACCCCCTGCATTTGACTTGTTCACCTGGGCACAGATTAGACTCTGTCCAATTTTCGTCAGCCTCTGATGTTGTGCCGACAAGTTCTCTGCTTTATAAGTGGCGACGCGTTGTGTGTCATCTCCAATAAATTCTTTCACTGGTCCCAACCGCTCGGCTAGACTTAGGAGCGCTCTGTTTCGGCTGGTTATTTTGTGCTGATATCTTGGACCATCTACTAAATCATCTTTATTGTTATTGGATCAGCATCTAGCTCGTCGACACGATCTGTTCAGTTAGAGACATCCATGATCAATACTTGTTAACCTTGGGCATTTCAGCACCTGCCCCTATCAATTAGTATTTGGATAGCCACTATTTTATAAACAATGTGGACTGACCATCAAACTTCAACAATTCTTATATCTGTCGGAGACCGTCTCTTACCATCATCTTGAAGCATCTACAAACAGTGTGGGACAGACAGACTGAGTAGTAGAAAGTTGAAGAAAAAAGACAATACCATTTTTTAAATCACTCTGACGACTACAAAAGTGGCCCACCATTGATCTCAACTAACTTGACAATATATTACTGTATTATATTGAATTGCCAAGTAAGGGGCTGCAGCCAGAAGCAAATTGAGCCTCAGTGCTTCACACTTCTCCAGTGCATTGAGGGTAACTTATCCTCTTCACATTTGAAAAGTGAGCCCCGCTGAATAGCAGTTACTCTTTACCTAAGAGAGCAGTTGCCCCGATTGGATTCAGATCAGTGTGGAAGTTTTCAGGCCAGAAATAACTGAACTAAGCTGCTGGATTCGCTACCCGGGTTGACCTTCTTGAACTTTTGTCCCACGGGGAGGTTTAAAGAGTTCACCATACAAGTCGTTTAACTGCCGTTTAGAAACTCAGAAACTATCTGCAGATACAGCTAGGGTTGATGAGTATTGCAGAAGTACAAGATTAACCAACTGGTAGGGGTAAATATTGACGTTCATCTTCGCCGCCGTTTATTCATCCACTTCACTCTCTGCCTGGATACAAATGTAACGGCTTCATTACACGGTTGAATCAATACTGTTATTGGAGTTGATTTTCCTGAAATCAATGCATGATGTAACTATATTGCATTAACGGACCAGCGAGTTGTTTTTTCTACGAAGATTTGTTCCGGGATCATGTTTTAGTTATATATGAAACATTTACACAGTTGCTTTCAATTCGTGCATTAATGAGAGACAGGAGTTAATACTTAATCTTACAACAAGATTTTAGTGTCGCACGTTTGTTTGTCATCGTTGGAGGATAGATACTGAGTTTTGGATTTGAATTATTCATAAGGAATGAAGTATTTATGATAGTGAATTATTCATGAGGAAAACTATCCCCCATCTGTGAAAGGTGGTTAGGGTGGAGTTTACTCTCACCAGCCAACGGGATCTATGAATATTAATGAGCAGCTGGTTCTGAGAAGCCAATCAAGTGCCAGAGGTCAGACAATGCTCTGGAGTTGACTCTCACCAGCCAAGGGATCTATACATATTCATGAGTAGCTGGTTCTGAATAGCCAATCAAGCGGCAGAGGTCAAAGGTTGCTGGGATTGCTCCTGCACAGGTGTGTTGCATCATTGGGAGACAGCTGTAGACTGAGTGAGTCGAGAGAGAGAGAGAGAAACCTTCACGTCTGAGTGCTCGGACGACGAGGTATCACCGACAAGCTCTGCGTGTAGGCTATACATCTCACCAGTCACTTTGATGCAGTGTCCTCTGTAGTCGGGAGTGTTATTTGTGAAACATCCCTTAATGAGCACAGACTACCAGGGTACTTTTTTTGTGACAGCTGTGGACGACGCCAATGATAAACTCTCATACTTCTTGCTTGTTGTCATGTCAGATGCATTTGCAGTGTAATTTGATCCTAGTGGTGTTTTAATGTGCAAAAAGGAAGCTAACTACACACCTGGTACTTCGAACACGTTCATCAGAAGAATGTTCACTTTTATAAGTCAGACTGGATTTCTGATATTTTTTTTTCTTTTTTCGTTCGTTGTCGCCAAATGATCTGCCCAGCTGTAGCCTGATGCATAGGGAGGCGTCGGTTTAATCAGAAAGCATCTCAAAAATTGGCTGATAGAGTGCACAGATTGTCGAGCACATAGAGCTAGAGGCATCATAATTTGTTATTACCATAACAACTCCCATACAATTGGGGCCTGGATAAAAACACACCATAAAGTAAGCCGTGTCTCAGTTCGTCCCCGAGCATTCGATGTGGACGCAACCTTTGTGTCATGGGCGACAAAAGTGTGATATTGGACATAAAATGTGCATACAAATAAAGCTGAGCTAGAAGCTTTTATTTGTTCTGCTTTTGACTCCAGAGACTCTTTTTCGCGTCTTTTTTTACACTTTAAAAAAGCGGGTAAGAAGAAGAAGGGAAAAAAGGCGACAACGGTGCTGTTCTTGTTGAAGTGCTCGCTTAATGGAAAACTTCTGAAGGTGTTTTGTTAATAGAGAGTGCAGTGATATATTTCCAGGAACGCTGACGCATGGGATGTTTCAGTTGGCATAGAGATGGCTGGGGAGTGATGCTGAACTGATATGCATCCCTAAAACGCTGACATCTTAGTCGTTGCTTTTCTTCTTCTACGATATGAAAATGGCCGCCACACATGGATTGACAAACATTATTTGATTGACTAAATCCTACACCCTCTGTGCTTGATTATTAAAAACCTGAAATTAATCTGGCTTCGGAGTTATTGGGTGGTGCATTCGCCGAAATTTGCATTTCCTTGTTTTCTGTAGCGTATTTAATCACTGCTAAGCTGATGGCTTATATTTGTTCTGGGACAGACGGAGCTGTCGTTGCCATTAATAGACTGTGGATTTGAATGTAGACATCACTGTACATCCTTGTCAACATCAGCTGAGGAACCATACATCAACGTAGACCCACAGCTTATGTGACTGACTGGATCCCTGTACTGGAGTAATCGTCTTTCATCGAGAACAAGACTATCAGAAGTTGTAATTTGATGTGCATCAAACGTTTGCTTGGTTTCCCCATAGCACTGCCTACTCATCTTGCCTTTGGCAAGACAGGGTTCCAGCTGTGGTTGAAGCCTTGGGTTTCTTATAACGCTGTCTCTTCACTGAGAAAGGCTCGGTGAGAAAAACATTCCAGGGCTGAGGAATTGATAGTGACACTGAGCTTATGTTGTCGCTGTGCTCCTTCATCGGAAAGATCCGATTCATTACAAACATCTGTCCGGACTTGTTTTCCAGCTAAATATTAAGACGTTAAAGATCCCAGGGAACTCTGCAGAATTCTGGAAGAAAATTCTACACTGCTGTAGAAAAAAAGTACTTTTAAAATTGGCAAAAACTTTGTACTGAGCGACAATGGACGGCTTTTCACCACTGAAGAAGTTCAGTCGTCGTTCTTGGCGAAGGGGTTCTGTTGCGAACTCCCCTCTACTTGAGCTGAGGAGGGATGCCAGCTATCAGGTGACAGCCATCGGCCCCCCGCGACCCAGAAAGAGGGCCCTCAGTCTGCCGGATGCCTTCAGCCCATGGAGGTGAAGTAACCATTTTATAGCTTTCTTTAAATTCCTTTCAGGTGTGAGTTCGTTTGTGTTATAAAGTGAGATTAATTTTACAGTTGAAATATTCGCTTGTGCTTTTTCATTCCGATTGCATTTTATGCCAATTGCAAGTTGCAAATGTTGGCAGCTTTGTTAATTTAGCATACCCTTGAGATCTGGATCCTAGTCTATAACCTGCTGTTGTCAATTAGGGATGTAAAAAGAAGACTCGTACAGCGAAACCTCCCATTGTCTTTCAATAATCTGGTGGATTAAAGGCTCTTATTATTATCGCTATCAATTACCAAACACTCAGCTTGCCAGGTCGCAAAGACTACAAAATACAGCTGCCCAGTTTATAGCTTAATCGTAGAAGTCACATCACACCAGTGTTACAGTCTCTATGTTGGCAACCTATACCTTCTAGAGTTGTATATTTAAAGGCAGTGGACACTATTGGTAATTACTCAAAATAATTATTGGCATAAAACCTTTCTTGGTGACGAGTAATGGGGAGAGGTTGATGGTATAAAACATTGTGAGAAAACTGCTCCCTCTGAAGTGACCTAGTTTTGGAGAAAGGAGTAATTTTCCACAAATTTGATTTCGAGACCTCAAGTTTTGAACTTGAGGTCTCGAAATCAACCATTTAAACGCACACAACTTTGTGTGACAAGGGTGTTTTTTTCTTTCATAGTTATCTTGCAACTCCGACGACCGATCGAGCTCAAATTTTCACAGGTTTGTTATTTTATGCATATGTTGAGATACACCAAGTGAGAAGACTGATCTTTGACAATTACCAATAGTGTACACTGTCTTTAAGTTACTTTTGCTCGTTTTTCATTGCCTACAAGGTTCTGCGCATCAATACAATACTTATCTGTTCAAATACAAACCTTCTGGGAACATCTTTTTGGATGGATTTTGGCCATGACAATTTCCTGGTATTATAATATTAAAGTTAAAACAAACTTTAGGCGGTTGGTTTCTCTTTAATATTAAATAAACCGTCCTCTGCATTTCCGTGTATTCATGTATGAAATATAACATGAGGTCGTCGGGAAAACAACTCAACTCAAAAGAGTGGTTCGATCGGCTAAGTAAACAGAAGATGAGAGAAAACAAGAATAATCAATGCGCTGTACGGAAAACTTCCATTAGCTGTGACGCTAGGTTTCACCCTGTAAGACTGTGTTCAAAACAAAATGAAAATATTAATATAGTAAGCTTTGCGGTAACACCATGTAATGATAATCTCTAACTGAGTTGGGGTGGTTTATTACCTACTATTTTTGTGTGACTTTTTAGATGACCTTTTGAGCTTAACAAACACAACGTTTGATTATCTGAAATGCAGCTTAGGAATCTATGTTTGATTTAATTCTCTTCATCACATGCCATAGAGGCCAACAGAAAAATAACAATGTAATAAACCAGCCCATAGTTAAAATTCATATTTTTCAATCATAAAGTGCTTTCCATTCTGTTTGTCAGCCCACTACTCGACCAATAATGGAAAGGATATTTTGTCCGTTTCAGGAGCTAGCTTGAATATTAATTTGACATTTAGACTGGAATTGATACAGCGTTTTTTGATAAGTGGGTACTTATATAGATGTTATGCATTCTCACTAAACCTTAATACAGGCTACGTATAATATGCGGCATCAGGGGGGGACGACCTATAGGCCTCTTGATATGAGTGGGCGTAGCAAGCCTCGTGTGTGGAATATAACAAAGCCCAGGTAAAAATCCTGGCATTACGTGAAGCAGCGCATAATTGTCTGTTTTGCCTCAGAATAAAGCGGAAGAAACTCGTTGCTAGATTTAATTTAAAGTAAGCTTAAACCTGTGTGTAGGTGGTGGGGGCGCTGTGTATAGTGTAGAAAAACGACCACAATATACAAAATATCATCTTGAAGAAAACGTCAGAGGTAAATCTCGATAAACCCTCCGCCTCTGTTTTCAAGACATGACAGCAAAACTTCCAGAGTCTGATTTTCCTCTTCTTCTTAAGATAATAATAAAAAAATTAAAAAATATTCAAGCAAGTAAACAAAGTGTTAAATATCTCACTTACTGAAATCCCAAACGCAGCTTTTTAAAAACTGTTTTCACTTGTCAATAGAAAAGTGGCTGTTGTTGTTGTTTATACACTTTAATACTTTAGCAGTGATCTTGCTTGATGATACAGATGGTAATTCAAATCATCGAGGAAGAAACAAATATTCCTCTTTCCTTAAAATGTCCCAATCCCACATCTCCCAAGATGCTTTTAGTCAGATGAGCTTCTCCCCAAACGAAGGAAACGCTGGAATCCACTCGGAGTATTTCAATTTGAGGAAGTGTTGATCCGCTACGCTATCAGGAAGTTAAAAAACAACAACTCTCCAGCAACGGTCTATTTTGGGTATAAGCAAGTACTCTAATTTGTTTTGCAGTGCAGTTCTTGCACTTAGGGTTGGGGTCAGGTCTTCGTATGGCAGTGGTGTCTCGATCGGGTTTGGTTTTCTTCTCGACGGGAGATTCGACTCCTCTTTCGTGTTGATCTGTCTGGGAGATGGTTTGACCTCTTAGATGGTTTTCTTTTTTTCTCGTTAGCTTTTTTGGGGGATGGTTTGTTTGCTACCTGTCTGTGGTGTGCCTGATGCTCGGTAAGAGGTTCAATGCTCGGCTCCATTAGGAGTCAAGCATCTGTCTGAATGGAGGATGTCTTAAAACGTTCTGGCTCAGGTTTTTTTATATATATATTTTTTAAACCATATCTCACGATCACGTCTTTATTTCTGATGAACAACAAGTTCACAATAAACACAAAACTGAGACACATAAAATTGTCCAATCCACTTTCTGGAAACTCTGAAAACCCCTTCTAAATAACATATATTTGTATAATTATCAGAATAAAAGATAATAACTGTCTATTATTCCAGTATAATTACACAGGACCACGTGACCTGTCTGTTCCCAAACCTAAGTTTATTGGCACAATGCTAAAATGACTGGCCTAGGGCCAGGGCCTAATTACATAGAGCTGCTAAGCACAAAAATTTGCTTAGCATGAAATTTCTTCCCCGATAAAAACAGGATTACCAACCATATTTCCATTTGTTGCATAGTCAGTGCTTACTGGTATTCAGCTTTTGTTTGCTTATCCTGAAAATCACATGGAAATTTGGTTGGTTAACCTGTTTTTATCAAGGAAGAAATTTCTTGCTAAGCAAATTTGTTTGCTTAGCAGCTCTATGAAATTGGGCCCTGCTGTCCAGTGTAAATTTTGAGCCTTTAGTAAGGCCTAATGCCATTTCCATATTTACCACTGCTGCAAGGATAGAGTGTTCTGTTTGTTTTCTAAAGGTCTTGTATACCTGAGGATTTCTTCAAGTTTTTGACCGACCTAAAAACAAGTTGTCAAGAGTGGAATTTCAACCCACTTTGATTTCTAGAATTAGTTTGAGCTGTAATCCAGAAGCTGTTGAACTTTTAATGTGAAAAGAAGGACGGATATATTTCCTGGCTTGGTGACTTTAGAAGCTTATGGGTTTGTCATGTAATCTTAACGTAGGTGGATACATTTCATGGTTTGTAAAAAAAATAATTGTCATTGAGGGGAGGGGGTGAAGTTTTTTCTGTACATTAAGATGTGAAGAGAAGGTTGAAGGGGATAAAAGAGGATAGGGGAAGCTTGGAGTTTTTGAAACCAATCCCAAAGTTGTTTTTGTGAGAAAGTGGTTTGTGGATGAATCAAGGAGTAGGAGGAAGATGTGAAAGTTTTACCTCTCTGCAAATTCAAGTTAACTTAGTGGTTTCGCCTCTGCCTTTCAACCCTGTGAAATCGTTTTACCCATTTGGTGCTTGATATGGGGCATGTTGTTATATACCCACCCAACCCCTCTATTGTGTCTTTTTGTATGCTTGAAATCTAAGGATATCTTCAGAGGGTTTTAGGGGGGTGGGGCTTCTTTTAAAGAGGTAAAATAGTGTGTTAAACAATGTTTAATACATTTTCTGTACTCATGGAAGTCTGGGCTGATGCAAACAGAAGTCAGTAAATCATTTTAAGAGTTATTTAATTTTTCTTGAATTGAATTGAATTGAATGGTTTAATCGTCAAGTATATAAAAATACATGAAATGTATGTGTGCTTGTATTCGCAAATGGTCAAGAAAAAAGAATTCTGTACACAGTTGAATATCAGCTGTTTGTTCTATAAATAGACAAAGAGGCAATGTTTGCATAGTCATTAGGAGAAGTACGCAATTTGTTAAGACTTTCTGGTCAACCTCTCCATTAATACATAGTCAATTGTAACCAGCACGTGTATATAAATAGCAAACGTGGTAATTAGCAAAAAAGCAATTAATTCAGCGTAGGCACTCTCGTAACCTTCTCGTGTTTCCAAACACGCCGGTATCGCATTCACTTGTGATCACTTTGCGCAATCATCTAAGCCCCCTAGCGATTATAATGCAAAGATCTTGTAACTTAGACCCAGGTGAAGACACCACCGCATCTGGATTCCTTACATCAATTAATTTCTCCACGGAGCGCAGTCGACGATAACTTTCTAAGCGGAATTCATGACATGGACCAGGACTTGTTCGTGGAATATTTTAAAATGATTTATCAATTAGGAGGCCTGCCCAGAGCATGTAACCTTAGACATTGTTGGGAAATGCTTCAGCTTGACATTGAGAAACATTCTTTCTAATTAATGTCTCTCACAGATGGAATGCAATGTTGTTGAGATCTGGAAGTAATTAGGGATGCATGCTCAACTTTGCACATGTGTCGTGGGACTGTGTTACCACTAAACCATTGCAGTGCACTGCGATAAATACATTTAATTCCTTGCATTTTGAGCTGTAAGTGTAAGTTACAAACTAATCTTTTAAGTTAATTAAAAAGTCTGGAAAAAATATCATTATAGTTGTGGACGCGCTAGTTTTTTGCCGGACTTGTCCTGTCATAAGACAACTGGCCCGAGACTTAAACTACTGGCCACTGGCCCGTGGTCCAGTGTAAAATTCAAGCCCTGTGACTTGTCTGGTCATTACTTTACTGGTCCGACACTAAGGCCACTGGCCTGTGGTTCAGTGTAAAATTGAACCCCCTTGACTTGTCTTGTCATAGGCCATCACTGGCCACTAGCCTGGGGCCTGTGGTCCAGTGTAAAATTCAAGGCCTTTCACTTGTCTGGTCATTACTTTACTGGTCCGACACTAAGGCCACAAATTCAAGCCCTAACCTGATGTAGTACATGCTCTTTGACATCAATGGTATCGAAGGAAGATGGTGAAGCTTTTCAGTAAGAGGATTAAAGGGACATTAAGTCTCCGAGCTTATCCTTTATGAACACTAAGAAAAGATACAGGATCTTTTTCCTCAAGTTCTGCTCATTTTTCTGGCCCTACTTCCTGATTAAATATGCACATTTTATTTTAAGGATTCATAAGTTTTGTCTCCAAAACGATGTACAAGAAATAAACAAATGCAAAGCTGAGGCATAATTTTAGAGAGTGGATGTAGAAGGGGCACAGCAATTTTTCTCTAGTAAAGGGCACTGTTGGAACTTTGCAAAGGGCACCACAGCAAAAGCATGGGGCATCACAGCCTGAATTCCAGTGTATAATTTGTACCCAGTGATGCAATAATGAACATTGAACCAATGGCATTCAGTTTTACGCTTCAAAAATATCCACTGTAACAGGAAATATCAAAGGTCTACAATTTGCATTTTGCTGTGCCACTTTTATCAATGCCCATATTAACCCAATTTTTTCAAATCCCGTGAAAAAACTAAGTGGTCGAAACTTGTCAAGAATGCAATGCTCTCTACTTCTGAATAGCAATTTATGTCAGGGAATCAATTCTTCATACAACAATACCCTCAATTTTTCTCCTGTCTCCTTCCGACTCCGATATAAAAAGATTGACATCGGCTAATAGGACATCGTAAATGTCATCAGCGAGACAAAAAAGTAAAGAGAGAATCAAATGAAAACCCACGCACATGGCAGACTAAACATAAAGAGGGGGAACACTGTCAGAACCGGCGCAAACTCGTCATTTTCCTTCGTAGAATCTGCTGTTTGCAGAGCTTGCGTCGCTAAAAAATTCTACACCGGAATTGGTCGCACGTTGCACGTGTGTAAACACCCGAGGTGCTGGCTTTATGGTGACTATTACTTTACATCACGAATGCCCTCGAGATAGTTACATACGTGTCGGCCATGTTTTGCCATTTTGAGAAAGATAGATGGTTTTGTAGAATAGTGGGATTGTTTGTGTCTTTATTACTGTATTACAATAATACAAGGATAGATTAGAACATTGTATGAGGCTCCAAAAACGTGACTCAATAGGTAGACGCAAATTGTTCAGGTTTTATATAAATTTAACTTTATTTAAACTTCAAAGTGAGTATTCACGAAAAACATAGGAGCCACGAGCAGGGATGCAAAGTTCAGAGACCAGCTGGGAGTGATTTTTGTTTTTAGCCCCCCCCCCCCCCTCCTCCTCTTGCTTTCAGAAGCCTTGTTCAAATATTTTAGAGTGAAGAATTACCTCCTTGTCAAAAAACTTGAGGGAGTCGTTTCTCACAATGTTTTACACTATCAACAGCTCTCCATTGCTCGTTACCAAGTAAGTTATGCTAATATATATTTTGAGTAATTACCGAACGAGTCCAGTGCGCGCCTTTTAAAACGTACTATATATGAACCAAGAGATGCTGTACTTAAAGGGTCTATGTACTTTTTATAACACAAAACACAATGTCCACAGATTTACATTAAACTTACACAGTTTGAAGATTATTATGGTAACAAGCTTCCCTTGAAATTTTAATTACTGAGGTGCTGTAGTTTTTGAGAAATGAGTAAAACAATGTCATGAAAATAATTTTCGTCTCGGTGATCATGACACATAAATTATTTTAGCATGTTAAAACGTATTTTCATGACATTGTTTTACTCATTTCTCAAAAACTACAGCACCTCAGCAACTGATATTTTAAGGTATGCTTTCTACTATCATTATATTCAAACAGTGTAAGTTTGATGTAAATCAGTGGACATTGTGTTTTGTGTTACAAAAAGAACCCAAATCCTTTAACAGATTGTCAGAAACTCAATCTACTGCACCATTGAGGCTTGATTATTACAAGCTTGTCATGATCCCGCTGGTTTGATTAGTAAATTGTTACAGAATCATTCAAACCGTTGATGATGAATAGATGATCATCTTGGTGTGGTTCAGCTCTAATGACTACATGCAATGCCCCTCATAAAAATACCAAAAACCAATTTATAAGCAGTTCAAATTTGGTGTTGAAAACATGTAATTGTCCGACAGTGTAATTTTTACAGCGTAATTAACATAACTCAGAAAAGCAATTTATTTCTGCTGAGGGAAGTTATTTCTGCATGAAGTAAATTTTGGTGCTTGCTGTCGACAGCTTAATTATGTTGTCTTCATGACTGTTGTATCACCTTTATGGTCCAGTTAGCAGCTGATGTTTATGAAATGTAGTTATTGAAGAGAAATGGTTTAAAGTGCAGTAGAAGTTTTTTTCTTTTAGAAATTAAGGAAGTATTTGAGTTGTATGATTGCGCAAAACTTTCATCGTGAATTCTAGAACGAAAATTTGCAAACTAAGGGTTGTGACCCTACAGTGGGTGTGTCTGGAACAAATTCAGGTTTGTCAACAACTTTGTCAGAAGTGCTGAAAATGTATCGAGGAATTGTTGACAATCCCCAAAAGATTGTTTACAATCAATCTATCATCAAAATGTTATTTTTTCCCTCATCTCAAGTTTTATTATCAATTAATCAATTAAATGCATTTACTGACAAACTAAAAACAAACTGCTTCAATTAATAAATTTATTTTTGTTGAGATTATAGGCTATCTTTATGACATTACTTCTTGTTTCAATCACTCGCAACACCCCTAAGGGGGATGGGGGTGGATCACAGTCAAAAGCCTTAATTTGTCATGGAGTCGCCGGCCTAACAGTTATTGGACCTCTCTGTCCCAAAGGCTAAAAATACGTTCTATGCTTATGTCCTGAATTTTTGAATTGTTAAGGTGTTATCTATCTTGCTTAGGATATAACCTTTCCAATGCTATCTTTGGTTTTCATTAGATCACGAATCAGTCTCAAATTTTAGCGTAACTATAGTAATGTGCCCCTTCTCAGTGTGAATTCACTCCAGAAAGTCCAGCGTATCCGGGATATTCTGAGGTATTCCATTAAGCGGAGCCTGTCACCAAGTCATGCAGTAATCCCCAATCCAAAAAGAGAGAAGGTCTCTGAATACGACACTGCTGATATTAACCTAGCAGGGATGTGATTTCAAAATTTTTACCAGAAATCCGTTTTTTTTTTAAGCCACCACCCCCCCCCCCCCAAAAAAAAAGTAAAATTATTTTTTATTACTTTTTATTGAAATATTTGAAATATTTTATAAATAAGATCAAACTCATAAGAAAATAAAGATAAGACCAAATGGAACACGCCAGATTGCAGAGCAGGGTTTTCAAAACCCAAGATAAAAGTATCAGAAACTTTCGCGCTTGCAAGCGTTCACCCTTTGCGATCATAGTTCAGATCTTTGGGTCAAAAGCCTCTGTTAAAGACTGTCTCCGAATATTACACCATTACCCGGGGGAGAGTAAAAAGAAGAAGTAAGGGTTGAGAAGTATCGCATTATATAATTTGTTAGACCTAGGGTCCCCTCACTTCAAAAATAAATAAATAAATAAATAAAATGAAATACGAGAAAGGCTTTATTGCAGCTGGATCAATATGCACTGTGGATGCCCTGGAAAAGAAAGTTGCAATTAAATCACGTATCGAGTCGTCGAACGTGTACTGTAATTCTGTGGTACTATATCCTGGTAGACTAATTAGCTTTTTTTCCTGAGGAAGGGTAAATATATATCATCGTTGTAAACGGCCAATTTGGAATATAACTTGGAAGGTATCGAGCGGGTATGCCGAGATAATTGAGACATAATAAATGTGTAGACAGGTACTCCTGGGGAATGAGGGGGTGGGGAGAGAAAGAGAGGGCGGGGGTGAATGATGGAGGTGGAGTGAAGTCTGGTTCCCTAAGGGTGAATACAAAGTTACTCACATGAAATATTCATTTGAGAAGTACCAGTTATACAAATACAGGAACTTTTATAGAGTTTTTTGTTTGTTTTGGAAGTTGCCATATGTTGGTGTTTCAGTCTTCTGCCAGGAAAAGACCCTTTTTTATATCCTGTCATAGTTGAAACAGCGCCCTCAATGAGTTCAAAGGAAGACCTATTATTGAGTGAGAGTTGTGCGTGGCGCGTAAAGGCTTGCACATATCCATGTTTTTACCTGCGTGATAGCAGCCTTTGCAAAGGTTTATTACAACCAAAGCTGCTTTGCTTTGTTGAGTCAGCAGAATTTATTTTTAAAATTATGTATATCATCTGCTTATAAGTGCTGTTAGCAGAAAATATTTGCTGACAGGCTTGAGGAAATAGCCTTCAAGTGCTCTAACCGCTAAGTACACTGCCCTTGTACTGTCTTTAATCAGTCACAACATTATCATGTTTAGTAATAGTTCAACAAAGGTCAATGTCTCATAATTCAAACGTAGTCCCACATACCAGGAGCGACCCCAACCGAGTCAAAAAGTCGGTTACCGGTTGGTCTTAGCAGCATCGTCACTGTGCTCAACTGAACACTCAAAAAATGCCCAACCAATGACCACTGTTTCTGGTTTGGTTGCCAAAACGCACTCCTTGCACGAATACTGTATGTTACAGCACCAGGATCGTCACTGAGTGATGGATCTGCGCACTATATAAGAAGCCACTATTTTTATTATTATACGGTGAACTTTTTTCAATTCAAAGTACATAATCTACTGGAAGAATTAAAGACAATATTTGCATAGAATGATGTTAATTATTCATCCCTGAAGGTCGATAATCTGACCTTGCAATTTATTTTGTATTTTTGCTGGTTGGTCTTTTGCCCCTTCAGTCATTAAAGGGTCAGTCATAGTTGACGGGTATTGTTAACTCTCGATGAATAAGAGACAATAACAACTCAGGTTTAAGCTTATTTCTATACCACTACAGACAATGATAACAGCTACCTTGTAAGTATTCTTGGTTCTTGTGAATTGATGTTTGACTGTACATTGTAAATGCAATCTTATTTTGTAGGAATCTAAATAACTATAAAGGATATTACAATTGGTTGGCTCTGTAGGGATATGTTTTGTGTCTGTAGAAATAATTGTATTCAACCAGAGACAACGCAATGCCATTATGTGTGATGGAACCTCGAAGATCAGGGTAAAAAAGCAGATTTGTTTTTCTTTCAGAAGGATTATTAGAGAAAAAAACTCAAAAACATATGTCTTTGGACAGGTACATGTTTGTGTAATTTGTTTTGCTTTTAAAAGACACTGGACATTATGGTAACCACCAAAGACCAGTATTCTCACTTGATGTATTTTAACACATGTATAAAATAGCTCTTAATTGCTCATTCAATCAATCAATCAAAAAAACATTTAGTTCCACATTCACATCACATGGAGGCATCATCCTAAAAGCCGAGGCTTGTGGCGGATGTGCCCGTTACAAGATTACAGAACAAAACAGGAATACAGCACTAAATAGACGAATAAATAAATACATACCGCTACGGTAGATAACTACACAAAGGTTTAACCATGGTTAAACAATGTAAATATAATTATGAAGCAGAACCAAGTAAGTTTTTATAACAATTATTTTGAGTAATTACCAATAGTGTCCTGTGCATTTTAAGGTTAAAAGGATTGGTGGAGCTGACAGTAGCAGTGCTCATGATCACGAGCAAGTGGTGTAACTTTTACTCGGTCGAAAAAACCAAGTACAAACTCACTGGATCCCAGCTGCAGAAACCATCCAATTGGGATCAGTCCAAACCATAGTTGGGACAATTCTATAATTTGGACTAAACATAGTCTCTCGGTATAACCTAGTACCCTTTTATCTCTGACACTCTCATCCAATATTGTTTCCGGGATTTGCCTTTTCCTTCCTGGTATTTTGTTTCTGTTTGTGGTGTTTGGTCAGTAGGAAGGCCTACTAATACCGGAAAAATACATCAGGAAATGCTCTCTATTTTAATGGAAGTGGCTTTGTAGTTATTTTGCTTGTTCTGAAACCCCTGATGTATCTTCCTAATCCTAAACCTAATCTAAACGTTAAGATTACAAGGGCTTTTGGGAACATAGGGTTGTCTGAATATAGAGCAGGGTAGAGATAGTCAAATGCCTCATTATTCAACAGGACATTGATAAAGGAGACTGCGTTTTGAAAATAATTGTTTTAATTTTTAAAAATTTTTTTATTACTGTAATTAACTTTATTTATTACTGTGATTAAATTTCATCGTTATAATGTGTATTTTAATCGGCATAGTATTTCTTTTGTAAGAGGGGAAAATTGTCGTGTTTGCCCCCCCCCCCCCCCCCAAAAAAAAAAAAAAAATTGAGAAAGTCAAGTAGAGTAAGAACTATTTTTAACCATTTTCAGACCCCTTTTTTCAGGGAACAATTCTTTCGTATAAATTAAACCATTTTCAGGGGATTATTTTAGGGGGGGGGGGGTGAAATTTTTATGAAATAAAAAACCTGTAAATAGAAAGTCTGGCTTCGTGTTAAAATTGCCATTAATTTTTGATTGCCAATAGAAAAAACTGTCAAGTCTACATCCGTGCATGAGTACATTGGTGTTTTGTCATCCCGCTTTCATAATTCATAGTGAATTTCATACATTGATGAGGTTTAGATCTAAAATCATTACTCATGTTCTGCTTTCAAGCCTAGTGAAGCCTTACGTTTGCAGCCATTCATGCTTTTCAATTTGGCTGCATGATTAATGGGCCCCATCAGGAAACCCGTTTTGACACTCCCAGTTGACTGAATAACAACTTAGAACCACAGCATTCAGTCAATGTCATCACAAGCCTGTGCCCCCCCCCATATTCTTTTATAAAAACCTTTTATGTGGTCCCTGAAGTCCCTGAAATGTGGTTTTTAACGCTGAAATTTTGTTGATGATGTTTTGAGGTAAAACAACACAGGTACAATGCAGCAGGGATAATTTTGAAAACCACAGACAAAAGCTAACACCCAAGTGAATGCAGCCGCAGCTATAGGAACATATTAACGAGCTCTGTATTTGTTTAGTAATTACTCTGAACATTAGACTTAAAGGAACATTACAGAATTGTTTTTTGCTAACAAAACAGTTGGTGGCAGTGTATGCACTTTAATCCACCATATACATAAACTGACAAACCTGTAGAAGTTCGAGATCGATCGGCCATCTGGATAACGAGAAAATAGTGAAAAACTCATTACCAAATATGATATTTCAGACCGAAATATTTCAAGGGATGTTATCATCATCATTAGAATGTGTAGTATGTAATTTTGAGAAAATTTTCACTTCATAAAACTATGGTTATGGAAAAAGATATCACTTTTTAAAACATTTGAGTCTTAGAAGCATCGCTGAATCGGCGCTTACGGAAGCAGTGGATTACACATTTATGTTAAGCGTATTACACGGGTTAGCAGGGAATGTTTGCTTTTGCGCGCGTATTCCACGATACTTTAGGCATTCTTAGCTTACACAGCTAGCGCAGCCATTTTGGTGATTGTGCAGTAAGTGGAGAATGGTGATCGTAACCCCATAATTCAAAGGTAGGCAGAGCCATGAAATAAGGCCCTGTTTACAAAACCCAGGCAACTTTATGGGATGTTATTTATGAGATCATCATTAAAAAGTCATCTCTAAAAACGATGAGTCACTGAGAACTACTGTTTTTTTTCCTTTGATGCAGACACAGATATTTCAATTGGCTGTCACTTGATGTCCATCCACACTAAAATACAAAAGAAAAAAGCTGCAAAAGTCCTTGACTGTTCCAATTGGTCCAGGAGACCATTTCATTGTATAAAGTGGTCATGATAAATTCTTTACATCTCCAGCAGTGCATGACTCGATGTTGTTTTTGGGGTAGCCTTCCGAATTCCGCACAGGAAAACGGCTGGGCTTGATGATTTCATTATCTCTATGATTGTGTAGTTAATATAGAAATACAGGAACCGGCTTCCCGACTTGACGTGTGTGCGCTGTGTTCACCCTGGGCCACGCTGTTTGGGTGCCTGTCATCGTAATTCTTGTAGATGACTTAACTGTTTTTGTGGTTTTGGTTTTGGTGTGGCCGTGTTTATGCACCAGGAGTTTCTTAGCGTGCCCTGTTGGCGACTAATTAGGAGTTACTAATGTGGTTTAGAAACTGTTTTGTGACAAACAATGTTATGCGGATGGTTCTATATTAGAGCAGAAGTTTTTATTTGTTTCCCTTTTTTGCTTTAACTTTCTCGTGACAGTTTATCTTTCCCATAGTTGATGTAGATATTGATTTTAAGATTTTAAGCAATCCTTCTGTATCCCTTCATCCCAATTGCTTGAACCTAACTTCAGAAGTTTTGACACCAATGCTGTAACTTGTATGAACTTTGGCTAGATTTCATCACACTATAAACTTTACCTCCTTTGTTAAAAATAAAAGTTTGAGCAAAAGATATATAATGTTTTAACTTTTTTCTTCAGTAGGCGTAACTTTTAGTTTAATCCTTGCCAAAATTTGAACACCTTCAGCAATAAACTTCCGCCTAATTTCAGAAATGGCTGATCAATGACCAACAAGTATCTCGGCTGATTACTACAGAACCTTACTGTTTGCCTAAATGTAGGTCTAATCATGGTCAAATCAACCTCCAATTGAACGAAAAATCCTGATTTATTCTGATTCAATCTGGAAAATTAACTCTATCTGATTGTATTATTCTTAGTTCTTTTACTTTGAACTTCAGTGACACTTTGCAGCTGTCAAGTCTGGTCAAAGGCTTATCACAAAAATATCATAAAATGGCATTTTAATCCAGCTTTTCTCACCCCTAAATGTTTGATTAATTCTCCACTTCCTGAAAACAACTTGTCCTTTTGTTTTCTGGGAAGTTTGCGCAGTAAATAATTAACTCACCCTTGGGGGATGGGGGGTTCATGATAGTAGAGATTAAATCTTGATAAATCTTGGCAAGGCTTTTTGTCTTTGAGGATACTTACCAGTCTCTCATGGTCAGTTATGTAATAATAGGCACACACCAACCCCCCATAATCTGTTAATGATCAACTGGATAACAATGTTTATGTACATTGTCTCGAAGTACACAGTTATATTCCAGTGATTATTGGCCTGTGATGCACTTCCTATTTGTGATGTCATTGGTTCAGATAAGAGCCCAATCCTATACTGGGAATTTGATTGACTGTTAGGGCACCATGGTTGGGCTTCTCCCAAAGAGTGACTCATAGTCCAGTGTTGATGATCAGTCAGTGTGTACTACTACTTAGCGTGGTTGTGGTCTCCACACAGATCTCAGTGACCTGTTCACCCTGCAGCGAGCGGTATACATGGTTCAATACCCAGGATTTCTTTAGTCATCATATGAGATTTCGTAGTAACAGGTAGTTTTTTTTTTGTCGGAGTGGTAGTAGTACGTCCTTCCCGTCAGAGAGTCAGTTTTTCATTCATAGAGTGGATGTGTCAACAGAAGCATTTTTATCGAAGTGTTTGAAAAACTTTGATAAAAGTTGTATGCATTGGATTGTTAGGGGGCTTATAAAATCATGAAGTTGAAGAACGGGCATAAAACAAGGTACGATTCTGAATTGAGAATATTTCTCCTTCAAATCTTGTCCATTAACTTGTTATCTTTTTTTCAGGGATTCTCTGTGATGCTGTTTTTCCCTTTTTTGCTTCTTAAAAGGTGTGGTCAACAACTTTGTTTGCATGGAAGGTACTTGACAGAAATTTCCAGCTTGACACTGCATGGGTTGCTTGAATTTTATTTCAGCAGAGTGTTTTAAACAATTTCTTCCATTTTTGTTTATCTTTTCTACAGGCGGCGGGAGATGGACGGACAGTTATTCTGTGAGGAACATGCTCCGAAAGACAAAGGGAAGGCGGTCAATGGAGAGGTAAGAAGTCATTTCTTTACTTGTACTTGATGATTTGTTTTAAGGAATACTCCATTTGATTGGTTTCAAATCAAGTCACTTAGGCTCACTTTCATATCATTTTATAATTTTTATAAAATGTTGATCATAGGTTTGACTAAGTTTTTACCATTTTTTAAAACAGCAAAATGAAAATAATTAAACTCTCACAAATTTCTTTTTAACCACTTCACAATTCAGATAAAATGTGTGGATTCAAAAGTTCAAAATTTTTTGAAAAACAGAAAGAAACAAAAATTGATTTTGATAAAATGTAGAAGTATACAGGCCTATAGGCTAGGTTTGAACAGGTGTTGCTACTTTTAAAAACAGCAAAAATAAATAAATGTTACGATTCTGATCATGTGGATGCATGTTGGAACAAGTTGTTTGTTTTGCAATTTTTGAAAACAGAAAAATTAAATCATTTATTCTCAAAGATTGCTGTAGTGGGAGATAAAGATTCTCATAAAGTGTTTAGATTTGAAAACTTTTGTCAATGCTGGGGAGTCCCTTTAGGAAACTAGAAACCTAAAGTGAAAGATAGACAACCACATATGTCATGAATCATCCATGAATGTATTTTGCAACAACTGGGGGTAATTAAAAAGACCTAACCCTAAGTCAGATAGGATGAATTAGCAGTAAGCACATGATGACCTAACCCATAGCACATGATTTCCTAAACCCAAATTGTAACTTCTATAAATAGTAGCACAGAAGTATTTATTTCAGAAGGTGTGAAGTGTTTAAAACCATGTGATTTACCTGAGTCTCTTCAGTCGGAAATATTAATTGATTGAACTTGCTGGTGAGAAGTGTTTAAAACCGTATGATTTACCTGAATCTCTTCAGTCGGAAACATTAATTGATTGAACTTGCTGCCTTTATTTTTCTCTGGGATCAAAATGCGTCGACGGTTGTTTTCTCTTAAGCGTTTACGCCGAGTGAAGGTTAACATTTTTGTTGTCTCTTTAAGAAAGCTTATTTGAACTTGCTTTATGCTGATTTGTCTTAGGATTTTTTTTTTTTTTTTTTTTTTTTATATATTTTTTTTACCCATATACATGTAAACTGATGTGTGTTAGCACTGTATACTCAGTACTTTCCCGAGCTCTTTGAAAACAAAAAACACAGGCATACTACTCTGGTGGGATTCGAACCAACTTTTTCTTTACATAGCTGGGGACAGTACATAGTATACAGTGCTACCACACATCGGTGTATAACGGGTAAAAATATATATATATATTCTTTATCCCTGATGCAAATTTCCATCTATCCTAGGATTGTTACCAGATTTTGGGTTTAAGCAGAAAATAAAACAAAATACACCGGAAACTACTTTACAATTGCCAACTTTGAAGAAGTTTTCAGAATCTGTCTGACTTTGTCAGACAGAGTGTATAGTTTGGTTAAGTTGAAAAAAAATATATATAACCACATACCAAATTGCCTCTTTTTTTTTCTCCTGGAGATGTGCCTGTATTTGTGTCGTTGACACTCATCAAATTACATTGAAGGTGTTTGCCGTCTCTGATTATGTTTGACTTTCTTGGAAAGCATATTTACTCTTCAGCTTTCAATCAGTATCTGATAAGGGACTGTAAACATTGCTGTCCTAATTATGCCACTGTGAGGGTTTTTTATTTTATTTATTTAAACTTTTTTCTCAGAGCGCCCAGGACCTTGACTTCTTTGAGCTTTTGCAGAAAATACAGGTATGTTGTCTTTTTAATTTTTTTCAAATAATAATCTTGTCTTTTTAATCTTTTCAAATAGTAATCTTTAATCTTTTACACAAATTCAGAAGTTCAATGTCACAGTTTGTCGACACTTCAAAAATTATAGGCTAGAGAAGAAAACAAACAACAAAACTCTACTGGAACACTGAAACAAAAGTTTAAAGGTATTACACTCCAGGATTGGTAGATATGACAAAATAGTCACAGACAGTGTTCATGTTTATTTCTGTGATCAATCATTTACATGAAATGATAAGTGAAAATTTGTGCTAAATCCGTTGTGTGAGATTTAATGATGATGTATTTTGAAATCCTGATAAGGTATAACACCTTTAAAACAGGAGTGAATGTGCACTTAACACCTTGCAGCAGAGTGTATTACAAGTCTTTATTATTATTAATATATATATCCTATTTTTAACTTAAGAAATCATTTGTAATTTTCTTTCAGAGTGATCGATTAGATGAGCAAAGATGTTCCCTTCCCTTGGTACTACAGGTAAGACGATAAATATCTTAATCCTTTTTCCCCAACTTCCTCTTTGCGGATAAAGAAAGCCTTCTAGACAATTTATTTTGAGAGATTCAAGAGAGACATTGTTATTGACAAAGTAGGGAGACTGCCAACATCATAGATCAGTTTGTAAAGCGCCAGCAAATTAATGTTGCAGGTTCAAATCCCGCTCTAGTGACATATTTTTTTATTTTTTTTTATTTTTAGAAACCAACCATTCCATTCTAGAGCAGATAGGTGCACAATGTCGCAGTTGTCACAATTAACATCCCCACCCTTACACACCCCCCCCCCCCCCCCC
Organism: Asterias amurensis; assembly: GCF_032118995.1. NCBI lineage: Eukaryota > Metazoa > Echinodermata > Asteroidea > Forcipulatida > Asteriidae > Asterias > Asterias amurensis. Next base: position 15,769,951 of record NC_092665.1, read on the forward strand.
CCCCCCCCCGTCCTCCAGCAGGGGGGATTAGACAGTTAGCACGACCCATTAGTAGAAGTTGAATGTCCTGACACGCCCCTTTCCCTAATCCGAGGTCGCCCTAATCAGATCAGGATGCTTCGTTAGAAACAATAGAGATGTAATTAGGTCGGGTCTTTAGTGGAAACCTTTTTTAGTACTAATAAGATGAATGGTGGAAATACTTCATTATGTGCGTGCCATTGCTCTTTATCTTACGCTCTTTACCTGTCAGTGATAGAGGGTTTTAAGTCATGAGATGTTACCATTTATTTTGTCATCAAGTACCCTGTGTGAAATAGCATTAACTAATGCTACTTCTTTTTATACCACAGAGGGATCAGACTATTTTATCCTGAGCCTCAGTTTGATTTCATTGGTATGAATTGGCAGAAAATACTGAAGTCATGATAATTTTGATTCTGAAAAAAAAAAAAAAAAAAAAAAAAAAAAAAAAAAAAAAACACTGTCGTTTCATTTAGAAAAACTGTGTCTAAGGTGCTTTCTTTGGTGGTTCCCTTATTTTTCATTCACAACTGTGTCTTTGACTTGTGTGTTATATTTGTATGCATCCCAGTGAAAGAAAAGCTCTTGGTTATAATAAACAAATAATATTCTCCAATTTGTTAATTTCTCCATCAATATTTCTTGGGCTCTGAGGGTAGAAATGTACAATGTGAATATTTTGAAGAGAGTCTATTCTGTGCAGATGTTTCTCTAAATAAACAGAGAGATATTTCAGAGGATATCCCAGCAAAAAAGCAGCAGGAATCCCGAAGCCCCAAAGCTCACCTGATTACCCAAATAAGGAGACGATGTTTGCAAGGCTTGGGAAGGTACACAAACAATGGCTGATGCAATGAGCTCACCCAGCACCAGGGTTTCCAATATCAAGACAGCGTGTTCGATGCGTGACAGCTGCGTCAACACAGGGGTGCCTGAGAAACCAAGAATTATTGTTAAGACGCGCACGCTTCTTAAAGTTCACCCTCGAGCTCTTGTCAAATGTTACGGAAAGTGAAATAGATTTTCACCTGGTTGGATGTTTTGCTTAGATTTGGCCTCGTCGGGTTCATATACCGCTGTTTCATGTGGTTTTTATTCGCTGTTGTAACGGCTCATCATTATGCCAAGTCTCAGTCATGGGTTTATTTTTGTCTTGGCTACGGCCAGTCACAAGTTATTTTGGGTCTTGAGTTTTGTAGAGTCAACAAGTTATGTCAGCTCATGTCAAGTTATAAGTCACATTAGCACATCAAGTCAAGTCTTTTGACTTGTACGCCCTTGAGGTCATTGCTAGGCCAGCCTTAGTAAATTGTTCAGCTTCTTAAGCTACAAGGTACTCAAGGGAACGCTACAAATTTTGTTCCTGAAAGTTGGTTTATATTTTTTGTTTTCACCAAAGGCAATCTCAGAGACTTCTTGCTGTCGAGTCAAGCCAAGTCATGTTTTTTTTTTTCAAGGCACAGAATCAACTCAACAACCAAGAGACACTTTTTAAAACTTAAGTCATTGGATTTAAGACTTAACAGGGTGTAAATCTGATGAACTTATTTAATGATTTTGAGGGTGTCAATCTTTTTGTTATGACTAATGTTCTGTTTCTCCTTCAGAGCGCTGGTTCGTCCCCGGCTGCCATCAAAGAAAGACTCAAGACCAAAAACTCAAACACCTACAGGATAAAAGAGGTAATTACAAGCCATGGATGAGAGTGGACAAATAAGAAAATTCCTGCAAAAAGAAAATTGCTGGACTTGGTTTTCCCTTTTTCTAGACCCAGAACCTCACAGATGTTGCAATTCAGAAGGTTTACAGACTGTGAATCACCAGAAATATAAAACTACAGGTTTAAATAATGGACCTGGGGTGGATTTCACTAAGATTTATATATATAACCATTAGAGAGTCCCAGAACTAGTCATAAGTTAGGATTTGTGAAATCGGCCCCCTGTTCCCTTCTCCCTTATTGACTATACTTCTTTCAAGAAAATTTGAAGGCACCAGGAGATTTTGAGAGTATCCTAAAAATTATATTTAAAAACTATTTCTTTTTTTCTTTTGCAGCTTTTAAAGAAAAATGGTCCCCATCCCAACATCATCCAGCCCCACAACGGCGGTTTCTGGATTGATGGTTTGGACATTGACCCGTCGGGCGCTAACGACATTGTACCCGACCACTGTCCATTTACGTCAGATCGACTGGTACTCGAGTATGATGATACCAATGAAATGTACAGGAGACATTTCTATGGGAAGGTTAGTAACAGAACGGTTGAAAAATACAAGGCAATCACAAAAGTAGATTTCTGATTTTCTCTCACTCACACTCCCTCCACACAATTTCATTTTTTTTTTTTTGGGGGGGGGTTGAGATATTGGTGAAAAACAAACAAGCTTGGTTAAGATTCTCACAAATAGGTTTTTCAAAAATTGTGACAGAATTGAAAAAAAAAAACAATGTTCAGATTTTCAATCAAGTTTCTAGGGTAATTCTTCTTTTCCCAACCCGTTAGTCCACTCCCCCGGATCACCTTCGTTTTTTATTTCAGCTTTCTTGTCGCATCTTTCACCTACTTCGAAAACTCATCACTTCTCTTTCTTAGTAATTAAAAACCCACAATGCCTGCAGCAATTTCCTTTGCAAGTCAAAACGAGCCGGGCCGTGGCGTTATTGCATTACTGCCCAGGCATTGTTCGCATAGAGAGGCATTCACAGATGGTTTGAGCCTGAAGTTACAGGACACGGCAAACCTTTACTCTGTTTTTTTTCCCCTTTCGTTTCTTCGGCATCATGACCTGTTTTCTCTGGAGATGTACTACGGGGGCGGGAAGCTACAGTACAATGCCTCTTGTAGTCAGATCACAGGGTTCAGTTGCAATCGAATAGAAAAACACAACAAATTGGCAAAATGTGACCTTTCCTTAAAAAGTAGAAATTTTTTTCAGTTGGAAGGTTTTGCTTAATGATTTCAAATTTAATGAGACAGACCAATTAAATAGAAATTAAAAATAGAGAAGTGAATGTTCTTGCTTCCATTGACTGAGCTCCAATCACTTTGTAAATGAGAAGAATCAGCAAATGGACTTTTAAGAGTGCCATGAACATTATGATTATACATCCTTTCTTCAACTGCAGGAGCATTTTAACTACATAGCCCAGGATGAGTCCATGGGTCCAATAGTACTGTCTGTCAGGCAGGAGACCAGCAGTGGAGAAGAACAAATCAGAATACTACTCAGGTCAGTCACTCATCATGGTATGGGCTGTTAAAGGGGATAACTGTAAAAGGGGTAACCCGGTTTCAGCCCCAGTACTTCTGGGGCTGAAACCGAGCTCAAGTAAACAAGTATTGCTTAACGATGCTCTGCTTAGCAAAAATAAGCAGGTTACCAGTTACAGAACATGATATTTTGTCTGGCGACTTTATTCTGGTAAGCAAGATTTTGTTGTGCTTAGCTACTGTTTGAGCTCAAGTCACTCTAAGCAGCTCTATGACTGTAGAGCAGAGCATCAGACAGCTGACCAAATCATCTCTGAGCGCCCTGTCTATTGCCCTCTCAATGTCTGCATGATTTGATTGATGCAGATGTAGCAACTCGAGAGCACTCAGAGATCCAACTGTTCCCTATGTGTTTCTTAGCTTCACATGAAAGAAGAAAAAAAACTTCTCTTCACCCTGGAGTATATCTTAACTATGCAAAAATGACTCCTACAGTGCAGTTTAGAAGACTTATTACTAATTACTAATTTGTTTTTGTGTATTTCATCAGACATCGGAGTGGTACCATTCATGATCTCCTTCCGTTGACCACATTTGGAAACTCGCTTGTGCCGTCCAAACTAGCCAAAGTAAGAAACTGCCTTATCATTGTAGTTATTGGCTTGTCATGGTTGAGTGGTCAAGAACACTGAACTCAAACTCTGGTGTTTCTGACTAGCAGAGTGTGGGTTTAAAGTTGTGATCTTGACATTTGTGTCATAAAGCTTGGTGGTTAACAGCCATGATATTCTTCCTACTTAAGTCTGTTTTCCAATTGTTTTTCCCTCAGAAAAATCAGTAAAACTGTGTATAATAAGGCATGGTAACTCAATCTTTTATTTATTTATTTTATGCCAATGGAAACTAAATTTCTGTATATTTATGATGCGGACAATAAAATTCCACTTTATAAATTCTAAAATTCTTTTATTGATTTATTATAAACTAAATTTCTGTATTATTTTGATGCGGACAATAAAATTCTACTTCTAAATTCTAAAATGCCAATCTTCTAACAGAGCCTACACTATGTGTACAAGGTCAGCCCTAGTACTTGGAAAAATTACTGAATTTTGTCCAAGGACCAAATACAGTGCCTGAGTTAACCATTATTGGTAATTGGGACGCAAAGCTGTTGGTCCCATGTGTTGTGTAATTCACATGAAAGAACCAAGTAGACTTGTCTTACAGAGAAGGTGTTTGTCGCAGGTGTTTTCTGGTATGGTTGACCGAGTCTCCCATCTCCATTAAATTGTGTTTTCGTTGAGGAAAAAAGAGCCTGAAGTAATTGTTTCTGTTTTTCTTTTTGAAGGTACTTTGTGAAACTATCACAACAGAAAGATTCCAGCCTGTACTCTTTCCAAAGGTAAGGATCAAAAACTGTTTAGTAATTTTTTTTTTTTTTTTTTTGGTGGTGTTTCGCGGCTGAGTGGTCTAATTCACCAGACCTAAGCTTTGGTGTTGACAGCACGAGAGTGTGGGTTCGTATCCTGGTCATGAAACTTGTGCCCTTGATCGACACAGTCTCTAAGTAGACCCAAGATAACTCAGAGATGATAAAATGTCAGATTTTTATCTGGATTCAGACTTTTTCAAAAGCCTACCCGGTAAACAAAAAATGCCGTACTTTGCTCCAGGTCCAATAAGTCAGGCTTTTTGATCTACTTCTCTCTAGCGCTGAAGATACTGTTCATAAAAACTCCTTTGAATCTATAACTCCAGGGACTATCAAAATGTGGGAATGCCATCATTTCAACTTATCCTAAAGATCTGGATGTCAGCTTTAAACTTTTTTTTGTCAGAAATGACTCTCACCCCTGATATTTACAACATGCTGTTTTGACATCGATGTCATTTAATTCTTGGAAATGGCTTGTCTGGCCTTAGTTTCCAATACTATAAACACACACATGGAATGTTTTTATGTTTTCGTCTAGTTATTTTGAGACTGTAATAAATTTACAGGCTTCAGAACTCATAGAGGAAATGAGATACTTATAACATGCTGTTTTTGCATCTGATGAAGTATTTGTTGCTACGAAAGCTTATGCATTTTTTTTTTTTAAATAAAACTAGTTCTCAACTGTTGGTTGGAATTTACCTATCTGTCCTTTAGTAGTTTTCAATACAGCAATGTTTTAGTATTATGTTTACAGATATCAAATAAAACCACAAGAGAAACTGACTGAGTAACTTTTAAATTATTTTGGGTTGAACAAAAACAAAATTGACTATATGTTTTCGTCTACCAAGTCTGCCGAGGTTAGTAATTACAAGAAACCATGGTGATATAAATACTCTTTTCACTCAACAGGCTTCGGAACTCATAGTAACCTATGATGAACACACGTGTGTGAAGAACTTTAAGTTTGGTGTGATCTATGAGAGGTATGGACAGACGACGGAAGAGGAACTCTTTGGAAATGTCAACAGCAGCACTGCCTTTGATGAATTCCTCGAACTCCTCGGCGAGAAAACAGAACTGAAAGATTTTTCAGGGTAAATCTTAGTAATAATAATAACGATAACATTAACAAAATTTCTACAACGCCATTCCTATAACGCCATTCCGTCTACTTCCCGGCCATATCGTATTGGGCCCCCATGCCCCCTTTCAATGTAGGTTCTTACTTTTTATACCTGCCTTTTTCTGCGTTCCAGTCAACATTGAGGGGGGGGGGGGGGGTGAAGAATGTTTATTGTCAGGGGAAGTGGACAGGGGGTGGCCCAAGCATTTTCGCCGGGTCTGTGGCTAATGGTGTTCATTGATCTGATAAAGGGATATTGTTCCAAAGTTTAGGGCCTAGGTTTCGACAGCGGGGTACTATCACATCCTTATGTCTGACTTGACTCTGACTCGACACTTCACAACTTTTATTTTGGTGGTGTTAGGTTTCGAGGAGGTCTCGACGTCCAGCATGGACAGACAGGTGCACATTCCATCGTTGCCCAGCACCTCGATAGAAACATCATGTTCCATGTGTCTACGTTATTACCACACACAGAAGGAGACAAACAACAGGTGAGTTCAACTTTTAGTTTGATAAAATAAAATTATTTACAAAGCACCTTTTACAAAAGTTTCAGAGCACTGATTCAGAGCATCTTCTCATAAAAAAGTTACAATAACTAAGAAAATGAGTTTTTAACATGACATTAATGACGGATTCAAGAGATAATGCCGCACGAATGTGAAGAGGTACATTGTTCCGTAATGTAGGTGCGCTGACTTTAAATATTTGTCAAAAATAGTCAATGGGAAACTTTTGAATGCTAGGTGGCAGGTAAATTTGTGTCGTTTTCATATTTCCAAGCATGCGCACTAAAGAAAGAACAATAAGTTTACCTGGTCTGCTGCCACCCAGTGTCCTAAAGTCCCCAGTTGGTATCGATCTTCGTTAAACGTTTTATTTTCTGATTGTAGTTGCAGAGGAAGAGGCACATAGGCAACGACATCGTCGCCATTGTATTTCAAGAAGAGAACACGCCGTTTGTTCCTGACATGATCGCGTCTAACTTCCTTCATTCCTTTATTGTGGTGCAGGCCATCGAGCCAAATACAGAAAACACCAGATACAAGGTCTGTATACCAGAGCTAAGAAGAAATTAATAATTTTTCTTTGTTATTATTTGCTTAGAGCATATTACACGATTTGGTTATTTTTACTCAAAAGCCATAGCAAAGAGTGTACCATACTTATAGCACCAGCTATCTCGTGGGGATGTTTTGGCCAGGGTCAGATCTGGCAATTGTTGTATGACAATTATGACTGCTACTCAATTCGTTCTATTTTCCCTTGGCTTCGCTCTGGGAAAGTAGAAGCATCAAGGATCAACTTAGTTTAAATAATAGCACTCGCAACTGGTTAGGTTTGCACTGTTCATGAAAAAACAGTTTATTTGTAATAATATTATCTTCCACAAATTGATGTTGAGCCTCTTTAATGAGTATATTATTTCTTTCCATAGGTTGCTGTAACAGCGAGAGATGACGTTCCTTTCTACGGCCCAGCCTTGCCGAGTCCTTCAGTGTTTAAGAAGGGACCAGAGCTGAAGGAATTCCTGCTCACTAAGCTTCTAAACGGAGAGAATGCTTGCTACAAAGCAGACAAATTCAGCAGCATACAGGTAAGCCTAACATTACTATTTACTTTTACAGATTTCTAGACTTGAAGAAGTTCGTATTTTTGTACTTTAAAAGGTAGGGTCATAGATTGGTTCATTTCAGCTCATAATGCCGACTTACAGGCAAAATCATAAAGAAAGATCAAATAAATGTGAAAAATTACTTCAAAGGGAATCCTTTCTATAAATAGTTTAAACTAGCAGTATTTTTTACGATTCGTTAATGCTCATTTATTTTTTGAGCACTAACCATTCTTTGACCCTACACTCAATGCTAAAGATTTTTGTTTCCATCTTACCCTCGCAGGAGAGAACAAGGGCGGCTCTACTAGACTCCCTCTACGCTGAACTCAACACCAAAAATGAGGAGATATTCTGCTCAGTGACGTGTATAGACGCCTCAACAAGTCCAAGCATATTGGGCAAGGCAGACGTCAGCGCCGGGGGCCTGTGGCCATCGTTCAAGAAGGCCTTCCGAGGAAGGAGTCAGTCTGTAGACACCAGCACCAGCCCAAGTCATAATAAGATGAATGGAAATATGATGTTTGCGGCTGAGATACCGGAAGAAGGCGAGGCTACAAGTCCACTGGTAAGTGTGAAATCGATTCTGTTTTTGAAGAGGTATTGCCAAACTCACAAGGATGGATGGCGCGAGGGCTACACTTAACTGATTTGAGCAGCCAACCCAAATCAACTGTCGCCAGGGACACATTGCTACCTACTCCTGAGGCTGTACCAAGATTACCTTCTTCACAGTCCAAACGGTTGCAGGCATCCACTAGGAGCCTGGGTGGGTGAGCAGTCTGCAATATCTTCCCAACTTTAATGAATCCTTTTTTGTATTTCCCTTCAGCAATCCAAGGGTAGTCGGAACCTAAGACTAAGCACAAGAAGTACAAGCAGTAACCAAAGCTATGGTAGTACTGGAGACAAGAAAGAACCAAAGAGAAAAAGGTAATTACAAATCCCAACAAAGATTGTTTGTGTGTGTGTGGAGTGTCATGGCAGACTGGTCTAGCGCACTGAATTCGAGTTGTGGTGGTTGAGTCTGATCACATTGTGGGTTCATATTTTGGTCCCGGAACTTGTGTCCTTAAGCAAGACACTTAACTGTAATTCTGAAAAGGGCCTGTGGTTGATAACTCTGTCATGAACTTCATGAAGTCAGTTGTCAACCACCGGTTTTGTTCCGAACCAACATTACTAGAAAGAGAATTTTCACATGGTGTTACCACAAACCTCACCTAATTATACTTCCACCATGCAAAGTTTTAAAACCAACTTAAAATGTTATTCCCACTACTACAGAGACAGCATGATGAGTCGGTCATCACATTCCTCAGAAAGTATCAATGGCAGCCAGGAATCGCACAAATCGTCCTCCAACTCTCTCAATAGCTCTCCTGATGTTGCACACTCGAGGACAACGAGGTACGTCCTTAAAACCAAACTTTCTGGCCCATCATCCCCAATCCCTAAAGCCTGTTACAGGCCGGTTTATAGTTGGTCAGCATCAAGATTTCCATCGCGTGACCATCGCGCGACCGACTATGAACCGGCCTTTATATTTTAACCTCCACCTGTGACCTCATACAGTTGTTTCAATCCGATGGGTACATGTTGAACAATACTGCACCATGGGGTGCTGTAACAACAGCATGAAGTCACATGTGGAGGTTAAGTTGCGTTATGCCCTCGTACGCGCCATTCCTACCCATTAGTGATGCGTACCTTGGGCATTATCCTATACATAAAGATACTCAGCCAATAACTGTAAGCAATGCTTAATGTTTTCTTTACTCTTCCAATTTGTTGTCCGTGTTCAGAATCTACACATGTCGAGTATCACCAAGCCAATCCTTGGACAGCTTCAACAGCGACGAGGAGCCACATGAACATGAAGATTCAGATACAGGCATGGTGAGATACCTTGTAAATATGCCTTTTGCAATTCTTAAATATTTTTAAAGTTACTAACTTTAAAAGAGCTATATTGTAAATATGCCTTCTGCCGTTATTAATTTTTGAAATAAAACACAGACCCTACAAGTTGAAGGCGTCATCTGAACAGCCATGCTACATGGGGAAATTTACAGTTGACAGTTACAAGCAATCTTAAAGAATAAAACCATACACTCTTTCATCCTTCTCAAGTGTCTTGGTGACAGTAAGATACTGTCAGTAAAATGTCTCTTGTACTGCCAAAGTTTTTCCTTTAACTTGCAGTGCATTTGGTTCGCTCTGCCTGTAAAACTTGCCCAGTGTGGCATGGCCTTAATTAAGGATATAGCAACCACTTCCAGGCAATCTCCAAGAAGACAAGACATTCACATGTTTCTACCCAATTGCTTTTAACATTTAGATACTGTTTGAAAAATGTATGTTGTGCTACCAAATTGTTCTTTGTGCAGTTGGTTGCCTCCAAGTTGACTCAATGTTGCCTGTGTGTCTTCATATACAGCAAGAACATGGTTCATGGGATCCAAAAAGTTACTTTTGATCCCTTTCCATTGTTGGTACTCATAAAGTGTCATGGCTGAGTGGTTAAGAGCATCGAATTCAAGTTCTGGTGCAGTCACCGGAGTGTGGGTTTAAATCCCGGTCGTGACACTTGTGTCCGTGAGCAAGATACTTTACTATAATTGCTTCTCTTCACCCAGGGGTATAAATGGGTACATGCGAGGGGAAGAGGTTGATATTAAGTATAAAAAGCCACAAGCGCCGTACAGGCAGCTCAGGGCTGTATACTCCCAAGGGAGCTGAGAAACATTAAAGGGATGTTATTGGCCCTATGACCAGGGCACTAATGTAAAGCGCATTGATATGGTTATTGTGAAATGCGCTAAATAAGAATTTGTTATTGTTATTACTACAGGGAAGTATGTCATCAGGTTGTATACCAAGCAGTAAAGCCAGTCCACTCAACCCTTGTCTATGTCCTGAAGGAAAGTGTACCACAGCCTTGGAAATAGAAAGTAAGAATCACACAACACCCCCAGCTTGACCAAAGCAAAACATGTAGAATTTTCTAGAAAATTGTTGACATTGTTTTTAACTATCAATTATTTATTTTGTATAATGCCTAATTGATAGGTCCATTTCAATGAAAAGGCATTAGTATTAGCCTACTGCACCATTTTAGAGCTTAAACATTTACCAATGTTTGATAAAAACACTCCCTTGTAATTATGTTATTTATTGCACTTTTATTAAAGGCAGTGGACACTATTGGTAATTGTCACCAATTGTCAATTGGTGTATCTCAACATATGCATAAAATAACTAACCTGTGAAAATTTGAGCTCAATCGCAACTTTTTTTCAGCCGAAATTTGACAAATTCACAAGGCTATAGCCTTGTCAATTTTTCAGCCTAAATTTGACAAATTCACAAGTTCTTGTGAACTTTTTCAGCCAAAATTTGACAAATTCACAAGGCTATAGCCTTGTATACTTTTCAGCTAAAGTTTGACAAATTTCAGCCAAAATTTGACAAATTCACAAGGCCTTGTAATCTTTTTAAGCCAAAATTTGACAAGTTTCAGCCAAAATTTGACAAGTTCACAAGGCTATAGCCTTGTACACTTTCCAGCAAAAATTTGACAAATTCACAAGGCTATAGCCTTGTAATCTTTTTAAGCCAAAATTTGACAAGTTTCAGCCAAAATTTGACAAGTTCACAAGGCTATAGCCTTGTATACTTTTCAGCTAAAGTTTGACAAATTTCAGCCAAAATTTGACAAATTCACAAGGCTATATAGCCTTGTACTCTTTTTCAGCCAAAATTTGACAAATACACAAGGCTATAGCCTTGTACTCTTTTTCAGCCAAAATTTGACAAATTCACAAGGCTATAGCCTTGTACACTTTTTAGCTAAAATTTGACAAGTTTCAGCCAAAATTTGACAAGTTCAGAAGGCTATAGTCTTGTACACTTTTTCAGCCAAAATTTGACAAATTCACAAGGCTATAGCCTTGTACTCTTTTTCAGCCAAAATTTGACAAATTCACAAGGCTATAGCCTTGTACACTTTTTCAGCCAAAATTTGAGAAGTTCACAAGGCTATATAGCCTTGTGAACTTTTTCAGCCAAAATTTGACAAAATCACAAGGCTATAGCCTTGTAATCTTTTTCAGCCAAAATTTGACAAATTCACAAGGCCTTGTAATCTTTTTCAGCCAAAATTTGACAAAATCACAAGGCTATAGCCTTGTACACTTTTTCAGCCAAAATTTGACAAATTCACAAGGCTATAGCCTTGTACTCTTTTTCAGCCAAAATTTGACAAATTCACAAGGCTATAGCCTTGTACACTTTTTCAGCCAAAATTTGAGAAGTTCACAAGGCTATATAGCCTTGTGAACTTTTTCAGCCAAAATTTGACAAAATCACAAGGCTATAGCCTTGTAATCTTTTTCAGCCAAAATTTGACAAATTCACAAGGCCTTGTAATCTTTTTCAGCCAAAATTTGACAAAATCACAAGGCTATAGCCTTGTAATCTTTTTCAGCCAAAATTTGACAAATTCACAAGGCTATAGCCTTGTACACTTTTTAGCTAAAATTTTACAAGTTTCAGCCAAAATTTGACAAGTTCACGAGGCTATAGTCTTGTACACTTTTTCAGCCAAAATTTGACAAATTCACAAGGCTTATAGCCTTGTACACTTTTCAGCTAAAATTTGACAAGTTTCAGCCAAAATTTGACAAGTTCACAAGGCAATAGTCTTGTACACTTTTCCAGCCCAAATTTGAGAAGTTCACAAGGCTATATAGCCTTGTACACTTTTCCAGTCAAAATTTGAAAAATTCACAAGGCTATAGCCTTGTAATCTTTTTCAGCCAAAATTTGACAAATTCACAAGGCTATAGCCTTGTGAACTTTTTCAGCCAAAATTTGACAAAATCACAAGGCTATGGCCTTGTGAACTTTTTCAGCCAAAATTTGACAAAATCACAAGGCTATGGCCTTGTAATCTTTTTCAGCCAAAATTTGACAAATTCACAAGGCCTTGTAATCTTTTTCAGCCAAAATTTGACAAAATCACAAGGCTATAGCCTTGTACACTTTTTAGCTAAAATTTGACAAATTCACAAGGCTATAGCCTTGTACTCTTTTTCAGCCAAAATTTGACAAATTCACAAGGCCTTGTACACTTTTTCAGCCAAAATTTGAGAAGTTCACAAGGCTATAGTCTTGTGAACTTTTTCAGCCAAAATTTGACAAAATCACAAGGCTATAGCCTTGTAATCTTCTTCAGCCAAAATTTGACAAATTCACTAGGCCTTGTAATCTTTTTCAGCCAAAATTTGACAAAATCACAAGGCTATAGCCTTGTACACTTTTTAGCTAAAATTTGACAAGTTTCAGCCAAAATTTGACAAGTTCACAAGGCAATAGTCTTGTACACTTTTTCAGCCAAAATTTGACAAATTCACAAGGCTATAGCCTTGTACACTTTTCAGCTAAAATTTGACAAGTTTCAGCCAAAATTTGACAAGTTCACAAGGCTATAGTCTTGTACACTTTTCCAGCCAAAATTTGAAAAATTCACAAGGCTATAGCCTTGTACACTTTTCCGCTAAAGTTTGACAAGTTTCAGCCAAAATTTGACAAATTCACAAGGCTATAGCCTTGTACTCTTTTTCAGCCAAAATTTGACAAATTCACAAGGCTATAGCCTTGTACACTTTTTCAGCCAAAATTTGAGAAGTTCACAAGGCTATAAGCCTTGTAATCTTTTTCAGCCAAAATTTGACAAAATCACAAGGCCTTGTACACTTTTTCAGCCAAAATTTGAGAAGTTCACAAGGCTATATAGCCTTGTGAACTTTTTCAGCCAAAATTTGACAAAATCACAAGGCTATAGCCTTGTAATCTTTTTCAGCCAAAATTTGACAAAATCACAAGGCCTTGTACACTTTTTCAGCCAAAATTTGACAAATTCACAAGGCTATATATAGCCTTGTGAACTTTTTCAGCCAAAATTTGACAAAATCACAAGGCTATAGCCTTGTACACTTTTTAGCTAAAACTTGACAAGTTTCAGCCAAAATTTGACAAGTTCACAAGGCTATAGCCTTGTACACTTTTTAGCTAAAATTTGACAAGTTTCAGCCAAAATTTGACAAGTTCACAAGGCAATAGTCTTGTACACTTTTTCAGCCAAAATTTGACAAATTCACAAGGCTATAGCCTTTTACACTTTTCAGCTAAAATTTGACAAGTTTCAGCCAAAATTTGAGAAGTTCACAAGGCTATAGCCTTGTGAACTTTTTCAGCCAAAATTTGACAAAATCACAAGGCTATAGCCTTGTAATCTTTTTCAGCCAAAATTTGACAAATTCACAAGGCTATAGCCTTGTACACTTTTTCAGCCAAAATTTGAGAAGTTCACAAGGCTATAGCCTTTTAATCTTTTTCAGCCAAAATTTGACAAAATCACAAGGCTATAGCCTTGTACACTTTTTAGCTAAAACTTGACAAGTTTCAGCCAAAATTTGACAAGTTCACAAGGCTATAAGCCTTGTACACTTTTCCAGCCAAAATTTGACAAAATCACAAGGCTATAGCCTTTTAATCTTTTTCAGCCAAAACTTGTACACTTTTCAACTAAAATTTGACAAGTTCAGCCAAAATTTGACAAAATCACAAGGCCTTGTATAGCCTTGTAAACTTTTTCAGCCAAAATTTGACAAATTCACAAGGCTATAGCCTTGTGAACTTTTTCAGCCAAAATTTGACAAGTTCACAAGGCTATAAGCCTTGTACACTTTTTCAGCCAAAATTTGACAAGTTTCAGCCAAAATTTGACAAGTTCACAAGGCTATAAGCCTTGTACACTTTTCCAGCCAAATTTTGACAAGTTCGCAAGGCTATATATAGCCTTGTGAACTTTTTCAGCAAAAATTTGACAAGTTTCTGCAAAAATTTGACAAGTTCACAAGGCTATAGCCTTGTACACCTTTCAGCTAAAATTTGACAAGTTTCAGCCAAAATTTGACATGTTCACAAGTACACTTTTCCAACCAAAATTTGACAAGTTCACAAGGCTATATATAGCCTTGTACACCTTTTCAGCTAAAATTGTGAACTTTTTCAGCCAAAGTGAACAAGGCTATAGCCTTGTTCACTTTTTCAGCTAAAATTTGACAAGTTTCAGCCAAAATTTGACAAGCTCACAAGGCTTATTATAGCCTTGTGAACTTTATCAGCTAAAATTTAACAAAAGCTAAAATTTGACAAGTTTCAGCCAAAATTTGACAGGTTCACAAGCCTTGTACACTTTTCAGCCAAAATTTGACAAATTCACTATGCGCCTTATACACATTTTCAGCCAAAATTCAAAGCCAAAGTTCACAAGGCTATAACTTTTTCAGCTAAAATTTGACTTTTTCAGCCACAGTTTCACAATATTCACAAGGCTCTTGTACATATATATTTCAGCAAAAATTTGAAAATTACACAAGGTTATGCCTTTGTACACATTTTCAGCCAAAATTTGACGATTACAAGTTGAACCTTTTTTGTTTTTACAGATACCTTGTCCCAGCAGTTAGAGTTCATGAGAGCTGAGATTAACAAGTTAAAATCAGAGAAGCTCGATCTCATCAGAACAAACGTGGTAAGCATCGAATCTTTCTTTCTTTTCTCATCCATGCTGCTCTTCATCTGTAATAAAATCACGCTCCATTTGCCAAGAGAACGGTCATGTACAATTGTTCACTTATGGGGCAGTGTAACAGAGGGAAGTACTTCATGAATTCTGTATTTAGGGTTGAACAAATTTGAGACAAATTTATTGTAGCGGGATTTCAACCAACGATCTCCCGATTAACATGCTGGCTCAGCTAGAAGAGTACTGGCACGTTAATCCACAGGTCGTTGGTTCAAGTAAATTTGTCTTGATTCAAACCCCAAATCAACTGGACTTACTATTTAATTGTGGTGCCGTCGCTGAGCCACAAGCTGGGTCCGAGATCAGCATTGATGAGTAGAGATGACGGCTCAAACTCTGCCATAAAGATGTCAGCTAGGACCGGGGATGTAGGAGATCCCATGGAGGTCCCAGCTGTCTGCTCGTGGATCTTTTCCTGAGGTGGAGAAAACAACGAGAAGAAAAACAAGTTAGAAGAAAGTTTGATTATTGATGACAAATAAATGAATCTGAGTCCAATATCATGGCTCTGCTTTCTGCCGAGTTCAGCGCTAACAATCGCCATTCTACGCTCACTGTGCAACCCCCAAATTCTGCACAAGATGTGTAAGCAGAGAATCCCTACATGAAGTAGGCAAAAACACAAACATAAATCTCTGCAAACCTAAAAATATGCTATACTTTAGCGCAGAATTCGCTGCTTCCATAAGCGTAAAATCTTTGCTTACAGAGGAGCCGTGAAATTGAGCCCCGATCTCGGTCCATTTTGTGGTTACTTATAAGTTCTATCTCTTTTTTTTTTCCAGAGCTGGCAACATGACATCAAGAAGTTAAAAGAGAAGGAAATCCGCCACATTGCTGATTTGTCCAGTGCTCAGAAGGAGATCAGCAAACTACGGGAAATCCAAACTATTCAGAATACTGGGTACATCGAGGCGCTGTCGAGTGTCTAAAAAGCCCTATACATACACCACTGGGAACACTTCAAGAAATACTCGCAGACATTTTACGAGAAGGAGTAACTCTTACCTGACAATCCGTTCACTTCAAGGAAGGATCATAAAGGATAGCGAACTAGCAAAGGGCAGCAACTTCACCAAATGACTTCACGGACTGCTGCGTCTTTCTGGAAGAACCCCCCTTCAAGATCCACATGATGTGCCTGCGAAGGGGTACGTTTATCAATCTAAGAATAGTTAAACCACCTTTAACTCGGTGAGATTGTCCAAGATATGGAGAGGAACACCCTTGACATCACACTGAGCAAGGAAAGTTCTGGAAACACAAACATTCTACAATCGGCTTTAACGATTCTCATAAGAACCAAGTTGCAGTGATGCTCTCTACTCTACGTTGTAAAGCTTTGCAAGGTGCGAAGGGTAAAAAAATACAAATATTTGAATGGTTAAACGTTGTAATATTCTTGCCTCAAAGAGGCGATGGTTCTGAAAGTTGAGTGGGTGTAGAAGTATGTATCAGGTTTGAAGTCGTTCACTCAGCTTGTCATAAGCCCGAGAGCAGTTTGCAAGGGTCTCTTGCTAAATTGTAGCATGATTGTACAAGGACAACAATTTGTTCTACTTTCCATGGTCTCTTGCAAAGTCTTGTCAAACATTGCTACATTTTACAACCATGCTTAAATTAAACAAGGGACCACAGTTAAATTGCTGTTGTGTGCATAGCACTTAAATGAGGTGATTCTTACTTACTATCTGCCGTCTATGCTTCTGTTAGCATGTAGGGCAGCTATGAAGTTGCTCCATTCTTGTCCGTTAAGGCCCAGTTTCGTTAAAGGTCCTCATTTCACCTTCACAGCTCAACGCCAGGTTGTTTTGGGTCTTTCTGTCTGCCTTCTGGCATCCACTGGAGAGCTGTCCGGGTGACGTTAGCCGATCCATTTCCAACTTCTTTTCGGTGATTCTGTTCATTTTGAAAGAGATTGCAAAATAGGAAGAGACACAATTTCAAAATTCTTAGTACAAATGTGTATACAGAAGGGATAGCATTATTTTCTCAAAAAAACATTCTGAACCATTACCGTCAGTTTTGTTTTTCCTTGTTTTCTTTTCTTTTTATCTTCTTCATCCATTTGCTTCCTTTAAAATGTACATAAACATTCGCCCCTGGGAAGGCATGTAAAGAAAACCTGCATTTGATTAAATCGTGCAGCCTGTAAAATACCTGTATTTATGATTGGAAGAGAAGTACACAGTTTGACCTCTAGATCCAGAGTACTATTTAAGTTTTAAAGTAATGACCAAGTTATTATTTTTGTTGTCTTCAATAATAATGTAAAGAAAACCAGCCAAAACAGTGTTTAATTTATTATAGAATTGGTGATTTTGAAGCAGAATTTCTTTAATAATTTGTCATAATTTTTGTATAATGTTCAGTTGTAAATAAAATTGAATGTCTATTGTGATTCATGCGAAAATCAATAAATAGCGCCCCCTTTGTTTTGAAGGAAGAGAGTTCCATGAACTGTGGATAATTGAACTAGAGTGTGTTTTGGCGACCCTAACCAGAAACATTGGTTATCGGTTGAGCGGTTTTTTTTTTCGTATTCGGTTGAGTGCGATGACGATGCTGTTTAGACCAACCGGTAACAGACTTGTTGAGTCAGTTGGCATTGGTTGGGGTCGCCAAAATGCACTCCTGGACATGAATGAACAAGAACAGGCTGCGGCCATCTTTGTATAGTACCCCAATTGCCAATACTGCTGACAATCAATGCATATGAAGGGACCAGCCTACTTTCTAGACTGATTTGGTTTGATGACATGTACATTCAAAGAACACGATTGATGTATAAGTAACAACTGTTATAACCTTAAAAGTAATAACCTTTTTTTTGCAGTGTGGACCACATGAAATATTACTTCTAGAAACGCTGTCTGCATTATGGGCAACTTAGTTTTTAAATTAGATAAATACTTAAATAGGCTGCAAGAAAATCAAACAATCAATGCAGCTTGTGTTGAGGTAGACCAAGGTATTGTCAAATTTTAGATTAACGTCTTTTGAAATGATGGTGTTAAATTTTCACTGAAGACTTAAACATAAACTGTGTTTGCTATAATGCAAAAACAAATAGTTAAAGTTTATTTAAATAATACATGATCTGAAGTGTGATGTAAAATTAATCCAGGGTATTGAACTTATTGTACATTGTTTTGTTTTTTTCCTTTTGTTTTTCGAAATGGAGTGTAAATATTTTCATGGACTTATAAAACAAAATCTTGTGAGGTGTGTGCGTGTAAATAGAAATGTAAAAAATAATGGGATTGTTTAATTAGCTTCACAGATTGTATCTGACATAAATATAGCTGTGAATAAAAAGAACAAAGTTTGTTTTGGAATGGTAAAACAAAAAACAATATTTAGTTACTTCTTCCCCTTTTATTTTGAATCTATTAAAACTTTTAACGCTACAGTCATAGCATAAGAGACTTACCACTTGATCAGCACAACTCCTTTTGCTCTCATGTTCCAAAGTACATCTATCTGCTGGTGGAATCGACAATCAATAGTGAGTTTTTAATTGTCACTAGACTATTTTTAGGGTGAACAAAAAAGAAAATTGGCGTAGACTTGTACCTAGCTTTACCATTTGTATAAAAGCTGCAAATGACTGTAAATAAATGGGCCGAATCAAGCTTGGGCTGAATTGCAATGGGGGCATTTGCTTAGTTTCTTGTATCGAGTGGTCTAGTGGTTAGACTGCAGGACTTGCAACCAAAAGGTTGTGGGTTCGAATCCTACCCAAGTTAAAGTTTCACAATGACTAGAGTAATTGTAGTCGCCATGGTCAAGTGGTTAGACTGCAGGACTTGCAATCACAAGGTTGTTGGTTTGAATCCTACCAAGCTAAAGTTAAACAATGACTAGAATAAGTATTGCAGTCACCATGATAAAGTGGTTAGACTGCAGGACTTGCAATCACAAGGTTGTTGGTTTGAATCCTACCCAAGTTGAAGTTTCACAATGACTAGAATAAGTATTTTAGTCACTATGGTCAAGTGGTTAGACTGCAGGACTTGCAATCAAAAGGTTGTTGGTTTGAATCCTACCCAAGCTAATCGCTGGTTTCCGATGACTGGAATAAGTTTTGTAGTAACCATGGTCTTGTGGTTAGACGTTGGACTAGAAATCACAAGGTTGTGGGTTTGAATCCTACCCAAGGTATGTTTCACAATAACCAGAATAAGTATTGGCAGCATATTGCGCCACAGCACCTTGTAAAACATTACATGGTACTATGTCAAAGGAGTAGATCTCATAATTCAAATGTAGTCCCACATACAAGCACCTTGCAAGAAATGCTGAATGTTACAGCGCCTTGAGCATCTCTGAGAGCATCACTGAGAGACAGATATGACGTCTTAAAGGAAACCACTATTTATTGTTGTATTTTGAAAAGATAATCTGAATGATGGATTTATCAAATAGAACTTTGTGAATGGTTTCGGTTGTTTTACTACACTATCCTATATAGCCTCTTGACCCAAAAGCTATCAAATTGAATTAATGTATGCCAATATTCAAATGAGCACATTCTTTATGGTTGACTAATCTATAGAGAAATGCCTTGGATTTAAAGTAATTCTTACATTATTTCGTTTAGCCTACAACTAAGTATGTAAAGCTCTGTGTACCATGAAGGATGGACGGACTTATGAGTTTGTAAGTTTGGATTGTTTTACAACTACTGTTAATGGCTCTTGACCCCAAAAGCTATAAAGTTGATTCAAACGAGCACATTCTTTATGGATGAGTCATCAGTACAAGAAATGCTTTGGCCTTAAAGTATAGGTTTGTCAAAATATTGTAAAATTTCTCAATGTTTTGGGGGGTTATTTGGTTAGTTATAAAGTGCTGTGCACTTACATTATTCATCTTGCCCTACACAAAAGTATGACAAGGGCTGCAGGATCCAAAGGCACCTTGGTGGAGTTCCAACCAACAGCCTTCCTCACTTGAAGCAGTACTTTAACCACTAGACCATTGAGCTCAACAACTGTTGACAAAGAGACAACAACAAATTTGAATCATTTAATAACAACAGGTTAATTTGAAGCATAGCAATGGATTTCATTATTAAACTAAACTGATTGCAAATAGAGATATTTTACTGAGGTGAACTTACAATCCTTTCAACCAGTTAAAATCGTAAAATAATAACTTAGTTTTGTTATTGTTAACAAAGGTTCATTGTCAAAGACCACGTAACCGTTGTTTACAACAAGAATAACCTTGTACATTCGTGAGGCCTTCTGGCCGGCAAGATACGACACTGGTCATAATTTCCACATAAATTCAAAAGTTGTTCAAAATAATGACGACTGGGGTCAATTTTACAAAGATAGTTCTAACTATAAGGACTAGTCCTAGGACTCTTTAAAGTTTATTAAAAACTTAAGGCTAGTCCTAAGTTGGGGTGAGTAACCCGTCCTAACTCCAGATAAGCCTAGTCTTAACTCTTTGTGAAATCCACAACTCGTCTTGTTCTGAGGCAGTAATCATTTTGAGCAACATGCCCTTTGGAATTGTGTGGTTTTCCCCCAAATCCAAAATCTGCTTAACATAATTTTACATAAAATCTGACTCCACAAAATGGTAAGCATGGCAGACATTAGAAGCTTGTGGAGTTTTTAGTGCAAGGGGTGTATGGTTTAGTGACATACTACTAATGTTAAACTTGATTAACTGTGTAATGTGCATTCATTGTATGTAGTACTTGCAGACATCATGTATGGTTACTTAAACCTTAATAAAACCCTTGTGAAACTTGTGATAATTTTGTAAGATGAAGATTATTTTCTAACCTAAACTTTTAAAAACTGCAGAGTACCTTTGCATTAAATCAGTGTTGCAAATTGAAATACAATGTCAGCTTGAACTCCAGCTGTTAAGGGCAGCAAATAAAAATTAAAGCGAAATTTAAGCTCTGTGTACATGTGTCATTTCTGAGTATAGTATTTGAAGAATTTAGATGAAACACATAATATATGTGTCCATTGTTCTGTTATAGTCTGGTGTCTGACTCGAGGCTAACAAATTAAGAATGACAGCTTTCAAATAAAAATGTATTACCAAGCATTGACGTTGGTACTAATGTAATAAATACGATTATGTGAATTCTTAAGTCTTACACTGAAAGTATACTTGCCTTTCGGATAATCTGTTTGACCTAAAGCTCCTGACAATTTCTGTAAAGGGTTTTATGATGTCATTGGGGTCAGATTGATGCGTGAAGGTTAACAATGTTGGTGTCATGTCTGCAAGAAGACTGCCACTGTCTGCATTCATACAAAGATCTGAAAGGGGGAAACAAGGCAAAATAAAAACATTGTTGAAAATTGTTTTACCTCAATGTTCTGACGTCATCAGGTATCAACATAATAGTAAAATCAAGGGAGAATACTTTTAAAGGAACACGTTGCCTTGGATCGGTCGAGTTGGTCTTTGAAAAGCGTTCTTTGACCGTTTGTTATAAAATCGATATGGTTAGAAAGATATTGTAAAGGTAGAATACAATGATCTACACAAATATGCCTCAAAATTGCACGGTTTTCTTTTTACCTCGTCGACTAACGCGGTCGGCCATTTATATTTGACTCCCATAAATGGCCGATCGTGTTAGTTCGCGACGTAAAATGAAAACCGTGCAATTTTGAGTAATAATTGTGTGGATCATTTTATTCTACTTTTAAAACATCTTTCCAACCATATGCATTCAATAACAAACGGTTTCAAACGCTTTTTAAAGACCAACTCGTCCGATCCAAGGCAACGTGTTCCTTTAAGAAACAGTCCCCTTGTCAACCGCATTATATAAATCAGTTCAAAGTACGTGCAACATCATTAGCTCAAAAGTCACATTTCATACTCACACATGTACCATAGTTCCTATCCGGTTCCATGAACAGAACTTTTCTTGAAAACCACTTTTTGAAGGACATGACCCAAGAGATCCCCAACCGAAGCCAAGAGTAATAAAACTCCCCCCCCCCCCAAAAAAAAAAAAAAAAAAAAAAAAAAGCAAATCAAAACAAAAAACTCTCCCGATCACTATAGATTTTGAACCTGCCAATTCTATACTTCCCAAAAATACTAAAGTACATTTCCCACATAAATCAGCTACACATCGAGCAATTTTCTTCATCAATTTGATCAATTCATAGGTATTTATTCCAAGAAGAAGTTCAGCTACCTTTGGGAGTAGAGTATCACCCTGGCCTGGCGACCCGGAAGTCCGTCTCTTTAAAGTGCCACATCACGAAGAAACACACAACTCGTCTTGTGATGAAATATAAATGAAATCCAACTTTCTTGAAATTCTCATACCTGCAACATCGGCAAAGAAATGTAACAAATAAGGTATGTTGGTGGTTACATACTCATACTCCGAGACCCTGGTGTATTTTCCTATTCCCCACCCTTACCCTCCCCTAACCTTACCCCAGCACTACCATGAGTGTCGGAGCATAGGGGCGTCGGAATTTAAAGCATTCCCCATTCTGATTTAGGGTCAAACCATTATAAACAAATATAAACAAAATGGAAATTATCCAGAATACGCCATTAAATAAATTTGACGAGTATTGGCGACACTTTTTGTACTCGCATTTTAACATACCTATTTTAGGCTCATTTTCCCTGAAATGTTTGTTTCCAAATTATCCACTTGTCCCCCCCCCCCTACCAACATGCTCCCCTAGTCAGGACATGTTTCCCGTGCATGTTTCTTCTCAAGAAGTCAACTTTTATTACGAAAAAAAGTACGAGGAGCAACTCCGAAAAAATAAATTCAGCCCAGTTGTCTCGTGAAACACACCACCAAAGCATAATGTGTGTGTCTGGTAAATTGCGTGAATCGGGGCACCAGCCACAACAAAACTTATTGTAATTGGGGCTTATTAATTATGTTAAGCATTACTATAATGTGCTTAGCAAGGTTTGTGGAAATGCTTACCACATATTCTGCGCTTACGGCCAATGGAGTTATCTGCTTTTAGTCACTAAAGATATGCAAGAGTATAATTCCCAAGTTTATTTTTATAACACAAAGAAATAAAAAAGAAATGGAATCTGGTATCAGTTTGATTAAACTTTTTTTACCACTATCTTTATTCACATTTACATACTAATTTACATGTTTTATCCAGCTCTAAACTTCTGCGTTTTCAATTATGTTTTATAAAGGAGTTACTGGTCGCGGAATGAGAAAGTACAGACATAATATTTACAGACAACAATCACATAAAGGTTTGGTTGTTGACAGAAACTTATCACCGCATTGTTTATCATTGTAATAGTGTAGCTCGATATTAAGGGGCACTGGGGTCGATTTCACAAAGAGTTAGGACTAGTCCTAACTTAGGACTAGTCCTAGGAGATATACAAATTGCATGGATAGTCCTAAGTTAGGGCGAGTAACTGGTCCTAACTCAAGATAAGACTAGTCTTGACTCTTTGTGAAATCCACCCCAGGACACGTTTGGTTAAAATGTCAAAGACGAGTTTCCTCACTTTGGATCCCAAAATATTAATAAAATGTTAGATCTGTGAAAATGTGGACTCCACTGTCCATCAAAGTTGCAAAAGAATAATTAACGAAAAAACACAATTATTGCACAAATGGGTGTGCTTTCTGATGCCTAATAAAGTGCTTCAGGACTGAGATCTTTTAGCATTTGAGTGCGAAATTACCTCTTTCTCAAAAACTATACGTTACTTCAGAGGGAGCCGTTTTCACGATGTTTTGTGCTATAAACAGCTCCCCATTGCTTGTTACTAAGTTGTTACGCAAAAAGTTATCTTTTAGTAATTGACAATGAAGTCTTTTAAAAACGACCAAAGGTTTCTTTTAATAATAATATTTTATGGAAGTAAACTTGACCACAAACTTGAAGCTGGTAAAAGTAACTGGTAAGCGGTTTGTGGTGAACCACATGTGGTTCGCGGGATACAACACCAACCTCAAACCGACCAAAACCTAAACAAACAAGCCTCAAATCTACATTAAGCGATCATCAAAATAAATAAATAACTGACTTTAAAAAAAAACAAAATCATTTTACTCATCAAACGATTAAGCTGCGCAGACCGGTGGAAGATTTCCACCCTTTGTTTTAACTTTGATTTCACAGAAAGAAATTGTGGCTTAACAAATGACTTCATCTGCAACACCAAAGTTTCCGTGTGGTTTATGGTTTAATAAACAAATTGCTTGAAAGTTAATGTTGAAGACTGATGACACTCTCATGTTTGAATAATTTACATTATTATAATTTATACAAAAGTCTATCAAAAATTACTGCAGACTGTTTTTTGTTGAAGATTATTCCTCCTACTAAGTTCTTAATTAGATCCTTTTCTTTTTTTAAAGGCACATCAAATCGGAGAGATTGCCGACACGTAGATTATTCTCGGTTGTTTGTGTTGGGTGTGGTCGACCACACCCACCCGGGAGGTCGACTTCTTAATAAACATCACTATAATAATAAATGACATTACAGTAAACAAAACGGTCGCCCCGAACCAAGGAAAGTCATCATCAGATGGTTTTTGATGAGTATGAAACGGCAAGAAACTGGTTGTCGACGAAGCTGCAGTGACTGGGCTCTCATCCTGGGAAGTGACTGACTCGATGGTCGGCAAACTGGTAGGCGAAGGGGCATGGGAGTTGGTCGGCAAGAAGGCAGACACGACAGCGTTTGGCAATACGGTAGGCGAGTCTCTAGGCAAGATGGTGGTAGGCAACACGGTAGGCGAGTTGGTAGGCGAGACGGTAGGCGAGTTGGTAGGCAATATGGCGGTAGGCAAGACGGTAGGCGAGTTGGTAGGCAAGATGGCGGCCGGTAAGACGGTAGGTGAGTTTGTAGGCGAGTTGGCGGTCAACAAGACGGTAGGCAAGTTGGTAGGCGAGTTGGTAGGCAAGGCAGCGGTCAAAAAGACGGTCGGCGAGTTGGTAGGCGAGGCAGTGGTGGACAAGACGGTAGGCGAGTTTGTAGGCGAGTCGGTAGGCAAGATGATGGTAGGCAAGACGGCAGGCGAGTTGGTTGGCAAGACGGCGCTCAACAAGACGGTAGGCGAGTTTGTAGGCGGGTCGGTAGCCAAGATGGCGTTTGGCAAGGTGGTAGGTGAGTTGGTAGGCGAGTTGGTAGGCAAGATGGTAGGCGAGTTGGTAGGCGAGACTGTAGGCGAGTTGGTTGGCAATATGGTAGGCGAGTTGGTAGGCAAGATGGTGGTAGGCAAGACGGTGGTAGGCAAGACGGTAGGCGAGTTGGTAGGCGAGTCGGTAGGCAAGATGGCGGTAGGCAAGTCGGTAGGCGAGTTGGTAGGCGAGTTGGTAGGCAAGATGGCGGTCGGAAAGTCTGTAGAATCGGTAGTGGTTGATTCTACAGGGTTGAAGTGAATCCGGCTGTTGAGCCGAGTTGTAAGAGTTTGCATTAAAGATACCGGTTTCTGTCGTACCGAAATCGGAGCAAAGACGCAGGACCGTTTTCTTGAGGGATAGCGAATGCTCGTGATATTGCATGAGATAACTACCCCGTCGTGGGCAAGGCTGGCCGTCAAGTTCAAGCTCCGAACAATCCTACCATCAGTACTGATCTCAGTGTTCCATAGCTCGTTTTGAACGTCCTCATTCATTGAAGTAATCATCAGATTTACCTCGGGGTAACCCAGCGACGATTCGCACCTGAGGGACAGGACATCGCCGGTGAAAATAGTTGTGTCTTCTCCCGGTGTACACTCCGGGTTTGTGTCGTCTGGAAAGGTATACACCGTAACTGTTAACTCCATTGTCTCAAGTACGAGATATTCATACGCCGAGGTGTGCTGGACGACAAGGCAGTGGTAGACTCCTCTATCACGCCCCTGGACGGACGAAATACTCAGGGCGTTCTGCTTGTTCGGCGAACCATCACCCCGGCTGACCAAGTCTTCGGGCTCGACTAAGAACCTGCCTCCCGTTGTCAGTGTTTCGTTGTTCGAGTTGCGCCAGATTATAGACATATCAGAGCTTAAACCTTCACCCTGACAGTTCAGGTAAATGTTGTTCCCTTCTTCTACTTCGATGTTTTTCTGCAGCGGTAGATGGAGCACATTTAGCATAATTCCTTCTACACTGGTAGTGTACATGTACAACACACATAATATGAGAAACACTCCACAAACTTTCGTGTTCGATGCCATAATACTGTTAAAATCTGTTTTGCGTTTACACCATGTATCTACTCGCGTAGGTTATGTTCTTTTGAGAAATTGCCTCACTACAGAATTAAACTCTTCTATCGCAGAGTAAATTTATCGGAATTCGGGAAACTGCTCTGCTACGTTGACACCTCACCATGCGATGGCTCCAATCACATAACACTATTTCAATACAAGCTCAAAGTAGTAACGTCTCTTCCTGATCAAGACTTCGCGAAGTTGTGATTGTACAGCCGAGCATCATGGTTTTATAACCCTTCCGTGTTAAGAGGAACTTGATGACCCGTGTTTCCCGGTATCCACGCTCCTGGAGTTACAGTGTCTTAAAGATAGAGGGGATTTCCCACGAAGAATATAGCAGTGACTCAGCCAGAGTCACGTGCTTTGATCTGAGACGCAGAGTCAAGTGGTTGGCCAATGAGCTTTCATCACCAATGGTGAAACTTTAGACACGGGTGGAGGTAAACGGTACCACTATGTGTAAATCTCTTTTTGATTGGTTCTGAAAGGAACTGGTGTTGTAAATCTTTTCGTTCTTCAGAACACCACTCAGAGAGATGTTTAACATATGGCGCTACCGTAAACCTCGCCTGATTTCAAATTCTACTTGATATATGTTCCCCCGTATTCACACTGGGATTTTTGAAAGATGGGGGGGATTTCCTGCGAAGGATATTTTAGAAAGTACATATCTTAATAAAGCAAGATACAAATATCATGCTATTTATTTTTAACTTGCCTCTGCTGCATGCTCTTGTAGTGCAATTGTTTATTTTGTGCTTCTATTTATGATCTTTTAAAATATTAAATTAATAGTAGCACTTAACAGAGTTTATAGCAAGAGGTGTGTTATGCCTCCCTAGTGGAAAGTATTTTTGTATTTTAGTCTTTGAATATCTTGTATTTTGTATTTGTACTTAAGTAAATATTTTTTATATCTTAATGTTTTTGCGTAATAAAAAAAAAATAGTATATATATTTTCTTATGCTCTGTAATTTTAAACGCAATTTAGCCTCTGGCTGCCAAGTTTGGATGTTTTTTAATAAACCAATAATAATAATTATAGTCTAATGACCATAGTCACGTGCTTTTCTCTGAGATGCATGCAGGACCAGTTGACCAATAAGCCTTCAACAAAAGTGGTGTAAATATGGTGTTGGGGGGGGGGGCTATTGGGGGGGGGGGGCTATAGTGAGAACCATGAGAAAATATGTGCTGGGGCTATTGTTTACCTAGCCTTTAGTCAAGGCGCACGCGGCACACCGAATGGCACGCACAACCCCAAAAATGTAACGCACGAAAAAAGACTATCACCGCGAGCGGCGAAGCCGCGAAGCGCCTTTACCAACTCGTTTTGGGGCCTTATGTTTTTTCTTTACATTTGCCAACGATTTTGGTGGGGGAAAATGTAATGCACAATGCATTAGCGTGGTGAGTTGCTGGCCAATAAGAAGCCATAATTACTTGCATGACGTCACAAGAACGTTCGATGCAAATTCGTTACATTTTCTCCCACCAAAATCGTTGACAAATGTAAAGAAAAACATAAGGCCCCCCAAAAACGAGTTGGTAAAGGCGCTTCGCGGCTTCGCCGCTCGCGGTGATAGTCGTTTTTCGTGCGTTACATTTTTGGGGCTGTGCGTGCTATCAGGTGTGCCGCAAGCGCCTTGACAAAAGGCTATTGTTTACCAAGAACAAACATTTGCAAGTCTGAGATATGCGTTTGTACTGAACAATTTATGTATTTTCCAAACACTCATAATAGGTTCATAATGGAAGATGTTTTAAAAGTTGAAAACCGTTTCTTGATTATTGAATTACATTTCTAACCAATATTCAGAAGATGTTTCTACCTTGACCCATTGCATCAGCACCAAACACTATAATTCGGTTAACCTTATCAACAAGTTACAAATTGTCATAAAAAAGGTGTCTTCCAAAGGCCGCTGTTGTATAGATTATACCAATTTTCGTCTCGCATTGACCAATAATTTCTTATTTCTCAATTTTGAAGAAACCTACTGACAGAAGTGCCATTCTATGAGAAGAAACATTTATTGGGAATTCCCAAGACATTTCAGTTGACATTTGTACGACCCGGAAAGAGCTATATCTGAACAGGGTTAAGCTACATGTCCCGGGGTTCACATACCCCGGGGGAGGGGCTAATTTTGTTGTGAGTGTAAAGCCAGCATGGGGTGGTAGAAAAAGTCCCCAGCATTTTCCCCCGAGAAGCGGCTCAAAATTTCGAAATAACTAATTGACTGGGTGTTTTTGGGGGTCACGATGAAAGACGTCTTCTGAAGGGGAAATTTATGACTGACTGTAACCCTGCTTAGTCATGTTATATTGACCGTAATATGTACCAGAATTCAGGTTTCATGGAAGGTCATTTTAACAAGAAGTTCGGTTAGACAGCGCATCTCTAATATCAAAATACCCCTCGCCCCCTTAAAAAAGAAGAAGAAAAAAGCCCCCGCCCCCCTCAAAAAACCCTAAATGTGTACAAAACAACAGACAATTTTTTAAACAATTCTCTTGCCGTCCGTATGGGATGGTTGTTTTTATTTAAGTTATACCATTACTTTCATACTTTAAACAAAAACTCATTTATTTATATCCAATGCCGTCAAACACAAGTAAAAAATAATATTAATAAGATATTAAACAAAATAATAGCCACAGCAGAAACGTCTCAAGAATGGGGTGGGGTGTCTTTGGGATGCCAGTATTTTAAAACGCAAATTTTTCTAGCATGGCCCGAGTTTTAGCAGCAAGAAGTTTTCTCTCAACTTTTTCTCTTCTGACAGATTAAGCTATTTCAAAACACACACACATTTTCGCTGATGACACAGACAATGCACACGATACATGTAACGTGCAACCTTAATTGCACTTGGCTAAAAACTGAGAGATAACGTCACAGGGCCCCGACAAGAATTCATCTTTTAGTTTCCCACTGATCATCACTGTTTTTCGTACAATACCTTAAAATGAAATCATTCTCGAATACCCCACAAAACAAGCCATTTAAAAATCTAAGTCTAAAGCACCCAGGCCTGATACTTCACAGAATCATCGAAGGCGATTGCCTCCATGCCCCTGGTCATTCTTGCCTTGGTGCCATTGAAATGCTCCAATAGAAATTTAAAGTTTCCTGACCAATGATAAAATACCTTCGAGTGCTGGAAAAAAAAAGAAAACAATACCAGGCCTACTCCGAGAAGTATGAAACCAGGAGAGGCAAATTTCAATTTTTTTTGCGAGTCAATTATTTACATTGACTTTTTACATGAAATAATACAAAGATTGAGGCATAATGATCTCTAGCCACGCCAATAAATTACAGAACTGATGACTCAACTCACAAAAATAATGCCTCTTGAATTGGCCCTCAGTTTGATGACCTGACAAACAAATAATAAACAAGTTTCAATAAAGAAGTAACATTCAAATATACATGTATTTCATCATAAGTCTCCACCTTTTATTGCAGAGTCATGTCACAGAGGAGAACTGCTCGATATAGTAACAACTGTATCTGGGTAAAACTGAGTGTTATCAATCCCATTCAGTCTCAAGTTCCCGTTTTTCGATTTCTGTTTCTCGATGAAGGCTTCTTGGGCCTTTGTCACCTTGTAAATGTCTCGGGCCTTTTTATATTTGAGGACTAACGCACACGTGATGATGTTGATGGCAATAGCGAGGGCCAGCAGAGCAGCACAAACCAAAAACGCGTACAGCCAGGGGAAGCCTGATGAGATTTGTTGCATGGTTGGTTTGGGAGGTAAAGTAGAGAATTCTTCGGGACGAACGGTGACCATGGTGCTGAGGAGGCGAGTCGCGGGTGGTTGCGGTGCGATAGACGGTGTAGATACCGGCCTCTCGTTGACGGTTATCGGTCCGATGAAGCAAGTTCTTGTGTTTGACGGAAAGCGTGTGCTTGTTATACTGCACTGAACCACTGCCCCATCTTGGGCAAGTCTTGCCTCCCAGTTTAAACTACGTACGATTGTTCCTTCGTTACTTGTCACCGTGTTCCACTGCGTGTCACGAAATGTCACGTCGGACGGTGCGATGGTGACATTCACAGCGGGGTGACCCGGATATGTTGAACAAGTCATCGCCAACACATCGCCTATATTTACGGTCGTCGGCCCGCTCGGTGAACACTGTGGGTTGGTGTCGTTCGGAAAAGTGAATACAGTCAAAGTTACCTCTTCTGTTTCAATCACACGCTCCCCAAACTCCGGGTTATTCTCGACGATCCGGCAGCGGTACAGACCCCTGTCCTCCTCCACCACCGGTGAGATGGCCAACGTACAAGCCTTGTCTAGAGACGTATCACCCCGTCCTCCAAGCTCTTCGGCGGTGAGTGTGAACCGGTCCGAAGTGGCAAGGTTCACGGTGCCGTGTTGCCAGATAACGTAGCTATCTGCTCCCAAGTCCCTGCCCTCACACCTCATGGTCACATTGTCCCCTTCTTCAAGATTGTCAACGTCGCCATCCTCAATGAAGATTTCAAGTGTCGTCTCTCCACTTGTACATGCTAGAAGATGTAACAGGACAAGCACCAAACAATTCACCATCGATACTCTTGATGCCATTTTGTATACAGTCCGTCTCAGAACCAACTTGAAACCTATAAAGCCACGTTTTAGACTTCTGAAGCTTTTGGCCGACGAACAATTTCTGAAGCGAGCCAAATCTGTGGCCGGATATTTAAAGGCTCCGTCAAGTGTTTACATTTCTACTCAATATTTCTTGGTATTTCCCAGTGTCATCTGTAATCCAGTTTGCCCCCGTATCCTTATCGCAGCCAGTATAATAATATTGGATGATTAACTCGAACAGTCTGGTATGGATTGTATGCCCTCGAACCTTGACCCCAAACCGTGACCTCGCTCCTGATGACAGTCGCGTCCCCCGTCGGTGCATACATGTACTTTGTGTCGTGTTATGTTGGTGTGTCGTCATACCTGTTGAACTTTAAAGGGGCAGTCGGTTATGGATTTGTCCTTCATATTTCGAAGTTTGTCTGAATCAAAAAACATAACAACAAGGCCTTTAGCGCCAGAACCGTTCAGTGATATTATACGATTCATTTCGTTTCAACCATGGATCAATAAATAGTTTATTGCTTCATGTTTCAACTTATTAATGTTTAATAAAAAACTCAATCGCGGCATCAGCCGAATTTCAAATATATTCACAATAAAAGTATAAAACAAAATTGAAGAAAGCACAATGGAGTAGCAGCAAAGCGTATATAACAACAAAACAATATAAATTTCCTTTTAATTGTTGTCAAAATTTCTGCTTCACTACAGACGAAAATATCATCACGAAGGTTACACACCTATATTCCGACACCCCTATGTTCCAACACCCCTATGTTCCGACAACTGAACCTATATTCCGACACCCCTATATTCCAACATCCCTATGTTCCGACAACTGAACCTATATTCCGACACTCCTATGTTCCGACACCCCTATATTCCGACACCCCTATGTTCCGACACCCCTATGTTCCGACAAGTTGTTTTCGCACATTATTACTCAGTTGATCAATAACAAAAACACAACTTGTATTACGCCAGGTTTCCCAGTAAATTTCGGCCGGGATTAGGTTTGAACATTCATAAAATGAATTTGTACTAATTTAAAAAGTGATGGAATCACACATGCATTTCATTTTTTTTTGTGGTGGTTATACACATGAGTATGGCTCCCCGAGGTAGCTGGCAATAAAATACTCGGTACTTTGCTATTGTTAGGTGCGTGTCCGTGTTGATAACATTTCATGAGCCTTCAATCAGTAAAAATTCCAACCCTCTCCTGCGTTTATTGCGCCGATGTGTAATTTCTTTCTTTTGCCCCCCCCCCCCACAAAAAAAATAATAAAAAAATAAAAATAATAATAATAATTAACAATAATAATAAAAATACATAATTAAGTCCTACCACCCCCTCCATTACTCAGTCCTCTGCTAAAGATACTAAAGTTGCTAACTTGTAATAGCAGAATAACACTTGTTATACAAACTAAACTACTTTGTGGGACTACGTCAAGATAGGTTACCGGTACGTTCATGGACCAAATTGCGGTCATGTGTAGTTTCTTCAAGTCACACCGTTTTTCTTTTAAAAACAAAATGGCTAACACAAAATATTGGTACAGGTTGTCGGAACATAGGGGTGTCGGAACATAGGGGTTTTTGGGTCGTTGGAATATAAAGGTGTCGGAACATAGGGGTGTCGGAATATAGGGGTGTCGGAATATAGGGGTGTCGGAACATAGGTTGAGTTGTCGGAACATAGGGGTGTCGGAACATAGGGGTGTCGGAATATAGGGGTGTCGGAACATACATATGTCGGAATATAGAGCAGTCACCATCACGAAAAAGCCACACATCAGTTTAGCTGGCTTAGTAACGAAATGCACAAACTCACACAAACCACTGTTTTGCCATTCCTTTAAGAAATCACCCTCTACAACAATACCTCCAAGTTTTTAGTTCAACGTCTATGTGCCCCACTGATTCTTTTCACCAAGGGCCTAACCCACATGTATGCTTCTAAAAGAAAATCAAAAGGTGTGTATTGAAACGGAGTTGTCGCCCCAGAACGCTGCAAAATTAGTTATTTTTATGACTACTATTCAAAAAGCCGTGCGTAGGTTTGTTTTTTGTCTGGACGCAATGACTGCTCAGTCGTGCATGTATTCGTTAGAAAGCCTCGTCTGGGGCTACGACCTGTCAACTTATTTTACACAATAGCGTGACATTTTACAAATAGAGGTTCAGGAATTCCTTTTTAAGGTGTTCAACAAAAGTAAAGTTCATGTGTCTTACGAGTAAAGGAAAAGTAAAATAAATATCTTTACAATGGCGACGTAAGCAATTGAGGTGTGTACAGGTACCGCGCCTAGTCTGATTGCGTTACACGACTACCAAGGGGGGGGGGGGGGGTCTGTCACGTGTTTGAGGAAGAGAAGTGTTGTTTACTGTGTATTTGTTTTTGTTGACACATAATATGCTGTTTCTATTGTTTCCATCACACTATCCAGTTGGCCTAAATAATTATATCAGAGACTCATTAAACAAAATTTAACGCCATGAGAAAGCTATCATCAATTTTGGGTCTCAAAATTCATCACTGCAATAACCTTTTTTTCTGAAAGTTTGTGTATACTCAGCGCCTTGAGTACCTTGTTTGGTAGATACGTGCGCTATGTAAGACTTCGTTGTTATTAACCAGAACACAAGTATACCCATATTATAAACAACTCTATCAATGCTACACAGGACAGGTATACCGTATAAACACATAGGTATTGTGTCATCGATTGAGAATTGGAGTAGTTGGGTATTGGAATAAGGTCTAACTTAAATTACAAGTTTTTTAGTTCTGGAAATAATTTCAAAGAGCTGTTTCTGAGCATGTTTTATGATCAAAACCTTTGTATTTTCCTTTGGGTGCAATTCCGGGATTCGCCTGCCGTGTGGCAGCTGGGGTAAAGGGTCGAATTCTAAGAATGAGCGGTATAAAGTATCGCGAGAGGAGGGCATACCGTCGCAGTATCGTGTCAAATTAAGTAAATCAACTTGATGGATATGGCTACCCTTGAACTTTGAGAGCAAACATGTTGTCATCGCTCTCAGGCAAACTTGGATTTATTATTCAAATAAACGCAAATGAAGTTGTCAATTTTCGACAGTGTGTTAGCGTGTCCTTGTATGAGTTTAATCACCTGTGTAGAACTGTTCATAAAATTATTGACGATGTGTCTATATCCCCCTGGTGAATAAAGAATGACAAAGGACATAGGTGCCTCTCCGTTCCTCACCCCATCACTGAAACATCACGTATTCTTCTGAAACATCACGTATTCTTCTGTAGACGAGCTGAGTATACTGTTCGAAACGTAAAGACCAAACCGGCTCTTCTCAGAGCCAACAGTCACACAAAAGAGATTCACACATGGTTGTACCCGCAAGTTTACTATTGATTTATATAGTTTCTTCCTATTTCTCCACACCATGCAAAGCTTCAAACTTCTATCACATTTTACATCAATTTACTTCACTGTGAATACTGCCATCTCACCCCTAAGGTAACAAAGGTTACATTTTTGTAGAACATTAAGCTGACCGAAGAATTGTTGATGTTATTATTGTAACAGTTGTAGTTTTTTCAAACAAAGATTTAAGGGCCTGACGTTTCGATCCTAGCAGTCTTTAAAGGCTAAATGACAATGGCAAAACATGATTACAGTTACCTGGTCATGTTTATTGTGTTGTATTGTTATTTATCATATAAATGTATGTACCATATAATATGTCCTTTTGGTTAGTAAGCTTATTCCAGTTTCTAAGTTGTAGCTGTTATTAGTCGTTAATCGTTACAGACAGTCGTTGAAACAAAGAGAAATGTTGTTAGAGTGCGATATGATGAGGGGCGCCCTCATAGACAATACCACACTTTCATCTCACAACATACCAGTCCCGCGCCAGAAAAAACAGCACATTCTTTCGGTAACAAAACTGTTTACAGCTCTTTGAGATAAGCAACTAGGGTTGTTTTCAAAATATGTATATGTGTCATTTTTACTGAGAAATATGTCACGTAAGAAGCTGATATTTGTTTATTTGCTAAATACTTTAAAATGTTTTGCCAAAAGTCCAAAGGCCAGTGGTGTATGGTGGTCCACTGAATGGGGTCCATGACGCATACTTTTCAGCCACTAGTGTTATCTTGAGATAACCAAAAAATGCATTATGATAATAAATGGAAATATGGTGTGTTTGCAAAGCGTTTCAATTCAAGGTTTCACAATAATATTTCTCTGAACCTGTAAATCTCTCTGATTCGAGTGAATCGATTCAAACAACATTTTGTTGACGAGTTGAGAGACAGAATGTATACGCACTGGCTTAAATGTATTATTCAAAATTGGAAATGATTAAAAAAACATAATTGTATAAGTCTGAAAGCTTACTGATTTATATGAAGACAATATTCATAATCATTTTCTGGGAAATGTTTCCCTCTCCCTCAGAGAAAAGAAGTCATATTGTGAGAAACCTATAAACACGCAACAGTCGATTTCTGTTGTTTACAACTTTTAACCTGAAATACAGACAATAATGTTTGCATGCTAAACAATGTGCAAGTTTTTCCACTATTTTTTTTATCCGACTCACAGAACGGTTTAAAGCCTAAAATTTCACAGGTTGGTCATTCCATGTTTAGTTGACCACACGATACATGGACACTCTCTATGACCATTAATGTAAGCTCTACCAATCCAGATTGAATAATGATTCCCCTAGAATAGTCACAATGGCGTGTTGTTTGCGGCTCGATTTAAAATCACCCGCAGATTCAGTATAATTGTATTTCTTCGAAGGAGGATGGAAATACCCACAAGATAACCCGGATTTCGAAGGAGCTGGTCATTAGACAACGAAATCTTCAGTGTAAAGATACCTTTCACTTTCATTTGTCTGCAAGTAAAAAGGGACTTCCCCCTTTTACAAGACCCCACTTCAACACGGCGGGGGGTGTACCCGTATTGCGACACCACACTCCGTTATCATGCAAGGTGACACGCTGTTAGGATCTAAAACAGCATAATGGGTTATTTTTGGTTCAGGTGAGAGCAATATCGGCGAATGGCACACAGGAGCCTTAAAGGGCAGGTATACCTTTGGTATCCCCTCTTAAAATTCATGGCAATACAAACATTGGTTACCAAAATAATAATAACGTGTATTTATATAGCGCTTAAAGCCATTATACACTTTCGGTAAACAGTACAGCCAAAGGCCAACACTTCGTGCATCCCCACTTATATATATAAAATCGGAGTCGGGAGAAAATAACAGGAAAACCCACCCTTGTTTCCGCACGTTTCGCCGTGTCATGACATGTGTTTAAAATAAATCCGTAATTCTCGATATCGAGAATTGATAACTGTTTTAATGTTTTCTCATAAAGTAAAGCATTTCATGGAATAATATTTCAAGAGAATTCTTTCACCATTACCTTCTGTAAACCCTGTAGGTTATTTGTAAATCTGTGAACTTTTTGTTTTCTTTTTTTTCTGTTCCGAAAGTGTCCAATGGCTTTAATACCAGGTTTCTAAGCGCTGAAACAAGAAGTGATGTACGATATTAACCCCCAAAAATTACAATTTGGTTAAAAGCCTACATAAGCATTTGATCTAAAATTTAAAGCATTTTGTGAAACATTTCACATTTGAAGTAATGTGGTTATCTAAAAAGTTGTCTTGCCCCCAAATTTTGATCTGAGACAGATTGTGTTTTTCTATTAGGGTTTCTTGCTGCATTATTCATTATATTATCTGTACGGGATAGCCACACAAGGCGTTTGTTAACAGAGATGCAGATGCATATATCAATGCGCATTACAATTGTCCCTATACTCACCTGGGGCCAATTTCATAGAGCTGCCCATTTTGCTTAAGCGCGAAAATAGCTCGCTTTTTTTATACATGTTACTGGCAAAAATGTCATGCCATATACATTGCCCGTGACTGGTATTTAGCTAATGTTTACTAAGCGTACCAATTGAGTGGAGTCTTGGCCGGTAATTTGATTTTACTAAGCAAGGATTTTTTTTTGCAAATGAACTCGCGAGATCATAAAAAAAAAAAAAAAAACTTTCCCACCATGTTCTTACTATAAATTAAGTGCAAACATGTAAACATTTATATTTTCAATCTCATCAATGTGGAACATACTTAATGAGTAAACAACGTTAGCTTTTTAAAAGTATTTATTTCTTCAAAAGATAATTCTGTTTAACTAATTGTATAAACATTTTTTTATTAATATAAAAGCAGCCACGAATATACAAAAATAACACCAAATTAAATACAATGAAATGAAAAAAGCGATGGAGAAACGAAAACAATAGCTGTGTGCATTTGTATTCAAAGTAATTAGCGTTTTTGTTAATCGTCTCCTGTCGGTAGCCATGCTTTTAATTAGCTAAACTGCAATCAGTGATTTAGTTTTCTGAACTACTAACTCAATTAGAGATTATCATTACATGGTGTTACCGCAAACCTCAGTAGATCATAATTTCCCCCATACAAAGTTTAAAGTCCTATTTTGGTAGACAAAAAAAATTACAAAATACAAAAATCAAATTGAAATCTTTCCTTATAGTTATAATATCCTGTTACATTCAGCAAGAATGTTTTATTCTGATGAGAGAGCCACGTTAGCGTAGCCCCCCTGCTCTGCATCGGGCACTTTTGCCCCTTCCTTGGGCATTTCAACAAGACTAAGTCCTTTTACTTTTCGCCTTTTCATCTTCTCACGGTCCTCCTCCATTCGTCTGCTTGTCACGAGGGCAATGATGATGACTATGGACAAAGTAGCGATCCCTGTGGACACCAAGAAGGCAATCAACCAGCCTCGACAAGCCTCACTAGGAATGGGAGGAAGGTCGGGTCTAGTGGACACGGGTGGTAGAATGGGGTTATTTGGAGCCGGTGAGGCAACACCGAGGGTCGGGTTGACTACTCTAGGGATTACAGTTAATGGGCCGAGTTGGCATGATCGACGGAAAGCAGGGAAAATGGGGCTCTCTATGGTGCAGATGAAGAGCAACCCGTCGCCAGAGGGCGTCACATTATTAATCAAGAGCTCTTTGGATACAGTATCTCTGTCTTGAATGGTGGACCATGGATTTGCTCCGATGTTACTCAGTGTTAGTTTAACTTCAGGGTTACCTTTCTCCGAAGAGCACCGTAGAAGTAGTGCCTCACCCTCGGTAACATCCACGGGACCATCCGGTAGACACGTGGGACTGCCTTGGTTGGGGAAATACATCACAGACAAGGAAACAGTTTGGACAGCAACTATATTGAATGACATCGAATCACCCGGAACCTGGGTCTCAATGAGGCATGAGAAATCCCCATCATCACCTCTTTGAACCGGGGAGATGGTGAGATCGTACGCAATGTCTTTGGTTGAGTCGCCCCGACCGGGTAGCGATGCAAGCTCGACGGCAAACCTCGGGGTGTCGTACGGGTCCTTTAGAACCGTATCGCGGGCGACCACCTCCACCCCGTGCTGCCAAGAGACCACGTAGTCCGAAGAGGACGCCATCAGACCAGTAACCTCACATCGCAGGGTTAGGTTATCGCCTTCCTGGTAGCTAGTAAGGTCTGACAGTGTTCCACTCAAAACGACTATGTCAACCGTTTCACCCGTTGCATGCACCGCTCGGACAACGCAGCACAAGAGTAGCAGCTTCATCGCAATTGTGTCAAGTAATATCATCGCCATACTTATATAGTCTTGTTCCGGTTAAATCCCCTGTTACTCGCAAAATGTCATGTGAATAACTCCTGAAGAACAGTCCACAGCACTCACTATTGCCAAACATACAGTCGCTACAACTCAGTAAAAATAACAAATTCCGCAAACGAACTCTGCGCCAAAACCAACAATAAACTCCTATCTGTAATACACGGGTGCGGATGGCCTTTTGTTACACAATAAATACCCCAATTGAAAAGTATGTGTACCATGTTATGTACTTTCTGAACAATGGTCTTAATTTTTTTTTTCAACCCTGAACTCTCTTTCATGAGAATACACAGTTATTCATGTTTAACCGTCTGGAACTTCGTTAAATATTTGTACCTACGTTGGTGGTAACACTTGACTGTTCACGAAGTACACAACCAATTTGTGACTATCTAGCTCAAATTTAGCAACAACAATGCTCAAATTAAAAGGTGTTTGAGGGTTGAGACCGCTGTGTAATTAGATATTTTTCTTGGAGTCCATGAACCTGAACCAGAACTTTTCAAATCTGAGGTATTTCGCAGCTGTGGCAGTGATCGGTACTTGCAGAAGCCAAAGTCAAAACCAAAGCCAAAAGCAAAACCGAAACCAAAGCCAAGGCAAAAAGAACTTTATATCCCAAAACAAACTAAAAGCTATGTTTTATGCATAATTTCACTTATCTGGAACAACAAAGCTAACCAAAATGCAGCACCTGTGTTCTAATACAGACCGCACACTCAAGCGTATGAGCAACATAGTGCATAGTTTCCTAACTAGATACAGCAACCACAACGGTCAAAAGGCAGAAATTATGCAGTAAATGTCTTTTGTAAGCTTATGAATGAGATACCGTTTTAATAGTGTGACCTCTATAGCAATCTAGCTGGTAACCTATTTATGCTAAGCATGATTCGGCTGTGTTTAGCAAGTGTTTAGCATAATAAAATCGGACCAGCCAAATTCCAAATTTTCGCAGCATTGGTCTCACTCCACATTTCTTCTTAGTATAAATACTCTATTTTGGGGACAAAAACATATCATTTTGTGTAAAACGGGTTGTGCCTGGTTTCCAGCATACCGCAGCAACTAAGATTTCCAGACTTATGTTTATCACTCATTGGTGTAACTTAACATATTTTGTATCTTGATTGATCTAGAATTGGTTTCAAGTTTGTATTGTGATTTTTGTGTCTACATGATATAGGTAGGCAGTGCCTAAAATAGCGCCCTCTTGTGGATTTACCTCCACCACAAACCTACGCACATACAGACTTGGGAATAATGTTCATCGTTCATTGCTAAATTCTTCGAAAAATGAATGTTCAATGATATCGGGGACATAGTACAGAAATAAAGCATATTAAATTGAGCCCATATAAACTTTATTTCGCACGTCCTTGAAAACTAATTGGAGACTATGTGGTCACAAGGTGGCAGCAGACTCCAGTACCGGGAAAATACATGAAACGAATGCAGCCACAGAGCTAAATTACATATCTGGTTTGTCACATAACATGTCTGCTGCACTTACTTTACAGCGTCCCCCGTAAACAACAATTAAAGTTTGGAACTTGGGCACAAAAAATTATTGTAATTTTTAACATTACAGCATTGATTACGAAATATTTATCATGATAAATTCAGTTCAATTTTGTATTCCTTTCAGTATTGGTGGTGTACTAATAATATCACCCACTGGAAATATTTCTGTATCCTGTCACATTTTGCACAAATTTTTACCTCAACAAATATCTCAATGAGTAAATAAGATACTTATTTATTTTATAACGAATGAAAAGTTGTGGCAGAATACAGACATCATTATCCCCTCCCCCCCTCCCCACGCACACAAACCCAAAGCAACATGGTGCTTACCCATATCTCTTCGGTGTATGTACATGTAGTGTGTTGCATCGCTGACTCAACAGTGTAGCATAGAAGTCAAAACAACTAACATTCCTTTACGGTTGAACTTGCGTTTTTATCTCCTAAGCATCACCAATGTCACGTCTCAAACATTTCTTACAATAATCCTCATAGTTTATAGCTGCAACATGGCGACTTATGTAGTCCAATCCCACGATTTCGTACACAAACCTAACACATAAAGTATTCCCTTGTGGCGAGTTTGCCGAGTTCCCAAGACGGGAAGATCATCCAAACAAACAAAACACAATTCTCGTTGTAGACTTGATTTCAAGGCTGATATCGCGGTTATTCCTCTGCATCGGCTATGATAAACGCCCCCACATTATCAGCTATCACGCGCCCCAACTCGCAATCTGTGATCGTAGGCTATAACGATTGAGGTTAATCTCACAAGAGGGCGCTATTTCAGGCAATAATGGATTGGTTATCGGGGTTAGACTAAAAGTCACGATCACAGACTTGGGACCAAGTCTATTCCCGTAGCTTTTTCATAATTATAAAGAACAGACCACGAGTCCCAGGACAATTTGAATGGTTACCGTTAAACAATGTATTGTCCGTACGGATTACAATGGAGGTTCTTCCAGGTGCGTACATACAATTGCAAACAATGGGCAGAATCTTGCGGCTACATCTTGACTCGGGCACGACCCTTGACTTGGTCACTGCGGTACAACGAAACTAGTAACACATTTTGTACAATATTTAATTTACAAAATGTGAAAAGAGTTCAAATATGGACTGAAGTCGTGAGTTTTAAATTCCCTGACCACAATTTCCCTGCAGTAAAATGGAACTTTTGTACAAAACCTTTATTTGAAAAGAGTTCTATGGACTTAAAAGGCAGTGGACACGATTGGTAATTACTCAAAATAGTTATAAGCATAAAACCTTATTGGTAACGAGTAATGGGGAAGAGGTTGATAGTATAAACATTGTGAGAAACGGCTCCCTCTGAAGTGCCATAGTTTTCTAGAAAGAAGTAATTTTCCACAAAATTGATTTCGAGACCTCAGATTTAGAATTTGAGGTCTCAAAATCAAGCATCTGAAAGCACACAACTTCGTGTGACGAGGGTTTTTTCTTTCATCATTATCTCGCAACTTCGGCGACCGATTGAGCTCAAATGTTCACAGGTTTGTTTTTTATGCATATGTTGAGATACACCAACTGTGAAGGCTAGACTTTGACAATTACCAATAGTGTCTTTAAGTCGTGAGTTTTAAAACAAGAATTGAAAATGGTGTCAAAAGAGTTCAATATTCCACATGATATACATTTGAAACCAAATTTTGAATACTGGATACGAGAGACACAATTGAGTGTCACAGGATGTAAAGCATGTGTATTAAAAGTCGACTTGACACTTTAATTTTGTCATAATCGGTTCGTTTCACAATCAGCCACAGATGACTTGTTTTTTGTGTGAGCCAAACTGATCTGTGTCAATCTATAGAGACATGTAGACAAAGTCAAACTTTATAAAACAAAAGAACTTTTGAAAAATGAGTCTGTGGTGCTGGACAACCAACTGCTAAGTCCGAAGCTAAAGTTCAACCACGAGAGGGCTCACTTCCAGGCGTGAGGAGGGTGATGACGGTCTTATTACAATCCCGTAGAGTTAATCCGTTTTTTTTTTTATAAACAGATGTCTGTTTCTAAATTGTCGCAACTTACATAATACACATCCCTGAATAATAATAAACAACTACACCAACATTTCCCAAAATACATAGCTTTCCCCCTTGTAGGACCAACTCATAGTCGACTAATTAATTATGCCGCACCCAATAGTTCAACGGAATGACAATTACCGGAGACGATTGTATTTTTTGTTTACAGCAAAATGGTTGTCTTCTTTAATATTATGGATCGGAAAGTGTATACATCAACAATAATTTGAAATGTTACCAAGGATGACAAACTTACGAAAAATACATCAAGTTATGAATTTAAAACAATCCATGTCCATAAAGTGTCCCATACGTCAAAGTTACACATACAAAGATAATGGACTGACAATATAACCGAAGTCTTTCTCGAAGGCAAACTGACAAAACATAAAGTCTTCTTGTCTCCAAGAAAGACGATGCCAGGGTCGAATCGTCATTCCATTACTTATTATATTCCATATAAAATATACCATAGATCTTTTTGGTTGGTATGAAGCAGTTTGCAATAGCTCTATTTTCTTATACATGAAAAGAATAACCACTATTACAAGTTATTTATTTGTAATATACAATCCAACTAGAATTTGTAATAGCTCTATTAAGCCTTTTTGAGATATGGCGGACACAATGCTACAACACTATAAGATGTGGGTAAATTTGTGTGTATACACCCAAACCAAACAGTACACTCCTAGAGATCTTTATCATGCTGTCTCCATCTTGGTCATGTTCCTGGTAACGGATAACAATAATGAATGCTAATAGTCAATATGCAAATAGGAACCAGACTATTTTGTTCTTCCAGCCTCGGTTTGGTTACATTGATAACAGTGGGCAAAATTCAAGATGACTGCACCATGATGTAGGTCTTTAATAGCCACCATACCTCAACAAAGCTTATAATAATACAGCACATTATTATAAATCACAGAAAACAAATGTTAAAATTTCAATACCGTCAAAGCTTGAAGGGGGGGGGGATTCCCCTTTTATTTTCCATGACCTCATAGCAATCAATCACCTCTATTTCAATTTGGATTTTTTTGTGCCGGCCTCGAAACCACCGAACCGTTCAGTGAAAAGGGAAACTCTATTGAAATATTAAATGCATTATTTGCGTAACCGATACACGGCTTTACAAACGTGT
This sequence comes from Asterias amurensis, assembly GCF_032118995.1. Classification (NCBI taxonomy): domain Eukaryota; kingdom Metazoa; phylum Echinodermata; class Asteroidea; order Forcipulatida; family Asteriidae; genus Asterias; species Asterias amurensis. The sequence continues at coordinate 15,813,319 of NC_092665.1, forward strand.
GACCGTGAGAATGTCTGGATCTGCCAAGCAGCATAATAGTGCTTACCAAATTTAAATGCTAAGCATGAAATAGCAGTGATCAAATCACAAACACAATTACTTGGTGTTTGGCCTCATGATAAAATCTTTTTTTGAAATAAGCTTGGCTTAAGTAGGATTTGAAACTTTGCATGGTGGAAATACGATATAGAAAGGTTTGCGGTAACACCATGTAATAACTATCTCTATCTGAGTTAGGGTGGTTCTTGGCTTTGCATTGTGCTTATAGAAGATTGAGTTGCACCCGTCTGCTTAATAAACAAAAAATATATCACAATAGAGGACAAACATTAAAAAACAACTAAGTTCTATCGTACAATGCATATAATATAATAAATGATGAATTGTACAAAATGATCGCTTTGTGTATCGCATACAATATAAGGCCAGTGAAACGACAATCTTAGAAATAATCATGTTTAAATGTAAAGCTTGTCAAATTGTTTATACCATGCAATCACTACTGTTACAGACTGAACAACATTTCGAATATCAGTTTAGATTTACCCCCTTACAAAGTCACGCCTTACAAAGTCACCCCTTTACAAAGTCACCCCTTACAAAGTCACCCCTTACAAAGTCACCCCCTTACAAAGTCACCCCTTACAAAGTCACCCCTTACAAAGTCACCCCTTACAAAGTCACCCCCTTACAAAGTCACCCCTTACAAAGTCACCCCTTACAAAGTCACCCCTTACAAAGTCGCCCCTTACAAAGTCACCCCTTACAAAGTCACCCCTTACAAAGTCACGCCCTTACAAAGTCACCCCTTACAAAGTCACCCCTTACAAAGTCACCCCTTACAAAGTCACCCCCTTACAAAGTCACCCCTTACAAAGTCGCCCCTTACAAAGTCACCCCTTACAAAGTCACCCCTTACAAAGTCACCCCTTACAAAGTCACCCCTTACAAAGTCGCCCCTTACAAAGTCACCCCTTACAAAGTCACCCCTTACAAAGTCACGCCCTTACAAAGTCACCCCTTACAAAGTCGCCCCTTACAAAGTCACCCCTTACAAAGTCACCCCTTACAAAGTCACCCCTTACAAAGTCACCCCTTACAAAGTCACCCCTTACAAAGTCGCCCCTTACAAAGTCACCCCTTACAAAGTCACCCCTTACAAAGTCACCCCTTACAAAGTCACCCCCTTACAAAGTCACCCCCTTACAAAGTCGCCCCTTACAAAGTCACCCCTTACAAAGTCACCCCTTACAAAGTCACCCTTACAAAGTCACCCCTTACAAAGTCACCCCCTTTACAAAGTCACCCCTTACAAAGTCACCCTTACAAAGTCACCCCTTACAAAGTCACCCCTTACAAAGTCACCCCTTACAAAGTCACCCCTTACAAAGTCACCCCTTACAAAGTCACCCCCTTACAAAGTCACCCCCTTACAAAGTCACCCCTTACAAAGTCACCCCTTACAAAGTCACCCCCTTTACAAAGTCACCCCCTTACAAAGTCACCCCTTACAAAGTCGCCCCTTACAAAGTCACCCCTTACAAAGTCACCCCTTACAAAGTCGCCCCTTACAAAGTCGCCCCTTACAAAGTCGCCCCTTACAAAGTCACCCCTTACAAAGTCACCCCTTACAAAGTCACCCCTTACAAAGTCGCCCCTTACAAAGTCACCCCTTACAAAGTCACCCCTTACAAAGTCACGCCCTTACAAAGTCACCCCTTACAAAGTCGCCCCTTACAAAGTCACCCCTTACAAAGTCACCCCTTACAAAGTCACCCCTTACAAAGTCACCCCTTACAAAGTCACCCCTTACAAAGTCGCCCCTTACAAAGTCACCCCTTACAAAGTCACCCCTTACAAAGTCACCCCTTACAAAGTCACCCCCTTACAAAGTCACCCCCTTACAAAGTCGCCCCTTACAAAGTCACCCCTTACAAAGTCACCCCTTACAAAGTCACCCTTACAAAGTCACCCCTTACAAAGTCACCCCCTTTACAAAGTCACCCCTTACAAAGTCACCCTTACAAAGTCACCCCTTACAAAGTCACCCCTTACAAAGTCACCCCTTACAAAGTCACCCCTTACAAAGTCACCCCTTACAAAGTCACCCCCTTACAAAGTCACCCCCTTACAAAGTCACCCCTTACAAAGTCACCCCTTACAAAGTCACCCCCTTTACAAAGTCACCCCCTTACAAAGTCACCCCTTACAAAGTCGCCCCTTACAAAGTCACCCCTTACAAAGTCACCCCTTACAAAGTCGCCCCTTACAAAGTCGCCCCTTACAAAGTCGCCCCTTACAAAGTCGCCCCTTACAAAGTCGCCCCCTTACAAAGTCACCCCTTACAAAGTCGCCCCCTTACAAAGTCACCCCTTACAAAGTCGCCCCCTTACAAAGTCGCCCCTAACAAAGTCACAGAGTAAAACCTTCATCTTTTTAAAGGCAGTGGACACTATTGGTAATTACTCAAAAACAATTATTATCATAAAACCTTTCTTGGTGACGAGTAATGGGGAGAGGTTGATAGTATAAAACTTCTGAGAAACAGCCCCCTCTGAAGTGACGTAGCTTTTGAGAAAGAAGTATTTTTCCACGAAGTTGATTTCGAGACCTCAGATTTAGAATTTGAGGTCTCGAAATCAAGCATCAGAAAGCACACAACTTCGTGTGACAAGGGTGTTTTTTTCTTTCATTAATATCTCGCAACTTCGACGACCGACTGAGCTCAAATTTTCACAGGTTTGTTATTTCATGCTGATCTTGAGATACACCAAGTGAGAAGACTGGTCTTTGACAGTTACCAATAGTGTCCAGTGTCTTTAAAGTATTCCGAATATCCTTTGATTCATTATCACACCTATACGTTACTCAATAACTTGAAGTATAGTGGTATACTATTTCAAATATCAATAGATTGGTATATCAATATCCTGGTAAACATCAACACATAGTTTTGAAAAATCCTTCTCCTGTGTATTTCAGGTAGATTCACAAAAAGCCTCGTTATTACAAGTCTCCCACAAGTGACTGAAGATTTTTGCATTTTGACGCACACCGTCAACGGCTGAAATGTATGTCGCAGGTTTAAAAAAATTCTAGAGGTTGGGGTCTTATTGTTTGACTGAAAATAATGCTAAATTCAGAAGTACAAAAATATCAACATTGTGCATACAACGAATTGACAAACAAACACAGTTATTATAAACAAAACTAAATATTATGTCCGTTAATTCTTGTTGCTAAAGTAGCTGTTTAAACTAAAAAACATTGGGCATCTCACCGACAATTTGCTAACTTTTTTTCAATCGCTATAAAAATCTCCTTCACCTACTGCCTCAGCTAACTGCTGCTTCAGGTCCGCGTCCCAGTACCCCCCTACCTCAGGTTCATCCTCACGTTGAAATGACGTCCCGGGATTCCCTTGATCCTCGTAGATATTCGGCTCGATCTCGACGATGGGCAAGACGTCACGGTCAGCACCGTCTTCAGAAGAGAACCGATCATCTTCAGCTGGGTTGGGTTCGTCACTGCCGTCAGGGGTCTGTCGATCGAGCTCAACGTCGGTCTGCTTCAGCCGTTTTGAAGACTGCCTTCTTCGGATGGTGCCGCTGAAGAAACCGCCGAAGTTGAGGAGGTATTTCTTTGGTTTGTATCGGCAGCAGATGGTGTGGATAAGGAGGAAGAGGAGGAGGAGGAGCATGAGGAGCAAGAATGCACCCACTACGATCACGATGAGTACAGCAGTTGGTAGGGCTGGCTCTCCGGTAGGTTGGATCAGAGGCTGCTTGGGTGTGGTTGGGGCTGGAATGACCGTCAATGGACCTATCTTGCAAGAAAGAGACGTCCAGTTTTGATTCTCCGGAGTTATTGAAAAACAGAAAAAAGTGACTCCTTCATCTGAAACTTTGACACTCTTCTGCAACCGTGATCCAGGTTCGTTTCCTGCTTGAGTTGAATTAATTTCTTCCCAATCTGGCCTTTCTACGGTACTGTTCGTATCACTGACCAATGGGGTTCTTTCATCGATGACCGTGCTACATGTCAGAATGTCTCCCTCGTTCACAACGGCCGGACCGTCTGGGAAACAGACTGGAAACTCTTCTGTTGAGTTTACAGTAAGACGCCCTTCTCTATTTGTAATTACAGTTTTATTGTCTTTCCTAATAATGACACACAGGTAAGACCCAGCATCAGTTGATGTCAGTGTGGTGATTGTTAGGTTTTGAGAATGAAGTGTCGACGTTTCTTTATCCAGATCAACAGGGCTGACGGAAATTCTATCATCTTCCATGACTTCAGAGTAAGAAGGACTGACATAATGCTGCCAGGTAAACATGTGTACATCCGGATCAAAGCCAGTAGCCAGGCAGGTTAGAGTTACAGTGCCGTTCGTGAATGGTTGCTGTGGATAAACTGATACTCTGGAGACAGTGACCTCACAATGACCCGGGGATGGAAGACAAAGCAAGAAGATGACGAAACAACTCACGATCAAGTGGAGAATGCCCATGTTGAGAAGGTTGAAATCCACACGATGCTTTCAAGCCACGTCTATTGTCTCAAATTAACAGTGGAAACAAAATTCAAGTTGCGTCTTCGGCACAAGAATGTAAAAACAGTTAAGTCAGTCCAATCGTTTGAAATAAGTTGCTTTCATTGAAAAAAAATGATCAAATGAATTATGTACAAAAGGCAGATTCTATAAAAGAGGTTATCATAGATAACTCTGTGTGCAGTTTGAATGGTTTTCAAAATGAAATCACCCACCAATCACTCAAAAACGTAGAACAATTGTCTCTAAAGAAGTATCTGGACTGATGTATCATGTACACTAAAGGCCTTGCCTGGATTGTACTGCTCTTCTTTATGGACTCCACAAGTGAATTTAAAATCACATCAACAGTAGATCGTCTGGTCTGTTGAGAGCAGTATGAATTCAAGCATTTATACTTCACGTTAAAACAACAACCGATGAAAAAATATATAATTTGACTAAAGGGTAGATTCTTTACAATTTGTGAAGTCTGGTGTGATATGTTTACATCTGTACCTACGTGTACGTGAGTTCAGTTATTCGTGTGCAATGAGCCGTAGGAGGAAACTTCATGGTAATAATAATAAACTGTAAGATGGGAGACCTTATATAGATGTGTTACATTGAAAGGTGTTTTCTTTTCAATACCATCGAAATACGACCCAATGAAAGAAACTTGCATCTGTACAAACAGTATTACACAATAGTCTGGAATGGTACATCAAAGGCATGTTTGTATTACAAGGGTCCATGAATAAAACGTTTTGTGACGTACTGTGACGTATTTTTAAAGACAACAATCTGTTAAATCTGATCTCAGTGGTTTAGTGATGATTTGTTTAAAACGAGAAAAAATAAACGATGGCCTTTAAAACTTAATAAACAATGTCAGATTAAGTTGTAAACATTCTTAATGAAATCAAATACCTTAGTATGAAACTTTGTTTTACAACTTCGCCAGTAATGCATAGCTGAATACCAACAAGCCAGAACCAGTTTTTTTACATCATTTAATATACATAATTAAACTAATTACAGTCAAAACAGTCCATCAATTGTTATCGCTCTTCTGACCACTCATAACCTTTTCTGGCGATTGACCAAAATGGCAATCCTCAATAAAAGTGGATTTAAAAGAACATTAAAAAATGTCCCACACTATTAGTAGTAAAGTATAGAAATTAATCCCCATCTATTATAGCAAAACATAGAGCTTAAAGCCATTGGACCCTTTCGGTTTAGAAAAAAAATAACAGATTTACAAATAACTTACAGGGTTTACAGAAGGCAATGGTGAAAGACTTCTCTTGAAATATTATTCCATGAAATGCTTTACTTTCTGAGAAAACAGCAAAACAATATAAATTCTCGTTAACGAGAATTACGGATTTATTTTAAACACATGTCATGACACGGCGAACCGCGCGGAAACAAGGGTGGGTTTTTCCGTTGTTTTCTCCCGACTCCGATGACCGATTGAGCCTAAATTTTCAAAGGTTTGTTATTTGATATAGAAGTTGTGGTACACAAAGTGTGGGCCTTGGACAATACTGTTTACCGAAAGGGTCCAATGGCTTTAAACCATACCTGCCAGACAATTCAAAGAATGATATAATTTCTCATGAATTGGTACATGAATCATGCAGTGTTATTCACATAAATTATTTAACCTTTGAAAACACCGGCAAATCATTAATCAGTATTGCAGTAAAATTGTATTATTTTTTTGGGGGGACTTCGTCTACTTCAATATTGCATTTCTGTTACTACGACATAAGCTTAGTTTACAACTATAATCAGCTGAAATGTTTCTCATCAATAACATTCATTATTGTTTTATAAGAGTTGTTGAACTACTATTATCCTCGAACATCTAGTGCATCAAAACCTGACCTTTAACCCCTTTTAGATCTAGCTGCGAAATATAACTCTGTACTGATGACGTCACTGTTTGTTTACTACACTGCTTAACTGCTATAACTGGTACGCGTTGCAATTCCGACAGTTGTGCAGCGACACAATGGTGTCCCATTCTTCTGCAAAGTGGTAACCAAATTGTGACGTCATCCGTACTATAAGGTCAGTGGACCTCGTCAATGGACAAGTAAAAGTCAGCGATCCACATAGAGTAAATATTTCATTTGAATGAACGAGGGAACCAACGTATCCACATAGGTTGGTATTTTAATAAAACTTCCATGGCCATAACCACTCGGAAATACACAAGAAAAAAACAAAAAAAAAACACGCCAACTTGGAGAAATGCAAAAACCTTTTGCCAATTTCGCATTTTTTTTTTTGGGGGGGGGGCAGCATTAACGATGGATCAAACTCAAACTTAGAATCACACAGAAAGCCACATTGACACGCTGAGCTGATGAAAAAAAAAAGACTCTTAGAAAGTCCAAATGTATGCAATCCAGCAACTGATTAGACTGTGCTGTTTTGTTTTGGACGTATTATCACTTGTGCAGCCATTTTGTTTGCCTATAAATTAAAACTTCCAAACTGAGGCTAAACGTTTGAGTGGGCCCTTATCGTGTGTCATTGATGTAGATTCTATAGTTGTTACTTACAAGAAACTTGACATTGCCAAGATAACTTCAAGTAATCCCGCCCCCGATATATCTATCATTTCTTTTAAAGTAAAGTATTTAAGAGACACCCTTGGCAAATACTACTTCCGAATTGTAGTATATCATTACTTTAAAAAATACTTTTGACCACGATGCTCTTGGTTATAATATATTCCAATACACAAAGTAATAATCATGTTATAGTTCAATCAATAGCAAACAATATCACACAAACTTTCTGGACCTCTTTTGTGTTTTCACACTTTCCCTTTGTCTTTTTGCAGGCCTTTTGTGTCTCCTTCAGCCCCCCCCCCCCCCGACTAAGAAACATTGGTCATACCTCTGGTACACGTCGTCAACGTTTTCAGTCACTAAAATCATCATCTTCATCCACAGCATCAGCTAACTGCTGCTTCAGGTTCTCATTCCAGTAGGCATCTTCCTCAGGATCCGTCTCACGTTGAGAAGACGTCCCTGGATTCCTCCGCTCCTCGTAGATGTTCGGCTCGATCTTGACGATGGGCAAGACGTCATGGTCAGCACCGTCGTCGAATGAGAACCTTACCTGACCATCTTGAGCCATTGGGCTGGGTTCGTCGCTGCCATCGGGGTTCTGTCGATCAAGCTCTACTTCGGCCTGATTCGGGTGTCTGGACGTTCTTTTCCGGATGGTGCTACCGAAGAAACCGTCGAAGTTAAGGAGGTATGATTCTTCGCGACAGCAACAGCAGATGATTATGATGAGGATGATCACCAGAAGCAAGCCTGCACCCACCGCGATGCCGATGATTACAGCAAGGGGCAGGGCTGGCTGTCCGGTAGGTTGGATCAAAGGCTGTTTAGTTGTGGGTGATCGAGTGACCGTTAACGGTCCTATCTTGCAGGAAAGAGACGTCCAGTTTTGATTCTCCGGAGTTATTGAAAAACAGAAAAATGTGACTCCATCATCTGAGACTTGGACACTCTTCTGCAACCGTGATCTAGATTCGTTTCCTGCTTGAGTTGAATTAATTTTCCAATCTGGCCTTTCTACAGGTTCTTTTGTATCACTGACCACTGGGGTTCTTTCATCGATGACCGTGCTACATGTCAGAATGTCTCCCTCGTTCACAACTGCCGGACCGTCTGGGAAACAGACTGGAAACTCTTCGGTCGAGTTTACAGTAAGACGCCCTTGTCCATTTGTAAGTATAGTTCCTGCAGTGTTGTTCGCAACAATGACGCACAAGAATAACCCTTCATCTGATTTCGTGAGGTTGGTGATTGTGAGACTTTGGGAATAAAGTTTCACCACTTCATCAATTAGATTATCAGGGCTGAAGGACATTCTGTGATCCGGTATTACATTGACGTAAGACGAGTTGTAAGATCTTAGCCAGGTAAACATGTGAGCGTTGGGGTCAAAGCCAGCCGCGGAGCATGTAAGAGTAACATTACCATTTTCAACTGGTTGCACTGGGAAACTGGAGACAGTGGGCTGACTGACTTGACATTCACTCGGTGATGGAAGACAAAGCCAGAAAAAGACGAAACAGCCTCTAATGATAGAAATAATTCCCATTTTGGAAGGTCGAAAATTTCGCGATACTTTCGGTCCACGTTTCTGTATTTTCAAAAGAAATTCGATCGTGTTTTTCAGCTTCACGACACAAAACAGTCAATCCAGTTGCAATAAACCCTCAATCTCGGTAGTTTTTACTGGTTAACGAATATGGTCCATCCAATGTGCATCATAGAGTACACGCCAACGCAACCAAATACATCAGCAACGGGGTGTGTAGTTCGAGTTTCTATCGAATAAAACCTTTAACCAATCACTCAAAGATGCAAAAACAGTCGTCACTTGATGAGACGAATTTGTTGAAAGAATCCTTCAATCACACCCTGCCATTGACTGTGTTATGATATATTTCCTTGTGAACCAACATGCCAAGTACAACGTTAGGCCATGTCGGGGCGGCGAGCAATATGTCTGCCGGCAGTCGGAAAGTACATTTATGAAGCAGCGATGCAAAACCTCATTTGAATAAAAGTAGATTCTTTACAAATTGTCAAATCTGGTGCGATTTAGGGATCTTTTCATCAACAGGTTGCGGGAAATCATGTATTCGTGTGCAGTGGACTGTAGAAGTGACGTCATGGTACCGACATAGAACACGATAAGGATAATATCGAAAGCTATTTGAAGTATGTGAAGTATAACTCAATAAGGCATTGGGTGTATTTATCTTAAATGATTACTTTCTATGACCATTTCATGAAATCGGTGAGAGAATAATTTTGTGCTCATGAATAAAAAATAAGTTGTATTTATATAGAAGCCTTTAGAAAGATCGACAGACGCTAAAACATGAATAAATTCAGTAGGCCTACGTGGAATAAACCTATTGGAATGGCTCTTTATTCTACATCTCAGCAAAAATACAATCAGAAAGACTGGTTTCATGCTTGAACACTCTGAAAGGAGGAACACACTGGTGTATTACCATCACAGGGACTTGCTACAAACCTATGATTGTGAAGAGGTTTTAACGAGAATGCTTCTCCATAGCTTGAAACCAACTTAACATGTGCATAGGGGAGTGGGGTTAAGGTTGGGGTAGATGGAACAGTGTTTCTGGGATTTTCATTTCTCTGTCCTTATCTAAGGCTGAATCCAAATAGGCGGCTACGGCTACGGCTGTTGCTAAAGGTGTTGCTAAGGTCGTCCTATGCCTCAACACATAATGACGCGGACATTTAGCCGTAGCCGTAGCAGCTGTAGCCGCTAATTCGGACACAGCCTTAGAATCCTGACTTGGACCAAGACAGATAAACCCTATAGGCTGCAAGAAGGGGGTAATAAATGGGGGCGGAGATAGGAATAGGCGGGACATTCTTCTACTTGGTTACATTTCCGATGGCCCAACTTAAGTGACAAATAACAAAAAAAACTTATTTTTGTTTAATACTTTATGCAGACTCTTTATTAAAGCAAAACAAAAAATGAAACAAAATTAAAACATGCACAAAATGCTATACTTTTGTAGCTTTCAAAATTTCTGGATAATATAAACAATTACAAAATACGAGTGAAGTAACATACGCGTGCTAGACGTTAAGACCTATTATAATACAATATTATTTTCTTGTGTATTGATAGTGTCAAACGAGGCAATTTATGGCCAACGGTTTCGAAGACATTTCCAAGAAAATTATCACTTTAAACATGTAACCCTTTGTTCAGAAAATCTATTTAAAAAATACATATATATATATATTAAAAATCCGGGCCGTCTCGGATAATAAGGTTCTTTAAAAAATTCTTTATTTGTTTTATATTTTTTCCCTTTCAAAGTGTTTCTTCTGACACAAATGGTTGTCTCCAAGTTGCAGTAAAATGGTCCTTCATAACAGAACGCTCGTTCTTATGTTTGAAATAGAAAAAGTAAACTGATTCAATTGCGATGTGCCATTTTATTTTTTACTGCACTTGAATTAGACCTATACATGAATACCCAGGGTATCATATTTGACTAGAATCCACCGCAGTTCAGACAGACAGAAAGGTTAAAAGTTATGTCTTTGGTTATAAGTAAAATACAAAAATACTTAATTCAACAAAATGTACAGCGCAAATCACAGCTTGATTAAAACAAAAAGTATGTGTTTCACTGAGTAAAATAAACCATTGCTTAAAGGCAGTGGACAATATTGGTAATTACTCAAAATAATTTTTAGCATAAAAACTTACTTGGTAACGATTAATGGGGAGAGGTTGATAGTATAAAACAATGTGAGAAACAGCTGCCTCTGAAGTGGAGTAGTTTGTGAGAAAGAAGTAATTTTCCACGAATTTAATTTCGAGACCTCAGATTTAGAACTTGAGGTCTCGAAATCAAGCATCCGTGACCAGGGTGTTTTTTCTTTCATTATTATCTCATAACTTCGACGACCAATTGAGTTCAAATTTCCACAGGTTTGTTATTTTATGCATATGTTGAGATACAGCAAGTGAAAAGACTGGTCTTTGACAATTACCGATAGTGCCCACTGTCTTTAAACTGTGTTCTGCATACTGCGTGAACTCTAACTTATACATGGAAGTATGTTGTTGTAGTAAGTTACAACAATTTTTATTTATTTTATTTTTAATTTTATTCTTCGGACAAGCAAAACAATAAAACAAGCACAGGCCGTCCAGGGAAGGGCAAAAGTAAAAAAACTGTCATCAAAAAAGATTTGCCCTCCCAATATTGTAGCCAAGAATAAAAAAGAAACTGGACACCTTTGGTAGTTGTCAAAGACCAATATTTTCACTTGGTGTAAGCCAACATCAGTATAAAATAACAAACCTGTAAAAATGTTGGCTCAAAGTTGCAAGAAAATAATGAAAGAAAAAAACACCCTTGTTGCAGTGGTCGTGCTTTTAGATGGAAATATATGAATAAAAAGCTGCACGAGAGTCTTTTAATATTTTAGTGAGAACTTGCCTCTTTCTCAAAAACTCAACTTCAGAGAAAGTAGTTTTTCACACTGTTTTATACCATCATCATTATACTTGCAGCTTTCCGTTGCTCGTTATTAAGTTAAGTTTTTATGCTAATACATTTTGAGTAATTACTTAACGTGTCAAGTGAATTTAATTACATGCTGTTTTTTAAAGCACAACCAACAAGCCAACTTCAGCCTTGTATATTGTTAGGGTGAATTTTAGTCTTGATTTCCTTATAATACTCAACCCGACTGATGAGCCCAAACTTTTTAGGGGAACCACCAGTTCATTCCCATGATATTTTGGACATGTTAGTTGTACGAAAGAAAATGTGCAAAACGCATTACTAATGCAGTGGTGTGAAAAGGCGTTTTGTAGTATTCAACTCTATTGTACTGCTGAATGACGAGCAGTGCTGGGAACGAGGTGAACAATAACAACAACACCGATCTCAGGGTTAACTTATATTGTAATTCATAAATCTGCTAAACACACGAAGTTGCTAATAATCACAATTCTAGATAATTGTGCTGATGCATATGGGGTGTACAAAAACACCATCTCTGGGTTAACATATCCTTATAATTTTTAAAATATGCTAATTGCAAATGTTTACAAACAATCACATCACTATTGGTGTTGCAGAATACCAGCTAAAATACAACGCACATGTACAGCAAACGCGCCTGGTTCCTTACTATTTTTTTTGGCTAGCAATATTTAACCAGTTTAGCGGCTGTTCTTCGATTTAAGTGAACTTTGTGAACTGGAGATATTTTGAGCCAACTTTTAGTTTTACACGCGAATGTCAGCATACAGAGTTTCTTGCGGATTTACCAATTGTTTGTTTTCGTCTTGTCCTTCTTTCTCAAGATCGAGGTCGGCATAGACGACTGTCTGGGAAGACCCTTGCTCAATCTTATCGGAGATCTCTTCACGTCTTGAGAACTTCTTGGGCTTCCTCACCGGCTGTTGAGGTTGTCCAGTCGTGTCTGCACTCCGCGAAGTGCCTCCACTGGTGTCTGCGTTGTTAACACGGGGCTTGTTCACCTGAGCGTTAATCTGTGGTGTTTGTTGCCGAGGATCCGACGCACCAGGACGGCCTCTCTCGCTATGGTTTCGTCCGGTGGCTGCATGGGTTCGGTCGGTGTTATCGTGCGGTTTTGGGGGAATTCCAACGCTAGGCTCCCGGTCGGACGGATGCTTATATTCATTGTTGATATTAGCACCAGCTTCTGCAATGTTCAGGTTTAGACGCAGGGAAATGTTCATGTCTGGCTCACGGGTTACGATAGATGATTCTGCGTATATTTTTGACTCAACTCCCGGTCGACCAGGCTGTGAGACACCCACCGACTGCTCTTCCAGGACAGAATTGTAAGAAGGTGGCACTTCATCCCTGTCCCTACTTATCAGTTCATTGGGACTCCTGGTATCTTCACGAGCATGTGGGGTTTTCTGGGAGCTGCCGCAGTCGATGAGGTAGTCTTTGGGGTGAAACCATCGCCTAGTTTCACATCGACAACACAGTGTATGTATTGCGATAATAACGATAAGGACGACCACGCCAATGACAATACCGGTGATTTGACCAGCAGACAGTCTTGATTTTATTTTGGGTGTTATTGTGGGTTCGATGTCAACAACTTTCAAAGGTCCAATAATGCAAAACAGATTCATGTCAGACGACGGTAAGTTTGCAACGCAGATATACGTTTGTAAATTATCCGATGATGTAACATTTTTTATTAACAGAGCTATTCCACCATGCTGATATGAGTAGTAGAGCGTCCATTCATCATTATCTGCACTAATCGATGCAGTTGCGTTACCAGATGTACTGCAGGAGATGAAACTTCCAGTGTTTACTGTCCCCGGACCGTTTGGAGTGCAGAACGGGAAGGCATCTCTGGGGTACACAGACAAAACTAGTTTTTTGTCTAAGACCCCCACAAAGGACATCTCACCAGTTGGATGAATAAGATTGCATTGGTATGTTCCTGTATCAGTTGTCTTTACTTCAGTGAATGTTAGATTGAAGGTTGAAATCAAACCCTTTGTGAAGCTAACCAGATATCGCTTATTTCTATAAACAGACAAGTCCGTACTGGTAACACCGAAACTGCCTGACCCCTCTTTATACCACGATAGAAAATGAGTTGAAGCATCGAAACCAGCAACATGGCAGAGGAGACTGACCGTAGTTCCCTCCCGCTGCACCATCATGTTGGGAGAAACTTCAAGAGTCATTGAAGGATATGACTGACAACGAACCGAGAATATCAGCAAAGAAAACATCAATGCTAAAAACCAAACACCTTTCACAATGTCTCTACGTTGATCCTCCATGGTCGTATGTTGACTACGCCGTGAAGTAAAAAATCAGTAATGGATGGAACACGACTCAACTTCTGTAGACTCACTGAAAGTTTAGTTTCTTTATCGGTCTTACTGATTATATTGTTCACCATTGGACTGTTTAAACCTTCTTGTATATAGCATGAGTATATTCCGTCATCAATTTGAACGTGATTTGGTTGATGTCAACCTCGCAGTTTGGTCCAAGTCTCGAAACTGATTTACTGTACTCTGTCTGCGCATACAAAGTAAACCCAACATTATTATAATACGGGATTAGTTGCGTCGTTATTTTTCAAAGACCAGTTTCCTTGTTATGAACACTTTTTACGCAGTTGTGAAGTTTAGGGTCATGACCTCTGTTGTGTGTACCTTTCTTAGGTAAATATGTGGGTGGGTAGTATAAGAATGCCATTTGAGTTTACGGTTTCTCCTTTCACACACACACACCTCTATCAACACTAGAAAAGTTAAAACTGCATCATTTACTTGAAATGTTTATCATCTCAACGGTGGTACTAAAATCCAAACTGTCTTCAAAAGCTCTTATGTAAACTATTGCAAGAAATATGATTTCCAACAATCCATAACTGCACTGCAAACCTATTTAGCATACATCAGTGTGTACAGAGAATGCAGTTTGTGTGAACGCGTATGAGGTATGAACCAACCTGTCAGATTGAACCATTCATGTGAAACCAACCCTGAATTACGCCAATGGTTTCCGTCATGGCGGCTTGCTACGCAGCAACACATTGGGATTGGCTCCTTGGAATGTGTCCCCCTTATCTTTTGACAACTTTGTGTGTATTGATTATTTTGTTAATGTCTTGTAAAACTGTTGAAGTTGTAGCTGCACTATTTTCTAAGATGAAGGTTCCATCCTCATACAACTTAAGGAGGATGAGACTTCAGTTCCCCTCAAGCCAGTTTGGCAAGACTTATGTAGATTTGAAAACATAAAATAAAAATAACTATTTTTTTTCATTGTGCTCATGCAAACAAATTTAAAAGGAAAATTGTTTTTCAAAAGTGTATTTTAATAATTATATATTTATTGATACGTCTAGTAAAATTAATTTAAAAACAAATCTAAAATCACAAATGAACAATAAAAAAGACCTCCAACATTACTCGAAGTCCTGTCAGATTTCAAAATGTGCATCGTTACCCTAAAAGAAGTGTTATCCATTCTCTGACATCATATCTGAGTAATTGTTATCGTTAAACAGAAAAAACAGCTCTTGTTTGTGTAATTCCGAAAGTGGAAAACACTTCAACAAAAGATTTCTTTCAAAAACCAGGTACTTTTAAACCATTCTGTATTGATTAAAACGTCCTGTAAAACTACTTAAAAAAAGACAATATAAAAACATGAATGAAACATAAAATACCGCCACCGATATAAACTCTTATGATATATTTTCAGATTTCCAAATGTTCATAGATACACAGTTTTCAATCGTTTATGATATCAAATTGGAATATTTAATACAAAAGCTGTTGCACCCGCAGGTTACTATTGTTGACTTGTTCAATCAACGTACAGTCTTAGACTTAACGGCACCGGACACTATAGGTATTAACTCAAAACAATGGTTAGTATACACATTCACTTGATCTTGAACAATGGATAGCCATCGGTAGTATAACACATTGTGAGAAATGGTCCCCTTTAAAGTAAAGTGGTTTTGGGGGAAGAGACAATTTCTCACTCAAAAATGAAATGCTTTTTTTTAAAGCCTTTTTAGGCATCTGAAAGCACACCATTTTTTGCAACAATAGTTGTTTTTTTCTTCCATTATTCTCTTACAACTTTAATGATCGATTGAGTCCAAATTTTCACCGATTTGTTATTTTATGCATATAAGTGAGAATACTGATCTTTGACTATATATTCCAATGAAGTCCAGTTCCTTTAAAGTTTGAGTCATGTGTACGGTGTAAATCAATGCCAAGAGTTCGATCAGCTAAGTTTAAGTTCTGCATACTGAGATGGTTTCTCGTATGCAGTGTCCAACTCCATGTAAGGATCTGCTTCCCTAGTGCTGGCATCTTTCTCGTGTTCAACGGGTTGAATAGAGGGAAGACCAGGCTGGGGGTTTTCTTTCAGGGTCGAACAGTATACATGAGGCACATCATCTCCTTCCTTACTCATCGGTACATCAGGTGGACTCCTTGAAGCATCTTCTTGTGCCTGTGGGGTTTCCCGGGAGCTGCAGCAGTCAATGAAGAAGTCTTTTGCGAGCCTCCACCTTCTTGCGTCGAATCGGAAACACATAACATGTATTGCAACGAGAATGATGAAGACGACCAGTCCTAAGATGATACCAGCGATTTGACCAACAGACAGGCCTGATGTTACGACTGTTGTACCGGTAGGCCTAGTTGGTATCGTGGGTGGTGTTGTGGATTCGATGTCAACAACATCCAAAGGTCCAATAGTGCAGGACAAATTCATATCAGACGACGGTAAGTTTGCAACACAGATGTACGTCTGTGAATTGTCCGAAGTTGTAACATATTTTGAGAAGACCGCCCCACCCTGCTCACCTCAGTAGACCACCCAGTCTCCATGTTCTCCAGTAATCGATGGAGTTGCAATACCAGATGTACTGCATGAGATGGCCCTTCCAACAGTTAATGTCTCCGGACCGTTTGGACTGCAGGACGGGAATGCGTCTCTGGGGTACACTGACAAAACTAGTTTCTCGTCTAAGACCCCCACAGCAGACATCTCACCAGTTGGACGAATAAGATTGCATTTTTATGTTCCTGTATCAGTTGTCTCTACTTCAGTGAATGTTAGATTGAAGGTTGAAATCACACCCTCTGTGAAACTAACAAGATACCGCTGATCGCTAACATACAAATCCTTACTGGTAACGGTAAAGATACCCAAGATGAACCAAGACAGGTAATAAGAAGCATTAAAACCAGACACCTGACAGAGAAGACTGACCGTAGTTCCCTCCCGCTGCACCGTCATATTGGGAGAAACTTCAAGAGTCATTGACCGACAGCGGACTGAGAATATCAGCGAAAAAAACATAAGTGCTAAAAACCAAACACCTTTCACATTGTCTCTACGTTGGTCCTCCATGGTCGTGTGTTGACTACACTGTGAAGTAAATATTCGGTAATTAATGGAACGCCACTCAACTTTGTAGCCTCACTGAATGTCTAGTTCCTATATTAGTATTTACTGTAATGTTCACCATTGGACTGTTCAAACCGTGTGGCATATATAGCATGAGTTTATAAATCAATCATATATCAACTTGAAAGTGATTTGTTTGATGACAACCTCGCAGTTTGGTCACAGTCTCGAGACTGAGTTGCTGTACTCTGTCTGCGCACGCAAACTAAACTCAACGTCAATAATACGGGAGTAGTTGCGGCGTAAGTTTCCTTGTTATGAACCATTTTTACGCAGTTGTGAAGTTTAGGGTCGTGACCTCTGTTGTGTAGTTTTCTTAGGTAAATTCGAGGGTGCGAGTGAATAATGTGTTATATTATACGTTTTTTCCTTTCATACACCAAAATATATCAACACTGGTTTCAACTGCTCGGGGATACTGAAACGGTAAATATTTTTTTTAGTACAGTAAAGAATATTTTGGCAAGGTTTTGAGTTTCAGCAACTTGTGATTGTTCTTTGAGAAACTGTTGATGCAATATTTAATATAAATTACGAAATAACACATTTTTTTCCGGGAGAAAAAAATTGTAGTTTTTGTAAGTAAGACTCCTTTCTTATAAAATTAAGTTAAGTATGGTCACCATAGCTCTGATTAGTGACGTAACCAGAGGAAAGGGAATCATGGAATTTGTCACGTTTCGAAATTTGTAGCACATTGTCAACCTCCATAACGCGGTCAAGAGTTTAAAAGTAGCATGTGGAAGTACAGCTATTAAAGGTTTGGTGTAAAACCATGTGGATATCCTTTTTTTTTTTAGTGCCAACCATCAAGTCCAGTATTCTCCTGAAGACAATTGGAGCATGCTTATCGAAACGTTGAGTCGTTAACCATCGGTTCTTTTAAAACCTTTACTAATAAAAACAGAGACATCAACATGGTGTTACCGCAAACCTCTCTTATAAAATTATACAGAAGTTTGCAATATTTCCCAAAGTGTATTCATTACAATTTAATACACGCGTATCGAAGTAGCATAAATATGGGATGGATTTTGCTGGTTTGGCCCCTTGTCTGAGGTTGTATTACTTGTCCTTTTACGTCGGTACACAAAGTATGAGACGAGGATGGTAACCAGACCAACAAGAAGGATTAAAGGGATTGTTATACCAGTAATTACACCGACAGCGAGGCCAGGTTCGTCAGTAAAAACTGTTGAAGGTGTTATTTTTGTGGTTGGGTAGGGGATGATGGTCAAGGGTCCTATCTTGCAGGAAAGAGACGTCCAGTTTTGATTCTCTGGTGTTGCTGAAAAACAGAAAAATGTGACTCCATCATCTGCAACTTTGACACTCTTCTGCAACCGTGATCCTGAATCGTTTACTGCTGGAGGAGTCTTGACCCAATCTGGCCTTTCTACAGGTTCTTTTGTATCACTGACCACTGGGGTTCTTTCATCGATGACCGTGCTACATGTCAGAATGTTTCCCTCGTTCACCACTGCCGGACCGTTCGGGAAACAGACTGGAAACTCTTCGGTCGAGTTTACAGTAAGACGCCCTTGTCCATTTGTAAGTATAGTTCCTGCAGTGTTGTTCGCAACAATGACGCACAAGTATAACCCTTCATCTGACTTCGTGAGGTTGGTGATTGTGAGACTTTGGGAATAAAGTTTCACCATTTCATTAATTAGATTATCAGGGCTGAAGGACATTCTGTGATCCGGTATTACATTGACGTAAGACGAGTTGTAAGATCTTAGCCAGGTAAACATGTGAGCGTTGGGGTCAAAGCCAGCCGCGGAGCATGTAAGAGTAACATTACCATTCTCAACTGGTTGCACTGGGAAACTGGAGACAGTGGGCTGACTGACTTGACATTCACTCGGTGATGGAAGACAAAGCCAGAAAAAGACGAAACAGCCACTAATGATAGAAATAATTCCCATTTTGGAAGGTCGAAAATTCCGCGATACTTTCGGTCCACGTTTCTGTATTTTCAAAAGAAATTCGATCGTGTTTTTTAGCTTCACGACACAAAACAGTCAATCCAGTTGCAATAAACCCTCAGTCTCGGTAGTTTTTATTGGTTAACGAATATGGTCCATCCAATGTGCATCATAGA
Source organism: Asterias amurensis (assembly GCF_032118995.1). Classification (NCBI taxonomy): domain Eukaryota; kingdom Metazoa; phylum Echinodermata; class Asteroidea; order Forcipulatida; family Asteriidae; genus Asterias; species Asterias amurensis. The sequence continues at coordinate 15,832,525 of NC_092665.1, forward strand.
GTACACGCCAACGCAACCAAATACATCAGCAACGGGGTGTGTAGTTCGAGTTTCTATCGAATAAAACCTTTAACCAATCACTCAAAGATGCAAAAACAGTCGTCACTCGATGAGACGAATTTGTTGAAAGAATCCTTCAACTACACCCTGCCATTGACTGTGTTTTGATATATTTCCTTGTAGACCAACATGCCAAGTACAACGTTAGGCCATGTCGGGGCGGCGAGCAATATGGCTGCCGGCAGTCGGAAAGTACATTTATGAAGCAGCGATGCAAAATCTGTGGTGGCCCTGAAGGGACACAGCCAGTCGTGAATATTTTTGCGACGTCGTGAATTTATTCACAAGTCGCAAATATGTTTGCAACGTCATGAACATTTTTGCGACGTCGTGAATTTATTCACGACAAGTTGCGAATATTTTGGCGACGTCGCGAATCTTTTCACGACTAGTCGCGAACATTTTTATGACGTCGTGAATATTTCTGCGACTAGTCGCGAATATTTTTTCAGTAGCTTGAGTGTGTAATTACTGTATTCACGTTGACGGCTTAGTAAGACTAAGTAAAAGCTGTCCAGTACGATGATGGATCCGGAGGAGAATTCCGACTCTTGCAAATCGATGGTGGATTGTTTAAACAAAACTAACGTTAACGTATGGCCCTAACGGTAGGCCTAGGCCTAACGTTATAGTTTTACTAGTACTTTAGTAGGAGTAGGCTATCCTATGCTAGGCAATAAACGTTGGCACTTTCACTCTTCAGAAAAAAAACATAACGTTATATGTCACCCGCTCCTTCTTAATGATGAATATCGAGTACATTTCATTTTTGAGTTTATCATAATAATCCCAACAAGCAAATCTCAACATTTTAAATAAAATAAAAATTTTGATCATACGACCTTCCTGTCCAAAATAATATGTTATTTTCGATGACCTTGACACTATAAATTTTACGACCCGTTTTGAAAAACACAAACGCTAGAAATTATTTACTTTTAAAAGTGCGACGTCTCACACACTCATTAAAACAACAATGTTTTACAAAATGAAAACATCAATTTTTAACCCCGGCGTAGTCGGACCAACAATAGGTAAATTTTACAAACAACCCAATGATAAGTTTAATTATAATGTATTGACAATTTCAGCAATAAATTTGACAATTTTTACCTGAAATGTTAGAGCAATTTGCGTTGTTATTTCCAACTTGAAACGCGAGTTCGTTCCGTCACGGCAGGGTGCAACGCATCACGTAATCCCCACCAAGTTTAACTGAAAGATTAATCCTTTAGCATTCAGAATTATTTGGGTTTGGAGTAACTCAACCTTGAAAACCCCCGAAATATTGATGAAAATCAGACACTGTTTTTTCGAACTTCGATAACAATTCTACTGGATAAAACATGGGCCCCATACACATAGCCGAGTGGCAACAATCGTCATAGCTTGGCTCTCTACGCGTGCCGTGTAATAATTACACACTCAAGCTACTGACAAAAATATTTACGACTAGTCGCGAATTTATTCACGACTAGTCGCAGAATTATTCACGACGTCGTAAAAATATTCGCGACTAGTCGTGAAAATATTCGCGACTAGTCGTGAATAAATATACGACGTCGCGAAAATATTCACGACTGGCTGTGTCCCTTCAGGGCCACCATAAAAACCTCATTTGAATAAAAGTAAATTCTTTACAAATTGTCAAATCTGGTGCGATTTAGGGATCTTTTCATCAACAGGTTGCGGGAAATCGTGTATTCGTGTGCAGTGGACTGTAGAAGTGACGTCATGGTACCGACATAGAACACAACGATGTTGTTAATATTCTAAGGATAATAGATCGAAAGCTATTTGAAGTATGTATGTGAAGTATAACTCAATAAGGCGTTGGGTGTATTTATCTTAAATGATTACTTTCTATGACCATTTCATGAAATCGGTGAGAGAATAATTTTGTGCTCATGAATAAAAAATAAGTTGTATTTATATAGAAGCCTTTAGAAAGATCGACAGACGCTAAAACATGAATAGATTCAGTAGGCCTACGTCGAATAAACCTGTTGGAATGGCTCGTTATTCTACATCTCAGCAAAAATACAATCAGATAGACTGGTTTCATGCTTGAACACTCTGAAAGGAGGAACACACTGGTGTATTACCATCACAGGGACTTGCTACAAACCTATGATTGTGAAGAGGTTTTAACGAGAATGCTTCTCCATAGCTTGAAACCAACTTAACATGTGCATAGGGGAGTGGGGTTAGGGTTGGGGTAGATGGAACAGTGTTTCTGGGATTTTCATTTCTCTGTCCTCATCTAAGGCTGAATCCAAATTGGCGGCTACGGCTGTTGCTAAGGGTGCTGCTAAGGTCGTCCTATGCCTCAACACATAATGACGCGGACATTTAGCCGTAGCCGTAGCAGCTGTAGCCGCTAATTCGGACACAGCCTTAGAATCCTGACTTGGACCAAGACAGATAAACCCTACAGGCTGCAAGAAGGGGGTAATAAATGGGGGCGGAGATATGAATAGGCGGGACATTCTTCTACTTGGTTACATTTCCGATGGCCCACTTAGGAACTTCAGTGACAAATACAAAAAAAATGATAGTGTCAAACGAGTCAATTTATGGCCAACGGTTTCGAAGACATTTCGAAGAAAATTATCACTTTAAAAATGTAACCCTTTGTTCAGAAAATCTAAAAAAAATAAATATATATACACATCAAAAATCCGGGCCGTCTCGGATAGTCAGATTCTTTAAGAAATTCTTTTGTTTCCTTTCAAAGTGTTTCTTTTGACACAGTGCAAATGGTTGCCTCCAAGTTGCAGTAAAAATGGTCCTTCTGAACAAAATGCTCGTTCTTATGTTTGAAGGTGAAAAAGTAAATTGGTCCATTCGCGAAGTGTCACCTCGTTTCACTGCACTCGAATTAAATGCAATGTTGGACCATACATGAATAATCAGGGCATCAAATTTGACTTGAATACACCAAAGCTCAGACAGAAACTTTAAAAGTTATGTCTTTGGTTATAAGTAAAACAAAACAAAATATTTAAATCAACAAAATGTACAGCGCAAATCATAACATGAATACAATAAGAAGTATGTGTTTAACTGAGTAAAATAAACCACTGCTTTTACTGTATTCTGCATACTGTGTGAACTCTTATTTATACAAAGAAGTATGCTGTTGTAGTTAGTTTACAATAACATTGTAGTAAATAATAACAAAGACACTGGACACCTTTGGTAATTGTCAAAGACCAGTGTCTGGCACTTGGTGTAACCCAACATCTGTATAAAATAACAAACCTGTGAAAATTTGGGCACAAAGTTGCAAGGAAATAATTTAAGAAAAGAAAAAAAAAAACACCCTCGTGGCAATGTTCGTGCTTTCAGATGAAAATGATAAAAAGCTTCGCGGAAGTCTTTTAATGTTTTAGTGAGAACTTACCACTTTCTCAAAAACTCAAATTCAGAGAAAGTCGTTTCTCACATTGTTTTATACCATCATCATTATACTTGCAGCTTTCCGTTGCTCGTTGTTAAGTTTTTATGCTAATACATTTTGAGTAATTACTTAAGGTGTCAAGTGAATTTAATTACATGCTGTTTTTATAAAGCACAACCAACAAGCCAACTTCAGCCTTGTATTTTGTTAGGGTGAATTTTAGTCTTGATTTCCTTATAATACTCAACCCGATTGAGCCCAAACTTTTTAGGGGAACCACCAGTTCATTCCCATGATATTTTGGACATGTTAGTTGTACGAAAGAAAATGTGCAAAACGCATTACTAATGCAGTGGTGTGAAAAGGTGTTTTGTAGTATTCAACTCTATTGTACTGCTGAATGACGAGCAGTGCTGGGAACGAGGTGAACAATAACAACAGCACCGATCTCAGGGTTAACTTATATTGTAATTCATAAATCTGCTAAACACACGAAGTTGCTAATAATCACAATTCTAGATAATTGTGCTGATGCATATGGGGGTGTACAAAAACTACAACACCATCTCTGGGTTAACATATCCTTATAATTTTTAAAATATGCTAATTTCAAATGTTTACAAACAATCACAGCACTATTGGTGTTGCAGAATACCAGCTAAAATACAACGCACACGTACAGCAAACGCGCCTGGTTCCTTACTATTTTTTGGCTAGCAATATTCAACCAGCTTAGCGGCATTTATTCGGTTTAAGTGAACTTTGTGAAATGGAGATATTTTGAGCCCACTTTTAGTTTTACACGCGAATATCAGCATACAGAGTTTCTTGCGGATTTACCAATTGTTTGTTTTCGTCTTGTCCTTCTTTCTCAAGATCTAGGTCAGCATAGACGACTGTCTGGGAAGACCCTTGCTCCATCTTATCGGGGATCTCTTCACGTCTTGAGAACTTCTTGGGTTTCCTCAACGGCTGTGGAGGTTGTCCAGTCGTGTCTTCACTCTGCGAAGTGCCTCCACTGGCGTCTGCGTTGTTTCCACGGGGCTTGATCACCTGAGCGTAAATCTGTGGTGATTGTTGCGGAGGATCCGACGCACCAGGACGGCCTCTCTCGCTATGGTTTCGTCCGGTGGTTGCATGGGTTTGGTCGGTGTCATCGTGTGGTTTCGGGGGAATTCCAACGCTGGACTCCTGGTCGGACGGCTGCTTAACTTCACTGCTGACATTAGCACCAGCTACTGCAATGTTCAGGTTAAGACGCAGGGAAATGTTCATGTCTGGCTCGCGGGTTACGATAGATGATTCTGCGTATATGTTTGACTCAACTCCCGGTCGACCAGGCTGTGAGACACTAACCGACTGCTCTTCCAGGACAGAGTTGTATGAAGGAGGTACTTCATAACTATCCCTACTCACTACATCAGGAGGACTTCTTGAAGTATCTTCGTGAGCCTGTGGGGTTTTCCGGGAGCTGCCGCAGTCGATGAGGTAGTCTTTGGGGTGAAACCATCGCCTAGGATCACATCGACAACACATAGTATGTATTGCGATAATAATGACGAGGACGAGCACTCCAATGACGATACCAGTGATTTGACCAGCAGACAGGCCTGGTGTTACGACTGCTACACCGGTAGGCCTGGTTGTTATTGTCGGTATTGTTGTGGATTCGATGTCAACAACATTCAAAGGTCCAATAGTGCAAGACAGATTCATGTCAGACGGCGGTAAGTTAGCAACACAGATGTACGTTTGTGAATTGTCCGAGGTTGTAACATTTTTTAATAACAGAGCTATTCCACCATGCTGATATGAGTAGTAGAGCGTCCATTCATCATTATCTGCACTAATCGATGCAGTTGCGTTACCAGATGTACTGCAGGAGATGAAACTTCCAGTGTTTACTGTCCCCGGACCGTTTGGATTGCAGGACGGGAAGGCATCTCTGGGGTACACTGACAAAACTAGTTTTTTGTCTAAGACCCCCACAAAGGACATCTCACCAGTTGGATGAATAAGATTGCATTGGTATGTTCCTGTATCAGTTGTCTTTACTTCAGTGAATGTTAGATTGAAGGTTGAAATCAAACCCTTTGTGAAGCTAACCAGATATCGCTCATTTCTATAAACAGACAAGTCCGTACTGGTAACAACGAAACTGCCTGACCCCTCTTTAACCCACGATAGAAAATGAGTTGAAGCATTAAAACCATACACCTGACAGAGAAGACTGACCGTAGTTCCCTCCTGCTGCACCGTCATATTGGGAGAAACTTCAAGAGTCATTGAAGGATTTGACTGACAGCGAACCGAGAATACCAGCGAAGAAAACATCAACGCTAAAAACCAAACACCTTTCACAACAATGTCTCTGCGTTGGTCCTCCATGGTCGTGTGTTGATCGACTACACCGCGAAGTTGACATTCAGTAATTGATGAAACACGACTCAACTTCTGTAGACTCACTGAAAGTATAATTTCTTTATCGGTCTTACTGATTATATTTGTTCACCATTGGACTGTTCAAACCTTCTTGTGTATAGCATGAGTATATTCCGTCATCAATTTGAACGTGATTTGGTTGATATCAACCTCGCAGTTTGGTCCCAGTCTCGAGACTGATTTGCTGTACTCTGTCTGCGCACACAAAGTTACCTCAACATTATTATCATACGGGAGTAGTTGTGGCGTTATTTTTCCAAGACTAGTTTCCTTGTTATGAACACTTTTACGCAGTTGTGAAGTTTAGGGTCATGACCTCTGTTGTATGTACCTTTCTTAATAGGTAAATATGTGGGTGGGTAGTATAATAATGCCATTTGAGTTTACGGTTTCTCTTTTCATACACACACCTCTATCAACACTAGAAAAGTTAAAACTGCATCATTTACTTGAAATGTTTATCATCTCAACGGTGGTACTAAAAAACAAACTGTCTAAAACACTCTTCTGTTAACTATTGGAAGAAAAACATTTCCAACTATCCATAACTGAACTGCAAACCTACTTAGCATACATCAGTGTGTACAGAGAATGCAGTTTGTGTTATACGCGTATGAGGTATGAATCGACCTGTCAGATTGAACCATTCATGTGAAACGCCAATGATTTCCGTCATGGTGTCTTGCTACACTGCAACACATTGTGATTGGCTGCTTGGAATGTTTCCCCTTATCTTTTGAAAATTTTGTGTGTATTGATTATTTTGTTAATGTCTTGTAAACCTGTTGAAGTTGTAGCTACACTATTTTCTAAGATGAAAGTTCCATCCTCATAACACTTAAGGAGGATGACACTCCAGTTCCTCTCAGGACAGGTTTTTTTCAAAGACTAGTTTCCTTGTTATGAACACGTTTACGCAGTTGTGAAGTTTAGGGTCATGACCTCTGTACTGTGTGCCTTTCTTAGGTAAATATGTTGGTGGGTAGTATAAGAATGCCATTTGAGTTTACGGTTTCTCCTTTCATACACACACCTCTATCAACACTAGAAAAGTTAAAACTGCATCATTTACTTGAAATGTTTATCATCTCAAC